>NC_041389.1:567076591-567159381 GCF_002162155.2 Triticum dicoccoides | reverse complement strand
GTGGTCCCGCGCCGCCGCCGACCCGCCTCCGCCGCGCAGCACCGCCGCCCGGCCTCGTCTCCGGCCCCCTCCGACTCCGGCAGCCCCGACCCCCCTCCGTCTCCGGCGACCTCGAGCCCGACTCCGGCGAACCCTCGCGTCGGATCCGATCTGAGATCCGGTTGACCTCTCTTCCCCTCGTTTTTTTCCCTAGGTCATTTTTCCTGTGATAAAATCATTGCATGTTCTTTGCATCACATCTTCGCACCCGTAGCACCGTTTCATGCGTGTAATATGTCGAATTGTTCGTCTCGAAGAGTACATCATTTCATTCCATTGCATCATTTACATTTGAGCTCATCTTGATGCCCGAAATGCTGTTGGAAGAGGGCTAGGTGATGTTAGTTTCTGTTTCTTAACAGAACTTGCACTTTTGTCATTTTTGCCATGATTAATGTGTGCACCTTATGAACTTGAGCCCTACATATGTTTTGATCTATGCCATGCCATCTTTACAGGGGTGTATGCCATGTATTTTTGTGATCTATGTGGTGACTAGCACAAGCATGCAAACTAGGCTTCATGATATTGCTGTTTTAAGTCCCTGTTCTGCTGTTATTGTGATGCCATGTAAACATGTTGCTACAGAGAGATCCATGCATATTTAGAGATACTTCAGTAAGGGTGTTTTGAACATATGGTTATGCTCTATCCATTCATGCCCTTGTTTGAAATTATGGAGTAGCCTAGCATGTCATTTTCGTGCTCTACTTTTGCTACAAAATGTTTCCTGGCAGATTGTTTGCATGATATTCAATTTCTACGAGGTTGTTGTAGTTGATCCGTGTATGCTATGATGTTGTTCTTGCCATGTATAGCTTCTATGCCATGTCTTCTTGATGGATGTATGCTTGGTTTATCATGAGGTGCTCTGTAGTGAGTGCATCGAGCTCACGAAGGTGTCTTCGTAATTCTGTCAATGCCATGCTCAGTTTGCTGAATCTGTTAACGAACTTGCTATGTTTACATGCATGCCATTATTTCTTCTGGTCCTTTTTGGCTTATGGTTAGTAAGGGACTTTTGATCTATGCTTTGAGTAGAATCATGCCATGTCTTGTTTTGCTATTATAAGTTCCTGTAGCTTGTAGATAACTTGCTCTGAACATTGCTTCCTGATGTTGTTTATGCCATGTCCAGCCTGATTTTTTTGCACTTTCACCATGCTTGTTTGGACCTGTTGTGATGTGTTTTAGCCGTAGCTCATTGTTCCTCTTTTGTTAAGCATCTCCTGTAGATCACTGCCATATGCTTTGTTTGTATGTTGGGGTTCTGTAGCATAGTTTCTTGTTGCATGCTAAGTAGCATCGTGCTGTTAATCGCAGATTTGTGCCCTTATTGTTTTGCTTGCCATTTGCAAACCGTGCATCCGTTTCTGGTGATCTTTATATGGATTTCAACCGAAATCATCTCATCTTTCCAGCGGCATACTTGGTTTGCAAAGTTGATGCCTTGTTCATCATTTCCCTTCCGGAGCACGCATATGCATTGCATATCACATCTCGCATAACATGTCATGCATTGCATCTTGTTGCTTGCGCATTGCATCGTGATTTATTGTGGTTCCTTTGCTTGTGTTCTTGCTTTGGGTAGAGCCGGGAGACGAGTACGTGAATGAGGAACCTGTTGAGTACGCTTTCAAGGATCAAGCCTTCGACAACTCTGAGAACTTTGCAGGCAAGATGACCATACCTTCGATATCACTTCTATCTTTGCTTTGCTAGCTGTTCGCTCTTTCGCTATGTTAGCCCTACCTACCTTTGTTTACCCTGCCTTCCTATTTCCATGTAAACCCTCTAACCACCCTGTCCTAGCAAACCGTTGATTGGCTATGTCACCGCTTTTGCTCAGCCCCTCTTATAGCGTTGCTAGTTGCAGGTGAAGATGAAGTCTGTTCCATGTCGGAACATGGATATTTTGGGATATCACAAGACCTCCTGTTTAATTAATGCACCTCATATATTTGGTAAAGGGTGGAAGGCTCGGCCTTATGCCTGGTGACTTGTTCCACTCTTGCCGCCCTAGTTTCCGTCATACCGGTGTTATGTTCCTTGATTTTGCGTTCCTTACGCGGTTGGGTGATTTATGGGACCCCCTTAACAGTTCGCTTTGAATAAAACTCCTCCAGCAAGGCCCAAACTTGGTTTTACCATTTGCCACCTATACCCCTTTTTCCCTTGGGTTTTCGCGAGCCCGAGGGTCATCTTTATTTTAGCCCCCCCCTCACCCGGGCCAGTGCTCCTTCGAGTGTTGGTCCGAACTGAGCTGCCTGCGGGGCCACCTCGGGGCAACTTGAGGTTTGGTTTTACTCGTAGCTAGTCTCATCCGGATGTGCCCTGAGAACGAGATATGTGCAGCTCCTATAGGGATTTGTCGGCACAATCGGGCGGCTTTGCTGGTCTTGTTTTACCATTGTCGAAATGTCTTGCGAACCGGGATTCCGAGACTGACCGGGTCTTCCCGGAGAAGGTTTATTCCTTCGTTGACCGTGAGAGCTTATGATGGGCTAAGTTGGGACACCCCTGCAGGGTATATAATCTTTCGAAAGCCATGACCACGGTTATGAGGCAGATGGGAATTTGTTAATGTCCGGTTGTAGATAACTTGACATTTGACTTCATTAAAATGCATCAATCATGTGCGTAGCCGTGATGGTCTCTTCTCGGCGGAGTCCGGGAAGTGAACACGGTTTGAGTTATGCTTGATGTAAGTAGTTTCATGATCACTTCTTGATCGCTTCTAGCTTCTCGACCGATGCGCTGCTTCTCTTCTCGCTCTCACTTGCGTATGCTAGCCACCATATATGCTTAGTGCTTGCCGCAGCTCCACCATATTGCCTTTTCCTACCTATGAGCTTAAATAGTCTTGATCTCGCGGGTGTGAGATTGCTGAGTCCTCGTGGCTCACAAATTCTATCAAAACAGATGCAGGTGCCGAGGATACTGGCGCAGATGGCGCAACCGAGCTCAAGTGGGAATTTGATGAGGCCCTTGGTCGTTACTATGTTTCGTTTCCACATGATCAGTAGAGGTGCCCAGTCAGGACGATTGGGGATCTGTGTAGCATTTGAAGTAGTCTTCTTTTATTTTGGTTCCGTAGTTGGACCTTGAGTGTAATCTGGATGATGGATGTTTAATTATGTATTGTGTGAAGTGGCGACTGTAAGCCAACTATGTATCTCTTTCCCTTATGTATTACATGGGTTGTGCGAAGATTACCTCACTTGCGACATTGCTTTCAATGCGGTTATGCCTCTAAGTCGTGCTTCGACACGTGGGAGATATAGCCGCATCGAGGGCGTTACAGTAGTCAACCCCTTGAACTTGTCGAAAACCTTTCGTAACAAGTCGAGCTTTGTAGACAGTAACATTACCATCAGCGTCAGTCTTCTTCTTGAAGATCCATTTATTTTCGGTGGATTGCCGATCATCGGGCAAGTCAACCAAAGTCCATACTTTGTTCTCATACATGGATCCCATCTCAGATTTCATGGCCTCAAGCCATTTTGCGGAATCTGGGCTCATCATCTCTTCCTCATAGTTCGTAGGTTCGCCATGGTCAAGTAACATGACCTCCAGAATAGGATTACCGTACCACTTTGGTGTAGATCTTACTCTGGTTGACCTACGAGGTTTGGTAATAACTTGATATGAAGTCTCATGATCAATATCATTAACTTCCTCACTAATTGGTGTAGGCATCACAGGAACCGGTTTCTGTGATGAACTACTTTCCAATAAGGGAGCAGGTACAGTTACCTCATCAAGTTCTACTTTCCTCCCACTCACTTCTCTTGAGAGAAACTCCTTCTCTAGAAAGGATCCAAATTTAGCAACAAAAGTCTTGCCTTCAGATCTGTGATAGAAGGTGTACCTAATAGTCTCCATTGGGTATCCTATGAAGACACATTTCTCCGATTTGGGTTCGAGCTTATCAGGTTGAAGTTTTTTCACAGAAGCATCGCAGCTCCAAACTTTAAGAAAGGACAACTTTGGTTTCTTGCCAAACCACAGTTCATAAGGCGTCGTTTCAACGGATTTTGATGGTGCCCTATTTAATGTGAATGCAGCCATCTCTAAAGCATAACCCCAAAATGATAGCGGTAAATCAGTAAGAGACATCATTGATCGCACCATATCTAGTAAAGTATGATTATGACGTTTGGACACACCATTACGTTGTCTTGTTCCGGGTGGCGTGAGTTGCGAAACTATTCTGCATTGTTTCAAATATAGACCAAACTCGTCACTCAAATATTCTCCTCCACAGTCAGATCGTAGAAACTTTATTTTCTTGTTACGATGATTTTCCACTTCACTCTGAAATTCTTTGAACTTTTCAAATGTTTCAGACTTATGTTTCATAAAGTAGATATACCCATATCTGCTAAAATCATCAGTGAAGGTGAGAAAATAACGATACCCGCGACAAGCCTTAATGTTCATTGGACCACATACATCAGTATGTGTGATTTCCAATAAATCTGTTGCTCGCTCCATAGTTCCGGAGAACGGCGTTTTAGTCATCTTGCCCATGAGGCATGGTTCGCAAGTACCAAGTGATTCATAATCAAGTGATTCCAAAAGTCCATCAGTATGGAGTTTCTTCATGCGTTTTACACCAATATGACCCAAACGGCAGTGCCACAAATAAGTTGCACTATCATTATCAACTCTGCATCTTTTTTGGCTTCAACATTATGAATATGTGTATCACTACTATCGAGATTCAATAAAAATAGACTACTCTTAAAGGGTGCATGACCATAAAAGATATTACTCATATAAATAGAACAACCATTATTCTCTAATTTAAATGAATAACCGTCTCGCATCAAACAAGATCGAGATATAACGTTCATGCTTAACGCTGGCACCAAATAACAACTATTCAGGTCTAAAACTAATCCCGAAGGTAGATGTAGAGGTAGCGTGCCGACCACGACCACATCGACTTTGGAACCATTTCCCACGCGCATCGTCACCTCGTCCTTAGCCAATCTTTGCTTAATCCGTAGTCCCTGTTTCGAGTTGCAAATATTAGCAACAGAACCAGTATCAAATACCCAGGTGCTACTGCGAGCATTAGTAAGGTACACATCAATAACATGTATATCACATATACCTTTGTTCATCTTGCCATCCTTCTTATCCGCCAAATACTTGGGGCAGTTCCGCTTCCAGTGACCAGTCCCTTTGTAGTAGAAGCACTCAGTCTCAGGCTTAGGTCCAGACTTGGGTTTCTTCTCCTGAGCGGCAACTTGCTTGCCATTCTTCTTGAAGTTCCCCATCTTCTTTCATTTACCCTTTTTCTTGAAACTGGTGGTCTTGTTGACCATCAACACTTGATGCTCCTTCTTGATTTCTACCTCCGCAGCTTTTAGCATCGCGAAGAGCTCGGGAATAGTCTTGTTCATCCCTTGCATACTATAGTTTTTTTTGACTGTGAACTGTGGGGCAAAACCCCCACAACATTTCAAAACTTTATTAAAACCAGACAACAGTTACAACAACATGATTACAAGAGGTAACCAAAAGTAAAGAAGAAAACAAAACAAAGAGAAGGCTAAAACTTAAGGTGGCAGGAAAGAGATCCACTTGAGTAAGTCATCCTTGTAAGCAGATTTGATTCTGTGCTGCATCAAAATTAAATCATGCCTGAAAGCTCCTCTCCATTTATTGAAACTTGCCCTCTCACCTCTGAAGACCTTGGCATTTCTGATGATCCAGATATTCCAGCACGCAATAAACACTACTTCAGTGATAAAGGGCTTATCAAAACTTGTCTTTGCCTGGATGACCAAATCAGACATTGAGTTTCCAGCCGACCAATCAATCTGCAAATAATTCCAAACTCTGACACTGAAATTGCAATTGAAAAAGAGGTGGTCTCTGGTTTCTCTTACTTGAAGGGGGCATAGCCTACAAGTAACACCATCATCCATGTGCCAGTGCCTCCTATCAACCATATCCTTAGTGTTGAGTCTGTCCATGATGAGCATCCAAGCAAAAACCTTGATCTTAAGAGTGCAAGAGGATTTCCAGATCCAGCACAGCAAGTGGTTGAAAATTTCGTTCTGAAAAGCATGACCATAGAACAGCTTAGGTTTGTAAACCTTTGAAGAGCCCTGCCATAACCATAAATCCTTACAAGTATCATCTCTTCTATGGGAGACTAACATATCTCTTATTAAGTTCAACTCATCAAAAGCTTGAGCAGACAAAGGTAGGTGGAAGTGTTGGTACAAGTCCATTGAATTGAAGATATCCTTAACAGAAATCCATGGATCCTTGGCAAAAGAGAATAATCTTGGGAATCTAGACTGCAAGCTAGAAACTTCATTGCCAAGATTCCAATTGTCAGACCAAAAAAGAGCAGTGTCACCAGCATTGACCTACACCCAGGAGGAGTCCCTAAAATTCTGCAAGACCTTGCAAATATCCTTCCACCAAAAAGAGCCACAAGAAGTTGTTCCCTGGGGCATTCCATCATAATAATATGAATCCCAAATTAAGGACACCCAAGGAAGGTCTTTCCTGTTGAGAAAGTTACTAGCATGCTTGAGAAGCAAAGCCACATTTTGAACACCAAGACCACCCTTGTTTTTTGGTCTACAAATCAGATCCCAAGCAGTAAGAGATGGTGCAGGCTCCTCCCTATTTTTTCTCCACAGACATTGTCTTTGAATTCTTTCCAGCTGCTTGAGGATTCCAGCAGGAACAGCCAGGCTTCCCATAAAGAAAATTGGCATGGAAGACAAAGCAGAGTTTAAGAACTGCAGCCTCTCACCTTGATTAAGGAAGGAGGAGCTGGCAGTCATTCTCCTCTCCATACAATCCACAAGAGGCATAAAGTCCACCATC
Source organism: Triticum dicoccoides (assembly GCF_002162155.2). Lineage (NCBI taxonomy): Eukaryota > Viridiplantae > Streptophyta > Magnoliopsida > Poales > Poaceae > Triticum > Triticum dicoccoides. The sequence goes on along the minus strand of NC_041389.1, from coordinate 567,152,481 downwards.
TTCGGCCTTGTAGTACCCATAGGCGAACCAAGATAAGTGAAAGACATCTTTCCGATTTGGCATCCAAAAGCAGAAGCAAGATCTGTCATGACTGCATTTTCAACATTTATAGGAATGATAAAAGATTTATGGTAGTTGACATCAAGACCTGTGGAGTGAGAGAACACCAACAGCATATCCTTCAGGGATAGAAGCTGTTGCCTGTCAGCAGGAAGGATGATCAGAGTATCATCAGCATATTGAATGACAGGGAATAGGTAGCTTTAGGATACCCTTGCTGAACATATCATTAATCACTGTTTGCAGAAGATCAGCAGCTATCACAAAGAGTAGAGGAGAAACAGGGTCCCCCTGTCTTACTCCTTTTTTGCAGATAAATTTCCTCCCAGGGACACCATTTAGGACGACAGAAGAAGTACCAGTGGCAAGTAACTGTTTCATCCAAAGGATCCACTTTTCATTAAAACCTTTGTGCCTGAGAATTTGGAAGATAGCTTCATGCTCAACAGAGTCAAAAGCCTTCTCAAAGTCCAATTTGAGAATCACAATTGGCCTCTTTGATTGATGGCACTGATGCAGATACTCAAAGGTCCAACCAATGCAGTCCTGGATTGTTCTGTTCTTAATGAAACCATACTAATTCTTATGGATGCATTTCATGATTATCTTCTGAAACCTATTGGCAGCCATCTTAGAAATGAATTTCAGACCCATGCTTGTGAGTGAAATAGGCCTATAGTCCCCCACTTCCTCAGGTGAAGGTTTCTTGGGTATCGGAGTAATGAAAGAACTATTAATGCTCTCCAGTACCGCAGTCCCCTCATGAAAAGCATGAGCTAGATCATAGAAGTCATTTGAAATTATGTGCCAGCACCTCTTGAAAAAGAGACCATTAAAGCCATCAGGTCCAAGTGCTTTATCCACAGGCATATGCTTGACCACATCATCCATTTCCTCCTTTTCAAAAGGTTTAGTAAGCACATCCAGGCCATCCACAGGAGATATTAGAGATGATAAATCAAAACCCATTACAATCCCTCTAGAAGTACCCATTCTGTTCTTGAAGCAGCTCCAAATAATTCTAGCCATTTGATCATGATCAGAGATCACAGAGCCATCAGGTAATTTAAGACTAGCAATTGAATTTCTCCTATGCCTCTCAGTGGCCATTGCATGAAAAAATTTGGTGTTCTCACCCCCAACCTTGATATACCTGATAGTGCATCTCTTTTTCCAATACATGCAGTGCAAGTGCAAAAGCTTTTCCAAGTGGACCTTCACAATTTTTCTAAAATTGAACTCCTGTCTAAACAGGGGCCTCCATTCCTCTAGCTCATCTAGAAGGAAGATAACATGATTACACTTGTTAATCAGCAATTTCAACTTGGAAACATTCATTTGCCATCTCTTAAGGCACATTCGTAGATGCTTAAACTTGTCTGCAATCTTAGCAGTAATGTGAGCTTCCCTAGATGGGACTAGCCAAGAGGATTCAACACAGTCCATAAAGCCCTCCAGTTCCAACCAATAGTTTTCAAACCTAAAAAGGTTTGACTTAGGTATGGTTGTCTTGATTGAGACAAAGCAAGGGATATGGTCAGAGGTAGTCCTGGCCATGGGCAAAACCTCAGTCATTGGATAGTTAGTAATCCAATCTACTGAGGTGAAGGACCAATCTAACTGCTCCAGAAGAGGGATGTCCTGCATATTGGACCAAGTGTAGGATCTACCTTTAATTGGTAATTCAAGAAGTCCCAAATGTCCAATAACCTCATTGAAAATGAACATATCATTTATGTCCCCACCAGGTAAGTTTCTATTGTCCACTGACCTAAGGAAATTAAAGTCACCAACAAATAGCCAGTGCTCATCAATGGGGATACAGAGGTTATATAACCAATTGATAAAGTTGTCCCTAGCTTCACCCTAACAAGGGCCATATACAACACGTCACCGTGTACCTCCAACACCGAGGGTGATGCACCGCAGCTCACGTTGAAGGAGACCCGTCCGGAAGCGCGGTACGCAAGACAATCCGGCGGGCGCTTTTGGGAACCCGAAACCCCACACACCCGGGAGGGACCCCGTCAGGGCGCGCGGCGGCTATGGGCTGCCCTAGGTCGGCCTGACCGCCCCTAGGGCCTCGAGGTTCGCCGCCCTGCAATGAAGAAGAACGAACGAAGAACGAGGAAGAAGAAGAACAGGGGAGAAGGAAAAGTAAAGGTTAAAAGTGTAGATGGATTTGTTCGATTGTGTGTTGTTCTTCAATCGACCGTCACCTCTTGTATATATAAGAGGCGGATGGACTTTCCGTACAAGAAAAGGACTTGTCTTGCCGTCCAAATCATCAAAATCTAAGCAAATTCGGACTTCTCACGACCTCCGGCCCGGATGTCCGGCTCTAGGCCCGGATGATCCGGCCAAGCCCAGATTTCTGACAGCAGTCCACTAATCGGGCTGTAACTTTTGCATACGAACTTGGATTAACCGCCTCGACGAGACGCACAACTTTTCTGTTGAACACTTTTTGATCTGAGGTCATCTGGAGGGAGTTTCGGGCTGTTTTCTAACATTAGCAGCAGAAAAACTTGTCTGGACGTCCGGACGATTGCCCGGACTGTCTGGCCTTTACCTGGGTCATCCGGGAGTTGACCCAGATCATCCGGCTTCAGCGCCAACCTTCTAGAATCTTAGTGCTTCAATTACCCGGATGATCCGGACCCCGGCCCGGATGATCCGGCCAACATTGGTACAGCGCACGGTTTTGCCTATAACTTTTGCATACGATCTCGGATGAGGACGATCTTTATATCAAAATCGTCCGTTTCAACGAGACGAAGAACTTTGCAGTTGTAACTTTTTCCATCAGAGGCCATCCTAATTAGGTTCCATGCCATTCTCTAATCTGATGTCAACACGAGTATCTCCGAAATTGGCATATCTTTTGCACTTGAGCTCAGTTTTGATCCATCTTCACATTTACGTTGATTATCTTGAAGAGAGCCATCAAATTGTGACTTTAAATAATAAGTTTGAATTAATCTTTACATAGCTTCAAGCTACTCTTTTTAACCATACCACTTTTGAGCGTCAACAATTTGGTAGACCCTTTTTGAATACTGTTAATGCTAGGATTGATTGCGAAAAGGATGTTGTTACAATTGGTTTGGGGGATATGTCTCATGAGTTTAATTTTGATAAGTTTCATAGACAACCCCGTGATAAAGAATCACCTAGTAAGGATGAGATTATTGGTATTGCTTCTTTTGCCGTGCGTCCTACTGAGCTGTTAGAACAATATTTGCTAGACCATGAAAAGGATGTGTTTATGAATGAAAGAAGGGAAATAGATGAAGTATTCCTTCAACAGGGTCCTATTCTGAAACACAACTTACCTGTTGAAATCCTAGGGGATCCCCCTCCACCCAAGGGTGATCCCGTGTTTGATCTCAAACTTTTACCTGGTAATTTTAAATATGCTTATCTTGATGAAAAGAAGATATATCCTGTTATTATTAGTGCTAACCTTTCAGAGCAAGAGGAGGAAAGATTATTGAAAACTCTAAAGAAGCACTGTGCTGCTATTGGATATACTCTGGATGATCTTAAGGGCATTAGTCCCACTCTATGCCAACACAAAATAAAATTGGAGAAAGATGCCAAACCAGTTAGAGATCCTCAACGACGGTTAAATCCTAAGATGAAAGAAGTGGTAAGAAAGGAGATATTAAAGCTCCTTGATGCAGGTATAATTTATCCCGTTGCTGATAGTGATTGGGTAAGTCCTGTCCATTGCGTTCCTAGGAAGGGAGGTATTACTGTCGTTCCTCATGATAAAGATGAATAGATCCCGCAAAGAATTATTACAGGATATAGGATGGTAATTGATTTCCGCAAATTAAATAAAGCTACTAAGAAAGATCATTACCCTTTACCTTTTATTGATCAAATGCTAGAAAGACTATCCAAACATATACATTTCTGCTTCCTAGATGGTTATTCTGGTTTCTCTCAAATACCTGTGTCAGCGGACGATCAATCAAAAACTACTTTTACTTGCCCTTTTGGTACTTTTGCTTATAGATGTATGCCTTTTGGTTTATGTAATGCACCTGCTACCTTTCAAAAATGTATGACGGCTATATTGTCTGACTTTTGTGAAAAGATTTGTGAGGTATTCATGGATGACTTCTCCGTTTATGGATCCTCTTTTGATGATTGCTTGAGCAACCTTGATCGAGTTTTGCAGAGATGTGAAGACACTAGTCTCATCTTGAATTGGGAAAAGTGCCACTTTTTGGTTAATGATGGCATTGTCTTAGGGCATAAAATTTCTAAGAGAGGTATTGAAGTTGATAAAGCTAAAGTTGATGCTATTGAAAAGATGTCGTGTCCCAATGACATTAAAGGTATAAGAAGTTTCCTTGGTCATGCCGATTTTTATAGGAGGTTCATTAAGGACTTTTCTAAAATCTCTAGGCCTCTGACTAATCTATTGCAAAAAGATATTCCTTTTGTTTTCGATGATGATTGTGTAGAAGCATTTGAAATACTTAAGAAAGCTTTGACCACTGCACCTATTGTTCAGCCACCTGATTGGAATTTACCCTTTGAAATTATGTGTGATGCTAGCGATTATACTGTATGTGTTGTTCTAGGACAAAGAGTTGATAAGAAACTAAATGTTATCCAGTATGCTAGTAAACTCTTGACACTGCCCAGAGAAATTATGCTACTACTGAAAAAGAATTCTTAGCGGTCATATTTGCATGTGATAAGTTCAGACCTTATATTTTTGATTCTAATGTTACTATTCACACCGATCATGCTGCTATTAAATATCTTATGGAAAAGAAAGATGCTAAACCTAGACTTATTATATGGGTTCTCTTTCTCCAAGAATTTGATTTGCATATTATTGATAGAAAGGGAGCTGAGAACCCCGTTGCAGACAACTTGTCTAGGATAGAGAATGTTCTTGATGACCCACTACCTATTAATGATAGCTTTCCTGATCAACAATTAGCGGTCATTGTTGGGGAACGTTGCAGAAAATTAAAATTTTTCCTACGGTTTCACCAAGATCCAACTATGAGTTCATCTAAGCAACGAGTCAAGGGAGTGAGTTTGCATCTACATACCACTTGTAGATCGCGTGCGGAAGCATTCAAGGGGAGGGTGATGATGAAGTCGTACTCGCCGTGATTCAGATCACCGATGACCAAGTGCTGAACGGACAGCACCTCCGCGTTCAACACACGTACAGGACGGACGACGTCTCCTCCGTCTTGATCCAGCAAGGAGGAAGGAGAGGTTGAGGAAGATTGCTCCAACGGCAGCACGACGGCGTGGTGGTGTTGGTGCAGCAGTACTCCGACAGGGCTTCGCCAAGCACATAACGGAGGAGGAGAGGTGTTGGGGAGGGGAGGGGCTGCGCCTTGGGTTGTGTTCTGCAGCCCTCCCCTCACCCCTCTATTTATAGGGGAAGGGGCAAGGGGGGCCGGGCCCCTCTAGATGAGATCTAGAGGGGGGGCGACGGCCAGGGAGGGGGGACTTGCCCCCCAAGCAAGGGGGGCGCCCCCTCTAGGGTTCCCCCCCCCCCAACCCTAGGCGCATGGGCCCAAGGTGGGGCACGCGCCCAGCCCTCTAGGGGCTGGGTCCCTGCCCCTTGCGGCCCATGTGGCCCTCCGAGAGGGGTGGCCCCTCCCGGTGGACCCCCGGAACCCCTCCGGTGGCCCCGGTACAATACTGATATGCCCCCGAAACTTTCCGGTGTCCGCATGACAACTTCCCATATATAAAACTTCACCTCCGGACCATTCCGGAACTCCTCGTGACGTCCAGGATCTCATCCGAGACTCCGAACAACTTTCGGTAATCACATACAAGTCTTCCTAATAACCCTAGCGTCACCGAACCTTAAGTGTGTAGACCCTACGGGTTCGGGAGACATGTAGACATGACCGAGACGACTCTCCGGTCAATAACCAACAGCGGGATCTGGATACCCATGTTGGCTCCCACATGCTCCTTGATGATGTCATCGGATGAACCACGATGTCGAGGATTCGATCAAACCCCGTATACAATTCCCTTTGTCAATCGGTACGTTACTTGCCCGAGACTCGATCGTCGGTATCCCAATACCTTGTTCAGTCTCGTTACCGGCAAGTCACTTTACTCGTACCGTAATGCATGATCCCGTGACCAACCAGTTGGTCACTTTGAGCTCATTATGATGATGCATTACCGAGTGGGCCCAGAGATACCTCTCCGTCATACGGAGTGACAAATCCCAGTCTCGATCCGTGTCAACCCAACAGACACTTTCGGAGATACCTGTAGTGCACCTTTATAGTCACCCAGTTACGTTGTGATGTTTGGTACACCCAAAGCACTCCTACGGTATCCGGGAGTTACACGATCTCATGGTCTAAGGAAAAGATACTTGACATTGGAAAAGGTCTAGCAAACGAACTACACGATCTTGTGCTATGCTTAGGATTGGGTCTTGTCCATCACATCATTCTCCTAATGATGTGATCCCGTTATCAACGACATCCAATGTCCATAGCCAGGAAACCATGACTATCAGTTGATCAACGAGCTAGTCAACTAGAGGCTTACTAGGGACATATTATGTTCTATGTATTCACACGTGTATTATGATTTCCGGATAATACAGTTATAGCATGAATAAAAGACAATCATCATGAACAATGGAATATAATAATAACACTTTTATTATTGCCTCTAGGGCATATTTCCAACAGTCTCCCACTTGCACTAGAGTCAATAATCTAGTTACATTGTGATGAATCGAACACCCATAGAGTTCTGGTGTTGATCATGTTTTGCTCGTGAGAGAGGTTTAGTCAACGGATCTGCGACATTCAGATCCGTATGTACTTTGCAAATATCTATGTCTCCATCTTGAACATTTTCACGGATGGAGTTGAAACGACGCTTGATGTGCTTGGTCTTCTTGTGAAACCTGGGCTCCTTGGCAAGGGCAATAGCTCCAGTGTTGTCACAGAAGAGTTTGATCAGCCCCGACGCATTGGGTATGACTCCTAGATCGGTGATGAACTCCTTCACCCAAATAGCTTCATGCGCTGCCTCCGAGGCTGCCATGTACTCCGTTTCACATGTAGATCCCGCCACTACGCTCTGCTTGCAGCTGCACCAGCTTACTGCTCCACCATTCAACATATACACATATCTAGTTTGTGACTTAGAGTCATCCAGATCTGTGTCGAAGCTAGCGTCGATGTAACCCTTTACGACGAGCTCTTCGTCACCTCCATAAACGAGAAACATGTCCTTTGACCTTTTCAGGTACTTCAGGATATTCTTGACCGCTGTCCAGTGTTCCTTGCCGGGATTACTTTGGTACCTTCCTACCAAACTTATGGAAAGGTTTACATCAGGTCTGGTACACAGCATGGCATACATAATAGATCCTATGGCTGAAGCATAGGGGATGACACTCATCTCTTCTTTATCTTTTGCCGTGGTCGGGCATTGAGCCGAGCTCAATCTCACACCTTGCAATACAGGCAAGAACCCCTTCTTGGACTGATCCATTTTGAACTTCTTCAAAATCTTATCAAGGTATGTGCTTTGTGAAAGACCTATGAGGCGTCTCGATCTATCCCTATAGATCTTGATGCCTAATATATAAGCAGCTTCTCCAGTGTCCTTCATTGAAAAACACTTATTCAAGTAGGCCTTAATGCTGTCCAAAAGTTCTATATCATTTCCCATCAAGAGTATGTCATCTACATATAATATGAGAAATGCTACAGAGCTCCCACTCACTTTCTTGTAAACGCAGGCTTCTCCATAAGTCTGCATAAACCCAAACGCTTTGATCATCTCATCAAAGCAAATGTTCCAACTCCGAGATGCTTGCACCAGCCCATAAATGGATCGCTGGAGCTTGCATACTTTGTTAGCGTTCTTAGGATTGACAAAACCTTCTGGCTGCATCATATACAGTTCTTCCTTAAGATGTCCGTTAAGGAATGTCGTTTTGACATCCATCTGCCATATCTCATAATCATAGTATGCGGCAATTGCTAACATGATTCGGACGGACTTCAGCTTCGCTACGGGAGAGAATGTCTCGTCGTAGTCAATCCCTTGAACTTGTCGATAACCCTTAGCGACAAGTCGAGCTTTATAGACAGTAATCTTACCATCCGCGTCCGTATTCTTCTTAAAGATCCATTTGTTTTCTATCGCTCGCCGTTCATCGGGCAAGTCTGTCAAAGTCCATACTTTGTTTTCATACATGGATTCTATCTCGGATTTCATGGCTTCAAGCCATTTGTTGGAATCTGGGCCCGCCATCGCTTCTTCATAGTTCGAAGGTTCACCGTTGTCTAACAACATGATTTCCAGGACAGGGTTGCCGTACCACTCTGGTGCGGAACGTGTCCTTGTGGACCTACGAAGTTCAGTAGCAACTTGATCCGAAGTACCTTGATCATCATCATTATTTTCCTCTTCAGTTGGTGTAGGCATCACAGGAACATTTTCCTGAGCTGCACTACTATCCCGTTCAAGAGGTAGTACTTCATCGAGTTCTACTTTCCTCCCACTTACTTCTTTCAAGAGAAACTCTTTTTCCAGAAAGCATCCGTTCTTGGCAACAAAGATCTTGCCCTCGGATCTTAAGTAGAAGGTATACCCAACGCTTTCCTTAGGGTATCCTATGAAGACGCATTTTTCCGACTTGGGTTCGAGCTTTTCAGGTTGAAGTTTCTTGACATAAGCATCGCATCCCCAAACTTTTAGAAACGACAGCTTAGGTTTCTTCCCAAACCATAATTCATACGGTGTCGTCTCAACGGATTTAGATGGTGCCCTATTTAAAGTGAATGTAGCTGTCTCTAGAGCGTATCCCCAAAATGATAGCGGTAAATTGATAAGAGACATCATAGACCGCACCATATCCAATAGAGTGCGATTATGACGTTCGGACACACTGTTACGCTGAGGTGTTCCATGCGGCGTGAGTTGTGAAACGATTCCACATTTCCTTAAGTGTGTACCAAATTCGTGACTTAAGTATTCTCCTCCACGATCTGATCGTAGGAATTTTATCTTTCGGTCACGTTGATTCTCTACTTCATTCTGAAATTCCTTGAACTTTTCAAAGGTCTCAGACTTGTGTTTCATTAAGTAGATATACCCATATCTACTCAAGTCATCAGTGAGAGTGAGAACATAACGATATCCTCCGCGAGCCTCAACGCTCATTGGACCGCACACATCGGTATGTATGATTTCCAACAAGTTGGTTGCTCGCTCCATTGTTCCGAAGAACGGAGTCTTGGTCATCTTTCCCATGAGGCATGGTTCACATGTGTCAAATGATTCATAATCGAGAGACTCCAAAAGTCCATCAACATGGAGCTTCTTCATGCGCTTGACACCAATGTGACCAAGGCGGCAGTGCCACAAGTATGTGGGACTATCGTTATCAACTTTACATCTTTTGGCATTCACACTATGAATATGTGTAATATTACGCTCGAGATTCATTAAGAATAAACCATTGACCATAGGGGCATGACCATAAAACATATCTCTCATATAAATAGAACAACCATTATTCTCGGATTTAAATGAGTAGCCATCTCATATCAAACGAGATCCAGATACAATGTTCATGCTCAAACTTGGCACCAAATAACAATTATTAAGGTTTATAAATAATCCCGTAGGTAAATGTAGAGGTAGCGTGCCGACGGTGATCACATCGACCCTGGAACCATTCCCGACGCGCATCGTCACCTCGTCCTTTGCCAGTCTCCGCTTATTCCGCAGCTCCTGCTGTGAGTTACAAATATGAGCAATGGCACCGGTATCAAATACCCAGGAGTTACTACGAGTACTGGTAAGGTACACATCAATTACATGTATATCAAATATACCTTTAGTGTTGCCGGCCTTCTTATCCGCTAAGTATTTGGGGCAGTTCCGCTTCCAGTGACCCTTCCCCTTGCAATAAAAGCACTCAGTCTCAGGCTTGGGTCCATTCTTTGACTTCTTCCTGGCAACTGGCTTACCAGGCGCGGCAACCTCCTTGCCGTCCTTCTTGAAGTTCTTCTTGCCCTTGCCCTTCTTGAACTTAGTGGTCTTATTGACCATCAACACTTGATGTTCTTTCTTGATTTCTACCTCTGCTGACTTCAGCATTGAAAATACTTCAGGAATGGTCTTCACCATCCCCTGCATATTGTAGTTCATCACAAAGCTCTTGTAGCTCGGTGGGAGCGACTGAAGGATTCTGTCAATCACCGCCTCGTCTGGGAGGTTAATGTTCAGTTGGGTCATACGGTTGTGCAACCCAGACATTTTTAGTATGTGCTCACTGACAGAACTATTTTCCTCCATCTTACAACTATAGAACTTGTCGGAGACGTCATATCTCTCAACCCGGGCGTGAGCTTGGAAAACTAGTTTCAGCTCCTCGAACATCTCATATTCTCCGTGTTGCTCAAAACGCTTTTGGAGCCCCAGTTCTAAGCTGTAAAGCATGCCGCACTGAACGAGGGAGTAATCATCAGCACGAGTCTGCCAAGCATTCATAATGTCTTGGTTCTCTGGGACGGGAGCGTCACCTAGCGGTCCTTCTAGGACATATTGTTTCCTGGCAGCTATGAGGATGATCCTCAGGTTCCGGACCCAGTCCGTATAGTTGCTGCCATCATCTTTCAGCTTGGTTTTCTCTAGGAACGCGTTGAAGTTCATGTTGACATGAGCATTGGCCATTTGATCTACAAGACATATTTGCAAAGGTTTTAGACTAAGTTCATGATAATTAAGTTCATCTAATCAAATTATTATAATGAACTCCCACTCAGATTAGACATCCCTCTAGTCATCTAAGTGTTACACGATCCGAGTCGACTAGGCCGTGTCCGATCATCACGTGAGACGGACTAGTCATCGTCGGTGAACATTCTCATGTTGATCATATCTTCCATACGACTCGTGTTCGACCTTTCGGTCTCCGTGTTCCGAGGCCATGTCTGTACATGCTAGGCTCGTCAAGTTAACCCTAAGTGTTTTGCATGTGTAAAATTGTCTTACACCCGTTGTATGTGAACGTAAGGATCTATCACACCCGATCATCACGTGGTGCTTCGAAACGACGAATTAGCAACGGTGCACAGTTAGGGGAGAACACTTCTTGAAATTGTTGTAAGGGATCATCTTATTTACTACCGTCGTTCTAAGTAAACAAGATGCATAAACATAATAAACATCACATGCAATTATATAGTAGTGACATGATATGGCCAATATCATAAAGCTCCATTGATCTCCATCTTCGGGGCTCCATGATCATCTTGTCACCGGCATGACACCATGATCTCCATCATCATGATCTCCATCATCGTGTCTTCATGAAGTTGTCACACCAACGACTACTTCTACTTCTATGGCTAACGCGTTTAGCAATAAAGTAAAGTAATTTACATGGCGTTCTTCAATGACACGCAGGTCATACAAAAGATAAAGACAACTCCTATGGCTCCTGCCGGTTGTCATACTCATTGACATGCAAGTCGTGATTCCTATTACAAGAACATGATCTCATACATCACAATATATCATTCATCATTCATCACAACTTCTGGCCATATCACATCACATGACAATTGCTGCAAAAACAAGTTAGACGTCCTCTAATTGTTGTTGCATCTTTTACGTGGCTGCAATTAGGTTCTAGCAAGAACGTTTTCTTACCTACGAATAACCACATCGTGATTTTGTCAACTTCTATTTACCCTTCATAAGGACCCTTTTCATCGAATCCGCTCCAACTAGAGTGGGAGAGACAGACACCCGCCAGCCACCTTATGCAACTAGTGCATGTCAGTCGGTGGAACCGGTCTCACGTAAGCGTACGTATAAGGTTGGTCCGGGCCGCTTCATCCCACAATACCGCTGAAGAAAGATAAGACTAGTAGCGGCAAGCAAGTTGACAAGATCTACGCCCACAACCAAATTGTGTTCTACTCGTGCAATAGAGAACTACGCATAGACCTAGCTCATGATGCCACTGTTGGGGAACGTTGTAGAAAATTAAATTTTTTCCTATGGTTTCACCAAGATCCATCTATGAGTTCATCTAAGCAACGAGTCAAGGGAGTGAGTTTGCATCTACATACCACTTGTAGATCGCGTGCGGAAGCGTTCAAGGGAAGGGTGATGATGGAGTCGTACTCGCCGTGATTCAGATCACCGATGACCAAGTGCTGAACGGACATCACCTCCGCGTTCAACACATGTACGGGACGGACGACGTCTCCTCCGTCTTGATCCAGCAAGGAGGAAGGAGAGGTTGAGGAAGATTGCTCCAACGGCAGCACGACGGTGTGGTGGTGTTGGTGCAGCAGTACTCCGACAGGGCTTCGCCAAGCACGTAACGGAGGAGGAGAGGTGTTGGGGAGGGGAGGGGCTGCGCCTTGGGTTGTGTTCTGCAGCCCTCCCCTCACCCCTCTATTTATAGGGGAAGGGGCAAGGGGGGCCGGCCCCTCTAGATGAGATCTAGAGGGGGGCGGCGGCCAGGGAGGGGGACTTGCCCCCCAAGCAAGGGGGCGCCCCCTCTAGGGTTTCCCCCCCATCCCTAGGCGCATGGGCCCAAGGTGGGGGCCGCGCCCAGCCCTCTAGGGGCTGGGTCCCTGCCCCTTGCGGCCCATGTGGCCCTCCGAGAGGGGTGGCCCCTCCCGGTGGACCCCCGGAACCCCTCCGGTGGCCCCGGTACAATACCGATATGCCCCCGAAACTTTCCGGTGTCCGCATGACAACTTCCCATATATAAAACTTCACCTCCGGACCATTCCGGAACTCCTCGTGACGTCCGGGATCTCATCCGGGACTCCGAACAACTTTCAGTAATCACATACAAGTCTTCCTAATAACCCTAGCGTCACCGAACCTTAAGTGTGTAGACCCTACGGGTTCGGGAGACATGTAGACATGACCGAGACGACTCTCCGGTCAATAACCAACAGTGGGATCTGGATACCCATGTTGTCTCCCACATGCTCCTCGATGATGTCATCGGATGAACCACGATGTCGAGGATTCGATCAAACCCCGTATACAATTCCCTTTGTCAATCGGTACGTTACTTGCCCGAGACTCGATCGTCGGTATCCCAATACCTTGTTCAGTCTCGTTACCGGCAAGTCACTTTACTCGTACTGTAATGCATGATCCCGTGACCAACCACTTGGTCACTTTGAGCTCATTATGATGATGCATTACCGAGTGGGCCCAGAGATACCTCTCCGTCATGACAAATCCCAGTCTCGATCCATGTCAACCCAACAGACACTTTTGGAGATACATGTAGTGCACCTTTATAGTCACCCAGTTACGTTGTGACGTTTGGTACACCCAAAGCACTCCTACAGTATCCGAGAGTTACACGATCTCATGGTCTAAGGAAAAGATACTTGACATTGTAAAAGCTCTAGCAAACGAACTACACGATCTTGTGCTATGCTTAGGATTGGGTCTTGTCCATCACATCATTCTCCTAATGATGTGATCCCGTTATCAACGACATCCAATGTCCATAGCCAGGAAACCATGACTATCAGTTGATCAACAAGCTAGTCAACTAGAGGCTTACTAGGGACATATTATGTTCTATGTATTCACACGTGTATTACGATTTCCGGATAATACAGTTATAGCATGAATAAAAGACAATCATCATGAACAAAGAAATATAATAATAACACTTTTATTATTGCCTCTAGGGCATATTTCCAACAGTCATTAATGCTTCTTATACTGCTCCATGGTATGATGATTAAGCTAATTACATTGTTACTAAATTTATACCACCTACTTTCACATACCAGCAAAAGAAAAAGTTCTTTTATGATTTAATACATTACTTCTGGGATGACCCACACCTTTATAAAGAGGGAGTAGATGGTGTTATTGGACGTTGTGTACCTGAGCATGAACAGGAACAGATCCTACGCAAGTGTCACTCCGAACCATATGGAGGACACCACGCGGGAGATAGAACTGCACATAAGGTATTGCAATCCGGTTTTATTGGCCTACTCTCTTCAAAGATGCTCGTAAGTTTGTCTTGTCTTGTGATGAATGTCAAAGAATTGGTAATATTAGTAGACGTCAAGAAATGCCTATGAATTATTCCCTTGTTATTGAACCATTTGATGTTTGGGGCTTTGATTATATGGGACCTTTTCCTGCCTCTAATGGATATACACATATTTTAGTTGTTGTTGATTACGTTACTAAGTGGGTAGAAGCTATTCCAACTAGTAGTGCTGATCATAACACTTCTATTAAGATGCTTAAGGAAGTTATTTTTCCGAGGTTTGGAGTCCCTAGATATCTCATGACTGATGGTGGTTCACATTTTATTCATGGTGCTTTTCGTAAGATGCTTGCTAAGTATGATGTTAATCATAGAATTGCATCTCCTTATCACCCACAGTCTAGTGGTCAAGTAGAGTTGAGTAATAGAGAGCTCAAATTAATTTTGCAAAAGACTGTTAATAGATCTAGAAAGAATTGGTCCAAGAAACTTGATGATGCATTATGGGCCTATAGAACTGCATATAAAAATCCTATGGGTACGTCTCCGTATAAGATGGTTTATGGAAAAGCATGTCACTTACCTCTCGAACTTGAACATAAAGCATATTGGGCTATTAAAGAGCTCAACAATGATTTCAAACTTGCCGGTGAGAAGAGCTTATTTGATATTAGCTCACTTGATGAATGGAGAAACCAAGCCTGTGAGAATGCCAAACTGTTCAAAGAAAAAGTTAAAAGATGGCATGACAAAAGGATACAAAAGCGTGAGTTTAACGTAGGTGATTATGTGTTGATATTCAACTCTCATTTAAGATTTTTGGCAGGAAAACTTCTCTCTAAGTGGGAAGGTCCTTACGTTATTGAGGAGGTCTATCGTTCCGGTGCCATAAAAATCAACAACTTCGAAGGCACAAGTCCGAGGGTGGTGAACGGTCAAAGAATCAAACATTATATCTCAGGTAATCCTATCAATGTTGAAACTAATATTATTGAAATCGTAACCCCGGAGGAATACATAAGGGACACTTTCCAGAATGTTTCAGACTCCAAAAAGAAATGGGTATGTGGTACGGTAAGTAAATCGACTCCAAAACAATTCTAATGGCAATTTTTCTCTGTTTTGGAATATTTAATAATTTTAGAAAGCAAGAAGTTATCCGGGAAGGACACCAGGCCTCCACGAGGGTGGAGGGCGCGCCCACCCCTACTAGGCGCGCCCCCTGTCTCGTGGGCACCTCTTTTGCCTCCCGGACTCTGTTTAATTGCACGATACCTCTTTTGGTCGGTAAAAATTCATTATATAATCTCCCGAAGGTTTTGACCACTGTATCATGCAAAAATCTTCTGTTTCATTTCGAGCTGTTTCTGCCGCAGGTTAGAGCAATATGTCGTCCTAGGATTCAGAGGGAGAAAGCTATGTGGCTGATTTCCTTGCAAACCCTAAGGTCTACGGGGACTTGGAACATGCTGGCTGGACCACTGAGGAAGAGGAAGACTATGAGCCTAAGGGAAAGGAGGAGACGAGCTCAGAAGAAGATGAAGCCCCATTACCTCAACCTGGCGACATGCATGTGGAGTTTAAAAAGTCAAGCCTCCCTGATAGAGCAAAGAAGCCAAAGATCGAGTTTATCCCTTTTTGTCTCTTGCAGGAAAACAAACAGGAACTATGCAGAAGGATATTAAGTCTTGAGCAAGAGATTGATGATCTAAAAGAGCAAAATGTTGTCCTCAAGCGTAAATTGAGGAACAAGCCTACATCATCAACAACTCTTTCTTCACCACCTCCGAGGACATAATCACATGGGTATGGGCACTCCCCTTGGCAACTGCCAAGCTTGGGGGAGGTTCCCCGGTATCGTATCACCATCACACTCCTATCTTTACCGTTTTACTTAGTTCGATCCTTTTAGTAATATCTTGATCTAGTAGATTGAAGTTTTGGTATGAATTAATTTTGAGTTTTGCTTTGTGATCCCTTCTATGTAATCGAGTCCGTGAGCTATCTATAATAAAGATTAGTGTTGAGTCAAGGGCTTTGCTATCCTGCTATAATCTTGAGAAAATAGAAAGAATAAAAAGAATAAAAGAGTTCATATTAATCTTATGGATAGTAATGACTTCACATATAAAAATTATGAGGCATAAAAGTTGTTGAGAGTTGACAAACATAGTTTTGGTCATCGTTGCAATTAATAGGAAGTAATAAAGAAAGAGAGGCTCTCACATATAAATATACTATCTTGGACATCTTTTATGATTGTGAGCACTCATTAAGTATGACATGCTAAATAGTTGATGTTGGACAAGGAAGACAAGGTAATGGTTTATGTTTTCTCACATCTCAGTTAAAGTATATTGTCAAGGATCTTCCAAACATGTTGAGCTTGCCTTTCCCCTCATGCTAGCCAAATCCGTTGCACCAAGTAGAGATACTACTTGTGCTTCCAAATATCCTTAAACCCAGTTTTGCCATGAGAGTCCACCATACCTACCTATGGATTGAGTAAGATCCATCAAGTAAGTTGTCATGTTGCAAGCAATAAAAATTGCTCTCTAAATATGTATGATTTATTAGTGTGGAAAAAACAAGCTTTATACGATCGTGTGATATGGAAGTAATAAAAGCGACAGACTGCATAATAAAGGTTCATATCACAAGTGGCAATATAAAGTGACGTTCTTTTGCATTAAGATCTTATGCATCCAACCCTATAAGCACATGACAACCTCTGCTTCCCTCTGCGAAGGGCCTATCTTTTACTTTAGGTCTTTTACTTTATGCAAGAGTCAAGGTGATCCTCACCTTTCCCTTTTTCATTTTATCCTTTGGCAAGCACCTCATGTTGAAAAAATCCTGATATATATATATATCCAAATGGATGTAAGTTAGCATGAACTATTATTTTTGACATCACCCAAAGGTGAATACATTGGGAGGCAACACAATAAGCCCCTATCTTTCTCAGTGTCCGATTAAAACTTCATAACCATAAGTATTGCGTGAGTGTTAGCAATTGTAGAAGACTATATGATAGCTGAGTATGTGGACTTGCTGAAAAGCTCTATTCTTGACTCTTTCTGATGTTATGATAAATTGCAATTGCTTCAATGACTGAGACTATAGTTTGTTAGTTCTCAATAAGGTTTATGATACATACTTGACATTGTGAATAGATTGTTACTTGAGCATAAGAAATCATATGACAAAATTCATTTATGTTGCTGATATAAGAATAATCATGATGCCCTCATGTCCGTATTTTATTTTAATCGACACCTCTATCTCTAAACATGTGGACATATTTTTCGATTTCGCATTCCGCTTGAGGACAAGCGAGGTCTAAGCTTGGGGGAGTTGATACGTCCATTTTGCATCATGCTTTTATATCGATATTCATTGCCTTATGGGCTGTTATTACACATTATGTCACAATACTTATGGCTATTCTCTCTTATTTTACAAGGTTTATCATGAAGAGGGAGAATGCCGACAGCTGGGATTCTAGCTGGAAAAGGAGCAAATATTGGAAACCTATTCTGCACAACTCCAAAAATCCTGAAACTCCACGGAAGTCATTTTTGGGATTAATAAGAATTACTGAGCGAAGAAAATACCATAGGGGGCCCACACCCTGGCCAGGAAGGTGGGGGCGCCCGCCCCCCTACTGGGTGCGCCCCCTGTCTCTTGGGCCCCCTGTTGGCCCTCCTGTGCCCCTCTTCTGCTATATGAAGGCTTTCACCCTGGAAAAAAAATCATAAGCAAGCTTACGGGACGAAACTCCGCCGCCACGAGGCGGAACCTTGGAGGAACCAATCTAGGGCTCCGGCGGAGCTGTTCTGCCGGGGAAACTTCCCTCCGGGAGGGGGGAATCATCACCATCGGCATCACCACGATCCTCTCATCGGGAGGGGGTCAATCTCCATCAGCATGTTCACCAGCACCATCTCCTCTCAAAACCCTAGTTCATCTCCTGTATCCAATCTTGTATCAAAACCACAAATTGGTACCTGTGGGTTGCTAGTAGTGTTGATTACTCCTCGTAGTTGATGCTAATTGGTTTACTTGGTGCAAGATCATATGTTCAGATCCTTAATGCATATTAATACTCCTTTGATCATGAACATGAATATGCTTTGTGAGTAGTTACATTTGTTCCTGAGGACATGGGTGATGTCTTGCTATTAGTAGTCATGTGAATTTGGTATTCGTTCGATATTTTGATGAGATGTATGTTGTCTCTCCTCTGATGGTGTTATGTTAACATCGACTACATGACACTTCACCATTATTTGGGCCTAGAGGAACGCATTGGGAAGTAATAAGTAGGTGATGGGTTGCTAGAGTGACAGAAGCTTAAACCCTAGTTTATGCGTTGCTTCGTAAGGGGCTGATTTGGATCCACTAGTTTCATGCTATGGTTAGGTTTACCTTAATACTTCTTTTGTAGTTGTGGATGCTTGCAATAGGGGTTAATCATAAGTGGGATGCTTGTCCAAGAAAGGGTAGTACCCAAGCACCGGTCCACCCACATATCAAATTATCAAAGTACCGAACGTGAATGATATGAGCGTGATGAAAACTAGCTTGACGATAATTCCCATGTGTCCTTCGGAGCACTTTTCTCATTATAAGAAATTGTTCAAGCTTGTCCTTTGCTACAAAAAGGATTGGGCCACCTTGCTGCACCTTATTTACTTTCATTGCTTGTTACCCGTTACAAATTATCTTATCACAAAACTATATGTTACCTACAATTTCAGTGCTTGCAGAGAATACCTTACTGAAAACCGCTTGCCATTTCCTTCTGCTCCTCGTTTGGTTCGACACTCTTACTTATCGAAAGGACTATGATAGATCCCCTATACTTGTGGGTCATCATGGCGCCATCGTTTTTAAGCCCGAAAGGCATAGTGTTGAAGCAGAAAGGCCCGTATGGGGTGATAAATGCTGTTGTGGCTTGATCGGACTCCGCCATCTTGATTTGATGGTATCTGGAGTATGCATCGAGGAAACACAATGAATCGTGTCCCGTGGTGGCATCAATAATTTGATCGATGCGTGGGAGAGGGAAGGGATCCTTAGGGCAAGCCTTGTTGAGGTCTTTGAAATCGACACATAGGCACCAGGATTTATCCTTCTTTGGTACCATCACCAGGTTTGCTAGCCAATCTGGGTGTTTTATTTCTCTGATGAATCGGGCCTCGAGTAATTTGGCTAGTTCCTCTCCCATAGCTTGTTGTTTGGGTTCTGAAAAGCGTCGGCTTGTATCCCTTCAGTATGTTAAGGTTGTGTTCGGCCAGCCTGCATGGGATCCCCGGCATATCAGAAGGGTGCCAGGCGAAGATATCCCAGTTCTCGCGTAGGAACGCCCGCAATGCGGTGTCGACCGTGGGGTCCAGCTGTGCACCGATGGATGCTGTCTTTGAGGAATCCGTTGGGTGGACTTGGAATTTGACTATTTCGTCCACCGGTTTAAAGGATGTGGACTTGGGTTGCTTATCGAGTATCACATCGTCCCTATCCACTGTGGAGCATAATGCAGTTAATTCTTCCACCGCGAGGGCTTCGGACAATGCTTCGAGGGCTAAGGCAGCTGTTTTATTTTTGGCGCCGAGTGCTGTGTCCGGATCATTGGCAAGGGTGATAAATCCATTGGGCCCCAGCATCTTGAGCTTCATGTATCCGTAATGGGGTATAGCTTGGAATCTCGTGAACGCATCCCGCCCTAACAAGGCACGATATCCACTGGTGAAGGGGGCCACCTGAAAGGTTATCTCTTTGGACCGACAATTCTCCGCGTGCCGAATACCACATCAACTGTGATTTTTTCCAGCACATCTTGCCTCCCGGCTAGGAATAATTCCTCGGAAGGTTGTGCTGCTTTGCTCAATGCGGCTCCTGTCTATTTCCATTTTGTTGAGAGTTTCCTCGTAAATGAGGTTTAGCCGGCTACCACCGTCCATGAGCACTTTGGTAAGTCGGAAGTCGTCCACGATTGGACTAAGGACCAAAGCGGCTGGTGCCCGGACTGTTCTAAATTGCGGTTCGTCACTGGCGCTGAAAGTTATGGCCGTGTCATTCCAAGGGTTTATTGCTGCGACTTGGCAGACTTCGATGAGGGCACGGAGTGCTCTCTTGCGCCTGTTACCTAAGGCGAAAGTCTCGAAGATTGTCAATACTATAGTGTTATGCTCTATAGGATGTTGCTCTGCGGTGTTTTTTATGAGGAGATCCTCGCCGCTCTTGGCCACCTGTCGGAGTATCCAACATGCTCTAAGGATGTGTGTTGGTACGGTATCTGGTGTGGTGTGTATTTTGGATGGCCTATCGAGCCACCCTTCCAAAATAGTTGTGCACCCTGCAGTGGGCTTTGATTTCTTCGAGATTGGGTCGGGCGACCTACGAGGGTACACCCTTTTTGTTCGGACGAGGGGTTTAGCGAGAACCAGTGGATCCCAAAAGGCTTGGGTTTTCCATGCGCTTTCCATCGCATAGTACTTCTGTACTATGGCCGCCAAGTCATCGAAGCGTGATATGTGATGGCGATTTATGGCATTAAGTAGTCCCTTGTCCGTCCAATTTTTGCAGAATAATGAGATTGCGTCTACATCGCAACAATCCTTGAACTTGTCTTTGACAATGAGGAACCTGGCCCAAAAGTGATGTACCGTCTCTTGGGACTGTTGTCTGATGCGTGAAAGATCGCTTGAGTCTGGGTGGGTGGGTGGATTTAAGTCCGAACCCAGATCCGGTTCGTGACCCAGAACTTGAGGGGTTTCCGAGCTTAATAGTTCGGACTCCGGGATATAAACCAATTTTTCTGGCCCACAGTCTGATTCTAAGTTCGAAGTTCGGGGCGTGTCTTCTCGGGGGTATGTATCCGGCTTGGTAAGCTTGGAAATCTGGACATATTTCATCCTCAATATGGGGGAAGAGTTGTTGGATCGCTCCTCCACCACCGCTATCTGATGGGTGATCGGCAGAGATTCAATCTCTCTCTAATCGGGTTTAAGCCCAATCTGATCGTAGTCCGAAGTGATTCCTAGTGCGGCGATGCGATCCAGGAACCCGTTTAAAGATGATAACTCTGTTGGATCCATCTGCTCAGCATATTCCGAGCTGACGCGGAGGCGATTTTCGATGACTTGAGAAGTCATTGTTGGCCCGACGGCCGAACGGGCGGTCAAGATGAAGCCGCCCTGCCGAAGAGCTTAGCCTGAGGTCAGAGCTCCCCCGGAGGTGATGTTGTCCTTGATGACAAGGCGAGCCACCAACCCTATCTTCGACGTCCTAGTGGAACTCTCAGTGAAAGCACCAATGTCGGTGTCAAAACCGGCGGATCTCAGGTAGGGTGTCCCGAACTGTGCATCTAAGGCTAATGGTAACAGGAGGCGGGGGACACAATGTTTACCCAGGTTCGGGCCCTCTCGATGGAGGTAATACCCTACTTCCTGCTTAATTGATCTTGATGATATGAGTATTACAAGAGTTGATCTACCACGAGATCGTAGAGGCTAAACCCTAGAAGCCAGCCTATGGTTATGATTGTTGTTGTCCTACGGACTAAACCCTCCGGTTTATATAGATACTAGAGGGGGCTAGGGTTTTATAGAGTCGGTTACAGAGAAAGGAATCTTCATATCCTAACCACCAAGCTTGCCTTCACGCAAAGGAGAGTCACATCCGGATACGGGACGAAGTCTTCTATCTTGTATCTTCATAGTCCAACAGTCGGGCATACGCATATAGTCCGGATGTCCGAGGACCCCTTAATCCAGGACTCCTTCAGTCGTGCCGCCTGCTCCTGCCTCCCGTGACCGGTTGTGCTGCCGCGGAGGCCTCACCGCCCCCTACTACTCCCACTGCTGGCCAGGCCATCCCTCCACTCACCCACACCCCCTGTTATTCTGCGGCGACGGCAGCCTCACACCCCAGCTGAACCAGTGAACCCTCGTACTCCTCTCCGCATGGGCATCCACTATCGCGTCTTCCTCGGCTCCGCGTTGTCCCCTTCCTAGGCCTCACCGTCATCCACCTCCTTGGTGCTCTCGGTGTGGCGTGGTCAATGTGGTCAACGAACGACTTCCATCAGGAGAGTACTATACGTGGAGAGGCTGACAGCTGGGTCCACAGCCGCAGCAAGGAAGTGCCTCCTTATTACGCGGAAAATAATGATTCCTCCACCGGACAGTAGGGACCCCCGGACGGGCCACCATATTTCGCCAAAAAACGTTTCCCCCTAACTACTGGGACCTACCAGCTACATCTTTGCATGCAAGGAAGTGCGTCCATATTAAGGGATAAAAATGATTCGCCCCCTGACTGTTGGGACCCACCAGCTACATATTCGCATGCAAGGAAGTGCCTGACAGTCGGGACCCACCTGGTCGAAGCATACGTAGCGTTGTCATTCTGGTCGCGAACGTGTACAGACATACGATCGGTCTATCTGCAGGCTGCAGGGATGAACTGTGGCTGTGTAAGGAAGGGCACGTGTCATAGTAGAGGCGCGCACATAGCATGTATACGTACGTACAGTGGACAGGGTGCAAGAAAGAAAATACGGCCACGTACGTACATACGGGCGTGGTCTCGAGCTCGTACTCGCGCATATATATACGGATGACCAGGGCTTGTGTACCTAGAGCGGCAACGGACGGCAGCAACGCCGCCCCGTTCATCGGGCAGCGAATAGGCTAGGTCGGAACGGAGAAGCAACGTCCTGTTCATTGGGAGGCAACCGACTGGGTCAGAATATGTCATGTTCATCGGGAGGGCTTGGATGGAACAGTCGATGGAAACAAGGCCTGGCATACCGCAGAACGGAGGAAACGTCCTTGTGTTCGACCGGCCACAGTCGAAACGGGATCCTGTTCATCAGGAGGTGTCTGGCGTACCGCAAAATGGAGGAAACGGACTTCTATTGGACCTCCTACAGTTGAAACGGGGTGCTGTTGACCGGGAGGGGAGTTGCGAACCACAAAACGGAGGAAACGGACTTGTGTTGGAGCGCTACGGTCAAAACGGGGGTCCTGTTCATGGGGAGGGGTGTGGCGTACCGCAAAACGAGACTCCATGGGATACTGTTCATCTCCACCGTTAACCTCCTCCAGCCTCCACGGGCTACTGTTCATCCACCATCGACCTCCTCCAGCCTCCACCTATGACTATTTATCCACGGGCTCCTGTTTATCCAGCCTCCACCGGGCGCTCCTCCACCGGCTACTGTTCAACCAACCCTCTCCATGGGGTCCTATTCAACCACCCCTCCACGGGCTACTGTTCATCCAGCCCTCCATCGGCTACTGTTCAACTAGCCCTCCATGGGGTCATCCTGTTCATCCAGCCCTCCACAGGGTCCTGTTCATCCACCCCCAACCAGCCTGTTCATCCAAGGGCAACACCACGGGGTCCTGTTCATCCACCCCCATTGGGAACTGTTCATCCAAACCCCCCAACAACACTCACTGTTCATCAATGGAAGGAGGCAGCAGGGTTCGATCGGCTCCAGTTAGCAGTAGTAGCGAAGGAATCACTCAGGTTCAGTTAACAGCAAGGGACCGATCGCTCAAGTTCAGTAACGTAGCTACTGCAATCGCTCGGGTTCAGTTAGAGCCCAACGCCTCTTGCACCCACGCGCGTACGTGTACGAGAGAAACGCACATTGCTCGGCCCCCGACCACCCACCGTAACCAGGAACTCCCTAGTATTTTCCTTGCCCTTGCTTCTACCACGGTTTTTTCCGTCATGCACGGCCCAAAGAATGTCATGCAGTTGTGTCTCCGGCCCGCCCAGGACAAAAAGCCCATTTTCTGTCATGATTTTTTGTCATAGAAGTAGGAGTCCACACATCTATGATGATACCGGGTTTTCTCACAATTATCGTCATAGAAGTGTCATAAGTATGACATAA
Source organism: Triticum dicoccoides (assembly GCF_002162155.2). NCBI lineage: Eukaryota > Viridiplantae > Streptophyta > Magnoliopsida > Poales > Poaceae > Triticum > Triticum dicoccoides. Next base: position 567,128,455 of record NC_041389.1, on the reverse strand, counting down.
TTTTTTTTCATTCGGCCCAAAATGTCACGGATGTGTCTTTTTTTGTAGTGTCCAAACCCACTTTCAATATTATAGCAAAAATAGATCATAAGAAGCATGATCTCCCCAATCATGATCATTGCAATAAGTGGCGGACATAGCAAAACTAGCATCCTCAAACTTGCGGTTTTGCGTATCATTAGCACAATTGGCATTAATATAATTTATAATAACATCATTGCAATTATTCTTTTGATTCAAGGAACTATCAAGTATGGGTGCAATAGCAACAATCTCATATTTAACATAAGGAACTATAGCAAATTCATGTCCATAAATATTGGCATCATGGCCATAAGAATAGCGAGCATCATGTTCATCAAGGGATATTTCAATCAAATCATTGGAATCATAATTATCTATAGGTTCATGCATATCATCATTTTCTTCCAAAGTAACGGTCATTCTCTCAATAAATTCTTTGACATAGACATTATGAGCATAGTTTTCATAGCAATATTTAAGTATGTCAAAATTTTCAGATTTGTAGAGAGTAATATCATACTTTTCAATCAAAGAAGCAACTTCATACGCAGCCTTAAAAGCAACAAATTCTTCAATTTGTTCCATAGCATAGTAACCTTAAACACCCTTTTCATAAGAAGATAAGATTTCATTATCATTAAACTCACATAGGTAGGGAAGGTGTTTTTTACGGTTGTTAGAGCAACAAGTAAAATCACAAATTTAACAAAGATTCCAAATCATGGCATAGCAAACAATTTATTTGATTCCATAAGAGCTTCCCTTTTTCAGACAAACGATGATGCACAAAATGAGCATGCTCATCTAAAGATTTTCCTTCAACTAAACTAGTTGGAGTTTCAGCACGAGCACAAATGGATCAAAGATGATCCAGGTAGAAAACTTTAAGTGGATCCATATCAATAGATTTTTAGCAAGCGAAGATGCAAGCAAATAGAAGGTACATGGAAACACGAGCAAAGATAACAAACGAGCACAAAGGCATACTGAAAGAAGGCAAATAAAAAGGCAAATATTTTCGAAAATCATTTTAGAAGTGGGGGAGAGAAAAACAAGAGGCAAATGGCGAATAATGTAATGCAAGAGATGAGAGTTTATGATTGGTACTTGGTAGGCTTGATGTAGATCTCCCCGACAACGTTACCAAAAATTGGCAAGTCGACAGGAGACTAATCTTGACTTGGCGTAGATCTCCGCGGCAACGGCGCTAGAAATTCTTGCTGCTACTTCTTGAGCATGCATTGGTTTTTCCCTTGAAGAGGAAAGGGTGATGCAGCACAGTAGAGATAAGTATTTCCCTCAGTTAAGAACCAAGGTATCAATCCAGTAGGAGAAGAACGCGCAAATCACCAATACCTGCACAAACAATCAAACACTTGCACCCAACGCGATAAAGGGGTTGTCAATCCCTTCACGGTCACTTGCAAAGGTGAAAGATAGAGATAGATAAATAAAAGATAAAATATTTTTGGGTTTTTGGTTTATAGATCTGAAAGTAAAAGATTGCAAATAGTAGATCAGAAACTAGTATGATGGAAAATAGACCCGGAGGCCATAGGTTTCACTAGAGGCTTCTCTCATGAAGGCAAATAATACGGTGGGTGAACAAATTACTGTCGAGCAATTGATAGAAAAGCGCAAAGTTATGACAATATCCAAGGCAATTATTATGTAATATAGGCATCACGTCCGTGTTGAGTAGACCGACTCCTACCTGCATCTACTACTATTACTCCACACATCGACCGTTATCCAACATGCATCTAGAGTATTAAGTTCATAAAGAACAGACTAACACCTTAAGTAAGATGACATGATGTAGAGGAATAAACTCAAGAATATGATGTAAAACCCATCTTCTTATCCTCGATGGCAACAATTCAATACGTGTCTCGCTACCCCTACTTTGTCACTGGGTGAAATCATGCAAGATTGAACCCAAAGCTAAGCACCTCTCCCATTGCAAGAAAAACCAATCTGGTTGGCCAAATCAAACTGATAATTCGAAGAGAAATACAAAGATACCAAATCATGCATATAAGAATTCAGAGAAGATTCAAATAATATTCATAGATAAGCTGATCATAAATCCACAATTCATCGGATCTCGACAAACACACTGCAAAAGAAGATTACATCGGATAGATCTCCAAGAACATCGAGGAGAACATGGTATTGAGAATCAAAGAGAGAGAAGAAGCCATCTAGCTACTAGCTAGGACCCGTAGGTCTGTGGTAAACTACTCACGCTTCATCAAAAGGGAAATAGAGTTGATGTAGATGTCCTCCATGATCGAATCCCCCTCTGGCAGGATGCCAAAAAAGGCCCCAAGATGGGATCTCATGGGAACAGAAGGTTGCAGTGGCGGAAAAGTGTTTTCATGGATGCTTCTGGTGGTTCTGGAATATATGTGAATATATAGGAGGAAGAGCTAGGTTGGGAAGGTCACGAGGATCCCACAAGGTAGGGGCATGCCCTACCCCCTGGGCGCACCCTCCACCCTTGCCGCCACCTCGTGGCTCTTCTGACTTGCACTCCAATTCCCCTGGGTGTCTTCTGGCCAAGAAAAACCATCGTGAAGTTTTATTCCTTTTGGACTCCATTTGGTATTCCTTTTTTGCGAAGCTCAAAAACAAGGGAAAACATAAACTGGCACTGGGCTCTAGGTTAATAGGTTAGTCCCAAAAATAATATAAAATAGCATATTAATGCATATAAAACATCCAAAACAGATAATATAATATCATGGAACAATAAAACATTATTGATACGTTGGAGACATATCATGGTGTCATGTGAACGTCAACTACATGACACTTCACCATATTTGGGCCTAAGGGAATGCATTGTGGAGTAGTTATTAGATGATGGGTTGCGAGAGTGGCAATCTTAAACCCTAGTTTATGCGCTATTTCGTAAGGGACTGATTTGGATCCAAAAGTTTAATGCTATGGTTAGAATTTATTCTTAACACTTTTCTCGTAGTTGCGGATGCTTGCGAGGGGGTTAATCATAAGTAGGAGGTTTGTTCAAGTAAGAACAACACCTAAGCACTGGTCCACCCACATATCAAATTATCAAAGTAGCGAACACAAATCAAACCAACATTATGAAAGTGACTAGATGAAATTTCCTTGTACCCTCAAGAACGCTTTGCTTACATATATAAGACACCGTTTTGGCCTGTCCTTTGCCTCAAAAGGATTGGGCTACCTTGCTTCACTTTTGTTGTCGTTACCGTTACTTGCTCGTTACAAATTATCTCGCTATCAAACTACTCGTTACTTATAATTTCAGTGCTTGCAGAGAATACCTTGCTGAAAACCACTTGTCATTTCCTTATGCTCCTCGTTGGGTTCGACACTCTTACTTGCAAAAGGACTACGATTGATCCCATATACTTGTGGGTCATCAAGCAGCCGTCGCACGCCCGATGCACCAGCCCCCACCCGGTTCGCTGACTTCCCAAAGCTCCCTCCGTCGAGGCAGCCGTAGAGGCAATACATCGGCGTCCAACAGCGCTTGTCAAGGACATGGGTGGCGGAGATCACCGACAGGGAGACCCATGTGAGGAAGTGGGCCCAGTCGTTACACACAGTGGAGCTTGCATAGCTCGATACGGCCGTTGGCAAGTTCGGTTCCATGGCTCCGCTGATGGGGTCCTAAACCCGGGGTACCTCACATAAGGGAGCCCGGCCTCAACCTTGACCAGAGCTCACTAGGACTAAGGAATATCAAGGAACCCTAAGAAGGCGAAGGCAATGAGCATGTTCCCCAAGACAGAGGGCGGCGACCGAACTAATTTGACCTACCCCGTGTGTAAACTATATGCCTCTCATGTCTATATAAAGGGAGGCCTAGGTCCTCATTAACAATTCAATCTGACATCCAACTCTTAGTAGACATCTCAAACACCATTTTAATCCTCTACACGATGTATGCCTCACCATTAATAGCAAGATAAAGCATGATGTAGGGTATTACTCTTTGAAGGCCCGAACCTAGGTAAAATGTGTGTGCAGACTCCATCCCAGTACTTTCGGTCTTGTCATGAACCCTACCGAGGGATCTGACAGGAATTTGCAGTGTCAGTTAGCGCGCCAGGTACTGGCGATGTTGACCCGAGAATGAACCCAGCTCATAGAATCATTAGAGGCCTTTGATCTCTCACCAGGCCAGTGCCTCATGTTCGGCTCTTTTGAGCTGGTCGCTGATGGATCAAGGTGATTCCTTAACATCTCACTTTCACACTTCATTAAACACGTGTATAATAGACAAGGGCGGGCCTAAGAGGTCTACGATTGCTCCGACCGCCTTGCATGGAGACACGTCATACGACCCCCATGGTGCTACGAGGCCTCCCGCGAGACATCCGTGAACATGATATTTACTATGGCGGACATGCGCCGAAACCAGAAGCTCGCAAGAGGTGCAATCTATACAATAGAGGACACGACCGGCGAATGGTTGGCCTGGTCCCAAGAAACGATCACCATCGATGACAGGGTTCACCCCAAAGGCATCGTACAACCAGTCAAGCACACCCTGGTGCTGGTTCCCATCGCAGGGGGTTGTCACCTCTCACGCATCTTGATGGACGGAGGCAGCGGCTCAACATCATCTTCACCGACACCCTGGAAATGATGAAGGTCTCCTTGTCAGGACTACGGAGGTCGGAGTTAATTAGGTTTCTGCGGGGTGGCATCGGGTCGCCCGGTCCGCCCCTTGGACCCTTCTACTACATCACGATCCGTTCGGCCTCAAAAACACGGGGGCTACGTACCAGCGGAGGATGCAGAAGAGTTTCAACAAACAGATCAGAGTAAATGTGGAGGTGTACCTCGACGACGTCGTAGTGAAATCCAAGTAAGGATCAATCCACCTCGCCGACCTCCAGCAGACCTTCGACAACCTTCACAATTTTAGCATGAAGTTAAACCCTGACAAATGTGTCTTCACGGTCCCTACTGACCACAAATATCACTCTTCACAATTTCAGCATGAAGTTAAACCCAAACAAATATTATTCGTCGCTCAAACAGATGTATCTTGCATTGAAATACGCCAAGATACATCCGTTTGAGTGACAAGTAATATGGATTGGAGGGAGTACTAGTAGATATGACTGAATCAAAAGCTCAAACATCACAATTCATACAGCTTCAGTAATGTTGAATGCTCATCACCTTGTACCAAAAGAATGCAATACAACCTAAACATAGCTATAGTCAAACTCAGAACCCTAAACCTCTGCCAATAGGGATTATGGACCTAAGCTAACTGCACATAGACTCGGTATCACAAATCCTGCCAAGTTCACATCAAAGTTGTGCATCCATTGCTAGAAAAACATATCGTGAACTGCAAACCCTAGCTAAATGAATAGCAACAATACTAGAAATCACAAGCCAAGGAACTACAAACCCTAACCAGGAAATGTCGCTTGCTAAACAGATCGTGAACTACGAACCCTAGCTAAACGAATAGCAAAAACACTAGTAATCGCAGGCAAATGAACTACAATCCCTAACTAAGCTTCAGATGCAACAACCCGACCTGGAACTCCGCGGAACAGAAAGTCAACAGGCGCACCCACACGACCAGTGGGGGATCCTACCTAGATTTAGCTCCAAAACCCTAGAACGCGACCTGAAACGCACCTGACAGATTCCCCCCACGCATCGAAGCAAGTAACCCTCGAATCCGAGCTCAAACGCTTCTAAAACATGGCGCCGGATTCGGGAGCTGGAGCAGGCAGGGAAAGCGTGCTACCTTATTGATCCGTATGGAGGGCGTCTGGAGCCCCCCACCCGCCTTCTTGAGCGGTGTTTGCTCGCCCACTGTCGCCGCGTGCTCGCCGCCACTGGCCGTGCTCGCCGCTCGAAGCTGTTTCAAGTTTTCGCTTCCCGCTCTCGCCGCTGCCGCCGCAAGGGAGGAGTGTGGATCCATGAGTGTAAGCACAAATTCAGTGGAATTTCATCGATCTATGCAATTTCTCTCACTTAACAGCAGTTTCCTCAAGTCTGGGATACAAATCGAGATAGATCAAAGGTCAGAGACCCCGTCTTGCAGTACAAGTAGCTAGGGTTCTAAGCTATTATAAGAAATGGGGAAAGTTGACATGGTCCAGGTGATCCCGATCGGCAAGATATAAAAGGGAAAGGGGCCAGCAACACAGCCGTTACTGTCGTAAAGGACACGCCACAGTAACCTGCATTTAACTTGAGAGGAGACGCGAGGAAGCATCCGAGCCGTCGATCTTCTGTGAGGGTTATCCTTTCATCTGGACCGTTGTTTGACTAAAACTCTTGTGCATGTCGTTTCTTCAGTATCGTCATGGTTCAGGCCCTGACAATGCCGCCGCCATGACGATGGCCTTGTCCTCAAGGCGAAAAAGCTTGTGACCTGGAAATGTTTTGTTCAGAAATGATGCGTCTTCCCATGTTGCATCATCTAGCGCTAAGCTTTCCCATTGCACCAGACACTGGCCCACTGGAGTTTTGTTCCTCTGAATCACTCTCCTGTCGAGCACTGCTACAGGAATAGTCTTGATGTACCCTTCTGGAGTAACTAGCAGGACATGAGGAAGTGGAATTGCTTGATGACCAATGTGTTTCTTGAGCTGACTTATGTGAAACACTGGGTGTATGTTCATTCCTTCAGGCAGTGCCAACTTGTAATACACCTCTCCAATTCTTTCAATGATCTTGTATGGACCATAGAATTTTGACCTGAGTTTCAATGAGCCTCTTAGTCCAAATGCATTTTGCCTGTAGGATTGTATCTTTAAATACACATTGTCTCCCACTTGAAAAGATCTTTCAGTTCTATTCTGATCAGCAAAATACTTGATTCTGCTTTGGGCATGTTCTAAGTTTGCTTTCAGCCTCTGTATCATGTGTTCTCTTTCAGATATAGTAAGAGTTGCTTCCGGTGAGAGTGACATATCCACTGCAAATTTCCCAATTTGTGGTGGTTTATATCCATACAATGCCTAAAACGGAGTGCATTTCAGAGATGAGTGGTAACTTGTGTTGTACCAGAGCTCAGCTAAGGGAAGCCACTTGATCCACTTCTTAGGTTCCTGAAACACCATGCCTCGTAAATAAGCTTCGAGACATTGGTTAACTCGCTCTGTTTGCCCGTCAGTTTGTGGGTGAGAAGTTGTACTGAACCTGATTTTTACTCCAAAAGCTGCAAACAGTTCTTGGTAGAGTTTGCTGGTGAAAATTGAGTCCCCGTCTGAAACTATGCAGATGGGCAGCCCATGTAACTTTACCACATTGTCCATGAGTGCCTCAAACACCATCTGAATTGTAAATGGATGGGCTAGAGGGATAAAATGGGAATACTTGGTGAACCTATCCACCACCACTAGTATCACTTCTCTTCCTTGTGATTTAGGTAAAGCAGTGATAAAATCCATGGTTATGTGAGCCCAAGCCATGTCTGGTACAGGAAGTGGTTGCAGCAGTCCAGGTGGATGGATGTTCTCTACTTTGTTTAATTGGCACACAGGACAGTTGGACACATAATGCTCAATATCCTTTCTCATGTTGGACCAGTAGAACACTCTCTTTATTATGTAATAGGTGGCTTTAATCCCAGAATGGCCTCCTAAAGCAGAAGTATGGAAGGTCTGTAGCAGATGCTGTCTGAAATCAGTGTTGGCTCCCACATAAATTTTGTTGTTGTATTTAATGAGACCATTTTGAGCAGTAAATTTGGGTGTTGGTCCTGTATCAGCAGCTACTTTTGTTAACAGATTTGAACTGTCCTGATCTCCTTGGTAGCTCTTTTTAACATCCTCAGTCCATGTTGGAACTACCACAGTCATGCTATTGCAACACAGGCTGATGGGGTTGCTTTTTCTTGACAAGGCATCAGCTACAACATTTTCTTTTCCCTTCTTATACTCTATGGTATAATCATACTCTAGCAGCTTGAGCAACAGTTTGTGTTGCACTCCTTCTGTCAATCTCTGTGTGGTCATGTATTTGAGAGAATGTTGATCTATTTTGATGATTAGTGAATTTCCCCATACATAGTGTCTCCACTTTTTCAGAGCTTCTAGAATAGCCATTGCTTCTTTCTCATAAATAGATTGGGCAGCTGATTTGGGTCCTAAACTTTTACTAAGGAAAGAAATAGGTCTCCCTCTCTGCATGAGTACTGCTCCAATTCCTGTGGCACATGCATCAGCTTCAATAGTGAAAGGTAAGGAGAAATCTGGCATGGCTAACACTGGGCAGCTTGTCATTTTCTGTTTCAACAGTTGGAATGCTTGGCTTTGTGTAGGGCCCCAGTTGAAAGCATCTTTTCTCAACATGTCATGCAGTGGTCTACAGATTTGACCATAGTTTTTTACAAACCTTCTATAATAGCCAGTTAAACCCAGAAATCCTCTTAATTGTGTCACATTCTCAGGTTCCTCCCAATCCAGTACTGATTTGATTTTTCCTGGATCTGTTGCTACTCCCTCTGCTGAAATAATGTGCCCTAAGTATGCCACTTGTTCAGTAGCAAAAGTGCATTTAGTTAGGTTGGCATATAACTGATGTTTCCTTAAGGTTGTGAGAGTCTTCTCCACATGCCTGATGTGATCTTCCATTGACTTGCTGAAAATCAACATATCATCAAAGAAAACTAACAGAAATTTTGGTTTTTCTATTTCATTGACTTCTTCAGCAACTGTGTTCATCAGACCTTGAAATGTCCCAGGGCCACATGAAAGACCAAAAGGAACCACTGTATATTCATAGTGTCCCATGTGAGTTCTAAATGCTATTTTATGTATATCTTCAGGTGCCATTCTAATTTGATGGTATCCTGACTTCAGATCCGACTTGGAAAAAATCTTTGCTCCATGCATCTCATCTAACAAATCTTCAATAATGGGCATTGGAAATTTGTTCTTGATAGTCACAGCATTTAATTCTCCGTAGTCTACACAAAATCTCCAGCCTCCATCTTTCTTTCTGACCATGATAGCTGGAGAAGAAAAAGGACTGAAACTTTCTTGTATTTCTCCTTTCTTGATGAGTTGTTTAATGATCTCTTCCATAGCAGCCTTTTGGTAATGTGGTACTCTATATGGTCTTAAATTGGGCGGTTTTGCTCCTTCCTATAAAAGGATCCTGTGATCATAGTTCCTTTTTGGAGGTAGTTGTTGTGACTCTTCAAACACATCAGCAAATTTTTGCAGCAGAGGTTGGAGTGCTCTGGGAGGAGGAAGGACTTTCTTGTTTTGTTCTGTTTCCACTTCATGCACTTTGAGAATGTAGCCCATTACTCCCTTGTGAAGTAATTTTTCCATTTTGGCTGCTTTTATCACACACTTTTTCTTTGGGATGGTGTAATCAAACAAGGTCACCGGTTGTCCTTGCTTGGTCACAATCAAAATTTTCTCCACTAAGTCCAGACAGATTGGACTATACTGATAAATCCAATCGGCTCCTATGATTATATCATAAGAAGCAAGATCTAATACTTTGAAACTACTGTTGAAAGTGTGTCCCTGAATTTTAAACTGAACTTCTGGAATTTTTGATACTGACAGAACTGTCCTCTCCCAGCTACAGTCACTTTTCTTGGCTGCATTGGCTGCTGGTAACAATTACTTTTAACTGCAAAATCTTTGCTCATAAAGGTGTCTGAGGATCCACTGTCAAACAATGTTGTAGCTTTCCTACCAGCAATTTCTACAATTAGAGAGAATGTATTGGGTCCTGTAGTTCCTTCTGCAGCATTGCCTGAGATGTGCATAGCTTGAGATGTTTTTGCTGTGCTCATATCAAGAACTTTCTCTTTGTCTGGGGTGTTTGGAGTTGTGTGGTAGGCTTGCTCAGGGCCATTCACATCTTCAGTTCCTTCACTGTCATCTTCATCATCTATTTCTTGTAAGATATGCAAAGTTTTTCCAATTTTGCATTTGTGTTGTCTGGACCATGGTTCTCTACAGTACCAACATGCTCTTGCATCTTTAGGAAATGGTACTGAATATTTTTCCTGATTGGGCACTTGTACTTGTAGTGGAGGGCTGGATTGTCTGACATTGTGTGTATAAGGTCTTGCCTTATATCCTGTGGAAGGAAAAACTTTCCTGGCTGCTGCAGCTTTTTCATATACCTTGGCATACCAATAAGCTTCAATAATGCATGTTGGTTTCTGACCACACACTTCATGTTTAATCTCAGCTTTCAGGCCTCCAATAAAGCAGCTGAGCAAGAAATTTTCCTGTAAGAAAGGATGATCCCTCTTGACCAGGGCTACACAGTGTTCAAAATCATCTATGTATTGAGCAAGTGATGTGTGTTGTTGTATATTTTTGAGGAGTTCCACTGCTTCATGTACACTAGCTTCAGAAAATCGGTCAGCTATCATCTGGCAGAACTGTTGCCATGTGACCATCTGCCAAGGCACACAGATATTCTTTAACCAGTTAGATGCTCTTCCTTGCAAATGCCCTAGAGCTAAGTTCACCCATTGATCATAAGGAGTACCAGACATATCATAGAACTTTTCACAAGCAATTAACCATCCTATAGGATCTTCTCCACTAAACAAAGGAATTTCTAATCTAGGCCCTTTTAACACAGCTTCAGCAAAATAAGATGGACCTCCTAGCTGAGTGGCATGTTGATTCCTTTGAGCATTATAGAGATTTCCCACTACTTGATATACTGGTGGTTGAGAACCCCCAGGATTTGACATATTTACGTATTGTCCTCTGATAGGATTATATGTAGGGGTTGGATTGTACAGAGGAGCAGTAATTGGAGCAAAATATCCACTGTTTCCTGAAAATCCCAAGGTATGTGCCTGTACTGCTACACTGGTACTTTTTGGAGTGAGTCTGAATTGTTGCTGTCCTTGTGCTTCTGGTTGCTTGTCAGTGTGCACTTTTGTGCTTTCTGTGAACAAGCTAGTGGTTGGAACAACAGATGTTAAACCTGAGACATTTTGTGTGGGAACACTGGCCTTGTTGTTAAATTCCTGCTGTAAATTTCTGTTGACCTGCTGGTGTCCTGCTCCTGTTGTATCAGCTATAGGAATGACAAAGAAAGCACTGGTCACAGCTGCTCCAGTACACACTGGAGGTGGAGCGCTTGGAGTCACCAGCTCTGTCTTCTACTGTCCCAAGTTCATGTTCTGCAAAATCAGTTGCAAGGTTTTCTGAATTTCAGCATTCATGTTGGTCAGCTTGGCTTCTACTTTTGGCATCGTCACCATCTCTGCTCGCAACTGCTTCACCTCTTGATGAAGGCCTTGCAGTCCTTCTATGTCCGCCCGCAGATCGGCCACTTCCTTCTCCACCTCGTCGACTGTGATCTGCACCTTGGCCCTTGTGTCCGCCATGGCCTACCTTGACCAAACACACTCTCCCTTCCTGCGACTTTAGCACACGGATCGCCGCAGAGACCGGAATTTTACTACTAGGAGATCTTCTCCCAGCAACCGTCTCGGCTTCAACGATCTACGCCTGAATTTCACCACCGCCACGTCGCTGCCACCGCAACACACCGCCGCCGCATCTCCGCCACTGGAACACACCGCCGCCGCGAACATGGAGGGACGGGAGGGATTTTATGAGAGAGCCCAACCTCCTATTCTCCGCCGCTCGAATCGCCGCCGACCACTGTCGCCGAGGATCAAGCTATCGCTCTAATACCTTTGTAAGCACAAATTCAGTGGAATTTCATCGATCTATGCAATTTCTCTCACTTAACAGCAGTTTCCTCAAGTCTGGGATACAAATCGAGATAGATCGAAGGTTAGAGACCCCGTCTTGCAGTACAAGTAGCTAGGGTTCTAAGCTATTACAAGAAATGGGGAAAGTTGACATGGTCCGGGTGATCCCGATCGGCAAGATATAAAAGGGAAAGGGGCCAGCAACACAGCTGTTACTGTCGTAACGGACACGCCACAGTAACCTGCGTTTAACTTGAGAGGAGACACGAGGAAGCATCCGAGCCGTCGATCTTCTGTGAGGGTTATCCTTTCATCTGGACCGTTGTTTGACTGAAACTCTTGTGCATGTCGTTTCTTAAGTATCATCGTGGTTCAGGCCCTAACAGTGAGGGGGGTTGGGGAGGAGAGGGCTCTTGATTTGAGTTCCTCCCTGCGTGACTTGAGATTATGGGGAGCAGGGCACGGTAAAGATAACGGGTCTCCTCTGGTGTCTTGTGCCCGTCGAGCCGTGGCCGCCTGCGCGCTACGCCACGCGGACGGCGTGACCGGGCCGAATGCTGGCCCGTGCATGGTCTCTGCATGCCTGTGGATTACGTTTGGTGGGGGTTCGCCCGAGCGGGCCATGGACCGGGTGCACGGACGGTGCGCGGCCGACTAAGGGGGACAGGCGACGGGAAGGACCGTGCCGCCTTGTGGACGGTTCTAGCCCGCTGTTAAGCAGTGCGCGCTCACCTGCACCTGAGCGGTGGAATGGCCGCGTCGATGATATGCGGGGACATGGTTCTAGGGCTGGACATGTTAGTGAGATCTGCTGGTTATGTCATGTCGGGTCAGCGCGGTGTGCAATGAAGGCCCTCTCGTCAGCTTTGGGGACGTGGCCGGATCCTGAAGGCAGGGTTTTAAACCAAAGGTAGCAGGTGTGACTGTGAGAGTACCTATCCAGGAATGGGGATGGCATTGGCATGTGCTCTACCACGTGTCGAGCGGGGTTAGCAAGGGATACATGGATACATAGGAGAGACTCGCCTTTTCTTTTCCAAGGAGCAAGCAACAACAGCTTGTTTACTTGTGTAATATTGGCAAAACGTAATTAACTGTGTTTTTCCCCTACGCTCCTCGCCTAGGGTTTTCTCTTCCTCTATGGCGATCTGATCGCCTAGAGTCTTCCCACCCAACGTACACCGATCGGCGCCCTCGTCGATCCCTGCAATCTATCCTGCCGAGCCTGATGGCCTCCTCGGATGCCAACTCAGCCACGAGCGGTGGTGCCCCGGTGTCCGCAAACCCCATCTTGGAGGACTTCTTCGACCAACTAGATCTGAACGAGGAGGATTTCAACGATGTGGAAATCGATGTGGAGGATCCGGTGATCCAAGAAAGCGTGAGGTGGTTAGCCCTGGCCAGGGTTCACACCAAGAAGAACTTCTCCCCGGCCGCCTTCTACAAGGATATGAGAGTGGCCAGGAATCCGGCTCAAAGGGTGAGATTTCGCCCGGTTGGTCCCAATAGATTCGTAGTTCAGGCCTCATGCCTGGGTGATTGGGAGCGAATGATGATGCACAGGCCATGGCTTTTTTGAAGCATGGCAATTCTGTTGTGCCTGTATGACGGGTTTACAAAAGCTGATGAGGTAGTCTTCGATCATATGCCTATCTGGTTACAGATTCACAAGTTGCCGGATCCATATTGCAAGCAGGAGATTGTGAGCAAACTGCTGAAGGGCGCAGGCAAAATCCTGGAGATGAGGCTGAACGGCAACACCCGCGGTGATTACGTTAGAGTTTGGGTGGAGCATGACATAAAACTCCCCCTGACCAAGTTTGTGAGCATTGTACGATCTCAGGCAAGACAAGTCTATCTGGTTCGTTATGAGAAGTTGGCCAGATTCTGCAAGTTCTGTGGCCTCATTGGACATGAGCACAAGGAGTGCGGCTCCGGGGTTCATGACCAGCAGAAGCTCAAGTTTAATGACTGGCTATACGCCGACGGCCCTAGCCGGTCTCGTCCCGAACCAAACCCTAGCAAGGCTAGTGATCCTCGGCAGCCGGGGGACAATGGAAGCTCCAAAGCTCCAGTGGATCCTGGGTTCCTCGGGACTGATCCGGAATTATTGGATACGGCCTCCAGTCCGCCCAAGGTAAATCGTGATCATTTGGTGCTAGAACGTGAGGCAAGAAAGAGGCTCAACATGGATATTGTTGGGAATGAGGGCGTGCACACATCCAGCCAGAACAAAACCGTACTTGCCATCACGGATGGTAGTGGGAAGGATGAAGGGGAGACTTCTTCGCCTTCGAGCAGTACGTCTAGTAGCAAACGCGCCAAGTTGTCACAAGTGCTTAGTACAAATGAGATATCGGCGGCCTCCCTCGAGGAGGACCGCCGGATGCAATGAATATACTGTTTTGGAACTGCCGGGGGGGGACCGCCGGACAGTTCGTGAGGTCTTGGCCCTCTCAAAAGCCAATTCCCCCAAACTAGTTTTCCTCTGTGAGACTAGACAGGATTCTGTTAGAGTGGAGAAATTGCGTTGGCGACTCGGTTTGAAAGGCTTTCATGGGGTGAGTAGCGATGGAAGAAGTGGTGGTTTGGCTCTGTTTTGGGATGAGTCGTTGAACGTGACGGTGCTAGATTCTTGCAGCCGTTTTATTAATGTCATGGTAGTTGATGGCGGCTCGGGCACTTCTTGGCGAGGAACTTTTGTCTATGGGAGCCACGTGTTGAGAATCGTCATCGGATGTGGGAGCAACTGTGTGGGCTTAGGGCCAGATCGCGGGAGCCATGGATGGTATGCGGAGATTTTAATGAGGCACTATGGCAGCATGAGCATCTTTCTGGTACTCCGCGTCTGAAGCTCAAATGGTGGCGTTTAGGGACTGCTTGGAAAGGTGCGAGCTGGAGGACCTGGGTTTTTCGGGATTTCCATTCACCTACAACAATGGCCAGCAGGCGGATCGGAATGTACAGGTCCGTCTGGACAGGGCATGCACTGATGAATCTTGGCGGGACTCCTTCCCCGCCGCGAGAGTGGTCCATCTGGCTACACCATGCTCGGATCACTGCCCTGTTCTGATCCAGATGGAGGGCCAGCAAGATGTAAGTCGATGGGCGCCTACTTTGCGCTATGAAATTATGTGGGAACGGGACCATACTTTACCTGAGATGCTAGCCGGGGCGTGGAACAGACACAAACAGCCTGGCTGCTTGGCTCGGTGGCAAAGTCCCTGAATGAGGTGCTGAAGGATTTAAAAGAATGGAGTAAAATTAAGTTTGGTAACGTGTTAAAGGAGATCGAGAAGCTGCGATCACAACTTGACGAGTTACAGTTGTCGGGCTCAGACTATGCTGTTATTCGTGCAAAGATGAATGAGTTGGACGAGCTGTTATACCGGGAGGAGATGCTTTGGCTCCAACGTTCTCGTATTGATTGGTTAAAAGAAGGGGAACAGAACACAAAATTTTTGCATCGGAGAGCTGTTTGGCGAGCTCAAAGAAACCTCATACGCCGTTTGCAGAAGCAAGATGGTTCTTGGTGTCACGTCCCGTCGGACATGAAGAGAATGACGTCCTCCTATTTCAAGGAGATCTTTACAAAGGACCCAACCCTCTCTCCGGATACGGTTCTTGACTGTATTCAGCGGAAGGTTTCACCAGAGATGAATGAGTCACTATGTAGACCCTATACCGAGGAGGAAATCTCGGATGCTTTGTTCCAGATCGGGCCTCTCAAGGCTCCGGGCTGCGATGGCCTCCCTGCCAGATTTTACCAGCGTAACTGGGGTTTAGTGAAAATGGAAATTGTTGCGGCTGTTCAAGAATTCTTTTCGTCTGGTGTGATGCCCGATGGTGTGAACGACACAGCTATAGTGCTTATTCCTAAAGTTCCCCACCCTCAGGAACTAAAAGACTTCCGGCCTATTAGCTTGTGTAATGTGCTTTATAAGGTGGTTTCCAAGTGTATGGTGAACAGACTACGGCCTCTACTGACAGAACTCATTTCCGAAAATCAGAGCAACTTCATCCCAGGACGGTTGATCTCAGACAATTTGGTTATAGCTTTCGAATGCATCAATCATATCCAATCTGTACGGCACTCTGGTTCCGGGCTGTGTGCGTACAAACTTGACCTGTCAAAGGCCTATGATCGCGTGGACTGGGATTTTTTGGAGTGTGCTTTGGCAAAGTGGGGATTCTCTCCTGTATGGATATCCCGTGTCATGGCGTGTGTTTCAACTGTCAAGTATTCGGTGAAGTTCAATGGGAAGCTGTTGGAATGTTTCTCTCCTTCGAGAGGTCTTCGTCAAGGTGACCCGTTATCTCCCTTCCTGTTCTTGTTTGTTGCTGATGCTCTCTCCTCCTTGATTCATAAGGTGACGCGACAAGATGGCCTCGAAGGGATAAGAATAGGCAGGGGGGCACCGGAGATCTCCCACCTCCTGTTTGCGGATGATTCTCTACTGTTTTTCCAGGCAACAGAGCATCAAGCACTGTTAGTGAAAGGCTTGTTGAACACGTTTGCGACGGCGACTGGCCAACTGATTAACCCGTCCAAATGTTCCATCCTCTTCTCAAACAAGTGTCCACAAACTATTGCATTGCAAGTAAAGAATATTCTAGAGGTTACCCAGGAAGCTTTTGAACCCAAATATTTGGGTTTGCCGATCCCCGAAGGCAGGATGCACAAGGGAAAGTTTGAGTCTCTACAGGAATGGCTCAGGAAAATCCTTGTGGACTGGAGTGAGCAGTACATGTCTTCAGGTAACAAAGAGGTTCTGATTAAGTCGGTTGCTCAAGCCATCCCGACCTATATCATGGGCATTTTTGAAATTCCCTACTCAGTGTGTGATGACCTGACTCGTATGATTCGCCAATACTGGTGGGGGTGGAGAACAGCAAAAGGAAAATGGCCTGGTTAAGCTGGGACAGACTACGGCTACCTAAATCCATGGGGGCATGGGTTTTCGTGACATGAGGGCTTTCAACCAGGCTCTGCTCGCCAAACAGGCCTGGAGGCTCATTGACAAGCCAGATAGCTTATGTGTGCGTCTGCTGAAAGCTAAATACTACCCCTCTGGACAGCTCCTTGATACTGTCTTTCCGAGCTCCGGTTCGGAGGTGTGGAAAGGAGTTTTGCATGGCCTTGAACTTGTTAAGAAGGGGGTCATATGGCGTGTTGGTAATGGTACTATGATCCGGACGTGGCGCGATCCATGGATCCCGCGCCCTCAATCTTTCCGTCCAATTACTTCTAAACGTAATTGTCGCCTCAACTGGGTCTTTGATTTCCTTGATGACAATGGGGCATGGAGAGTTGATCGGCTGAGGGAGTTTTTCTGGGAGATGGATGTTGAGCACATTCTGAAGATCAGACCCTCACCGCGCCAACGTGATGATTTTCTGTCTTGGCACCCGGAAAAGAGTGGCCAATTCACTGTAAGAAGTGCGTACAGGCTGGCCACCTATGAACACAATGATACCTTTGCAAATGGTGCTTCTAGCACTAATCCTGAGGGGAACCGATCGAGCTGGAACTATATCTGGAGGTCCAAGGTCCCCCAGAAGATGAAGATCACGGCTTGGAGGTGTGTGACAGGTACGCTTGCTACTCAGCACTGTAAATCCTATAGACACCTGGCCACGACATCTACCTGCCCGTTGTGTGGTGTTGAAGTGGAGGACTCTTTCCATGCTTTAGTAGCCTGTACCCATGCAAGAATGCTATGGATAAATATGAGACGAAGATGGCCGCTGCCTGGGGACGAGGCTATCATCTATGATGGAAAAGAATGGCTGGTTTCCTTGCTGTCTAGGTGTTCTGAAGATGTCCGCGACTTGATCATCCTGCTGTTCTGGAGGATTTGGCAGTTGCGGAATGATATGACTCATGGGAAGGCAGCCCCCCCGTGCCTTCTACCGTCGAGTACCTGGATAGCTACTATAAATCGATCAAGCTGGCGGGTCGCTATTCCACTGAAGATATCCTAAAGGGTAAGATGACCACACTGGATTTAGATAGGCCGAGGCTCTCGGTGGAGCGCCCTACAACTCCATGGTCAGCCCCAGCGCAGGGCACCGTGGCGCTCTCAGTTGATGGTTCGTTTTGCCAGGAGGATGGCTCTGCTGCTGCGGGGATGGTGCTCAGGAACGAAAAAGGGGAGATTCTGATGGCCGCGTATCGTTATATTTTTCATTGCAACGATCCACTCGAAGCTGAGCTACATGCGATCATGCAGTGTATGGCTTTGGCCATTCAGCATTCCGATCTTCCAGTGATCGTGCAAACGGACTCCTCGGAAGCCCTGTCTAGTTTGACAAATGGTGCGTTGGTTCAATCGCGGTATGGTCATATAGTTCTGGAAATCAAAGATCTGCTTGGTAGGAGGGAGTTTTCTTCACAAAAGATTAGTAGACTTCAAAATAGAGTTGCCGATCGTCTGGCGAAATATAGCCGATCCGAACGAGCTACGGCTGTGTGGCTTGGTTCGGCTCCACCATGTATCGAGGACATTTGGCCCCTCGACTGTAACTCTATTCATATGTAATGAAACTCCCTTTACCCCCGCAAAAAAAATATTGGCAATACGTGGTTTATTTCTGTGCACGGTGACGAAGAAGAGATCCTCGTATATAGCCGGTAAAAATGGATAATCGCCAGAGCTGGTCTTATATTCGACGAGGAAGCCACGGCCCACGGATGTCATTTCTGCTACACAAATGTGGGATATGTTGCTAAAAATGACTATTACATCTCAACTCCAATTTTCCGGTCACTGCTAACGACTTCAGCGGTTCATTCCTGTGGCAGCCGAAGCAGCGGTAGCCGTGAAAGTTGTGGCCCAAACAAATATGTTCCTAGTCTAACAACTACCACGGGCTAGTCTCCAGCCAACGGACTTGAGGTTTGCTTGTTTTTATGAAATCGGACTTCCACTTCTGCATCATCTCCTTTGCGAAAATCTCGTCGAGCATAACCAAGTGGATTGAATCATTGGACCAGGAAAGTTTGCCGCCTGTAAACAATATAGAAAAAGAATACTTATATGGTAATCTGTGATTATACAATTATCATAAATGATCGCCGAGTACTAAATCTTTTATTCTACTGCAATGGTGGCATATTGGGGGTTAGAAATATCCATATTTATAATAGTTAAACAATATGCAAACTTCAGTTTCAGAAGTTTGGAATTGTGAATTGCATCATATCTGATGAACCATATAGGTTTTGCACTACTCTTTGCTTACCTTATGGATGAGATCTGTGGCGTGTAAATCCCGAATGCATCTCAAACCTACCAACATAATGATCTGAACGTTGAAGGATTTGCCTCATGCATTCTATAGTCATAACTTAGATTTTGTATGGTATGGCTCTTTAGCCTTGTGGTATTTATATCGGGGTGTTGCCTATGTGTTACTCCGAATGATAAAAGTTCACATAAAAAACATGTCACGTTTATAGTTGTTTCTCACTTTAACTCTCTCACCCCACCTACATTTAAAGGGAATTAGTTATAGTCACGAAGCTAACTCGGCAATGCGATTCATATATCATCACATATATATTCTAGTTATGCAAATAATTTTACTAGCAAGTTTTCTTGATTGTTGTTGTCGCTTGTTGGCTAGCTCATATTTCCATATATACACTATATATGAATCATGAGATTCTCCATGTACAAAACATGAAAAACTACTTATGCTCTATGAACATGCCATGAAAGAATAGGGAATATTCGATGTTAGGTTGGGCATTGTATTTATATAAGCTAAATCTTGAAGAGCTCGCTGGAACGGCGACCAGTATGGGCACGGGGGCGGCGTCACACCAGGGTAGGGTGAGGGCGCGACCGGGGCAGGGGCGGTGACGGGGAGCTCATGGGAGGCCCGGCGACTGAGAGCAAGAGCTGCAGGGGAGGCGAGAGAGGCGCGGGACTTTTACTCCAAGCCGGAGCTAGAGTAAAAATAGGAAGGTATAGGGGCTGGAGTATAATTTTTACTCCCTTGCGGCGGATTGGGAATTGATTAGGTGTGCGTTAGAGGAATAAAACCGACTTTTTACTCCTCTAATGCCGGATAGGGGATCGGTTAGAAATGCCGTAAGGAACAAGCAACGAGAACTTGTTTACTTGCATGATATTGGTAAATCGATGGTTTATTTCTATGAGCAGCGACGAAGAAGATATCCTCGTATCCGGTAAAATGGATAATCACCGGGGATGGTCATATTCAACAAGGAAGCCACATATGACATTTTTGCTACAATAATGTGGTATAATGTGCTCCAAATAACTTCACCTCAACTCCGACTTTTCAGTCACAGCTAGCAATTACAATTGTGCAAGTCCGAGCCGTGGCAACTGTAGCCGTGAAAGTTGTCCCAAACAAACATGATCCAAGTCTAACAACTACCATGAGTTGGTCTCCATACAATGGACTTGAGTTTTGCTTGTTTTTATGAAATTGGACTTCATGTTCTGGATTATCTCCTATGTGAAGCTCTCGACGAGTATAACCAAGTGTATTGAATTGTTGGACCAAGGAAGTTTGCCGCCTTTAAACAGTATAGAGAAAAATAGTTATATGGTAATTTATGATTATAAAATTATCATAAATGATCGTCGAGTACTTCTCTTATTCTACTACAATGGAAGCATGTTGGGGGTTAGAAATATCCATATTCAATAGTTAAACAATATGCAAACATCAGTTTTAGAAGTTTAGAATAGTTAATTGCATCATATCTTATGAAGCATATAGGTTTTCCACTACTCTTTGCTTACCGAACAAATGAATTTGGTGGCCTGTAATTCCCAAATGCATCCCAAACCTACTTTGCCAACATGATGAGGTGAACGTCGAAGGATTTGCCTCATGCATTCTATAGTCATAACATAGAATTCGTATGGTATGGCTCTTTAGCCTTGTGATATTTTTATTCGGGTGTTGCCTATGTGTTACTTCAAACAATAAAAGTTCACCTAAAAAATATGTCACATTTATAGTTGTTTCTCACTTTAACTCGCTCACCCCACCTACATTTAAAGGGAATCAATTATAGTCATGGAGCTAACTCAGCAATGCAATTCATATATCATCACATATATATTCTAGTTATGCAAATAATTTTACTGGCAAATTTTCTTGATTGTTGTTGTCGCTTGTTGGCTAGCTCATATTTTCATAGACACTATATATGAATCATGATATTCTCCATGTACAAAACATGCAAAACTACTTATGCTCTATGAACATGCCATCAAAGAATAGGGAATATTTGATGTTAGGTTGGGCGCCTTCATGAACACTTTAGCGATGTTGTGGTACAACAATTCTTCAATTGGTGTCACTATATTTATATAAGCTAAATCTTGAATGTAGCTTCGCTAATTAGAGATCATTGATCCATCTACTTGATAATGTTGCACATCATTGAGTTTCAAATCACTACAACCATCGTAAGATATCGAATGTGTTGCCCCGAAAGCATGCATTGCTCCTCAATTTTCATAAAGATTAAAAATTCTTGATTTACCGAGAAGTTATGTTGAAGCTCTGCATATACCGACCATCGCACCACTAGGGCATATGGTTCAAAAACTTTCTCGAGCGTGGTCGAGTGGGTTATCTCTTCGCACTTGCATTTACCGGCGCCTGCAATATACAAATTTCAATCTGAACAGTTTAGAATTGTGAAATGCATCATATCTATTGAACCATATAGATTTTGAACTACTTCTTGCATACCGGATTGATGAATTTGTTGGTGTGCAAATCTTGGATGCATCCCAAACCTATTTCGCAGTATGATGAATTGAGCAACGAAGGATTTGCCTCATACATTTTAGAGTCGTAACTTAGCTTTTGCACTATATGCATGTCTCTTTAGCCTTGTGGTATTTTTATTCGGGTACTGCCTATGTGGTACTGGAAATAATATAAGTTCGCCTGAAAAGGATATATTGAGTTTATAGTCGTTTCTTGCCCTTTCGCTCCACCCGCATTTAAAGGAAATTAATTATAACACAGAGCAAACTCAGCAATACAATTCATATATCATCACGAATATTAGGCCTGTGTTATTGTCGGTTTGTACAAGCAAACTTTCTTGATTATTGTCATTGCTTGCTAGGTAATTCATATTTTTCATAGACATTGTACATTAATCATGAGATTCTCTATCCAAAAAATTTGGTAAAATTACATATGCCCCGTCTTTTACCCATTGTGCCATCACAAAAATAGGGAATCATCGACAATAGGTTCTGCACCTTCCTGGATTTTTTAGCATTGCTCGTGTACACTGATTCCTAAATTGCAGTAACTAGTACCTAGAATATGAGAAACTATTTTTCTTGAACATAGCTTCACTAATATGAGATTATGCATGGATACATCCTTGGTAATGTCATAATCTAGTAGGGGGACATTGGAATGCTTGGTTGCACCTGGTTTGTAGGTTGATGGAGGTTCACCTATCGGAAGCCCGATACAATTCACTGAAAGTTAACTACGAATGGAATATTCTCAGTGAAAACCATGTATTGTGACTTAATTGATTCCGGCCATTGTCGAGATCGTTGCACATTTGGAAGATTAAAGTTCCGCTTCGTATTAAAATCTTTATGTGGTTTGTCCATAAAGAAGTCATTCTAACCAAAGATAACTTGGCAAAACGGAATTGGGTTGGTAATTCTAGGTGCTGTTTTTGTGATAAAAATGAAACGGTTAAACACCTCTTTCTCGAATGTCCTCTAACGAAATTATTATGGCGATCGATTCATATAGCTTTTAACGTTCAACAGCCAAGGAGTATAAACTATAAACACGTTATTTGGGATGTGGCTTAATAGAGTGGACGTACACTTAGCTAAACATATTCGGATAGGAGTATGTGCACTACTCTTGTCTATATGGAACACTAGAAATGATATGATTTTTAATGGGACACAATTCACCAAATTTTTGCAGGTTATCTACAGAGCTACAGCTTGGATCTGTATGTGGTCATTACTCACTCATGTGGACTGCAGTGAGCTTATGGTTATTGGGTGCAACCGTTGGGAGACGGTTGTACGGGCTATTTTCAGTTTATTTGGGCGCCGAGCTAGTAATAGGTTAGGTGTATAGGCATCGTAGCTTGTTGTTTTATCGCCGGATGTGGCATATTTCAGTTTTTATCGCCGGTTGTGGCGCTTTTCAGATTTTATTTCGAATTCTGCTTGTTTTATGAGCTTCTTTGGACCTCATGACTTTGTTACGTTTTTATTTAATAATATGCTTGCATGCATCGATTGATACAGAGGACGGGGTGATCCTCTTTTAAAAAAAAGAGGTTTATGGACCTTTGGGCATTCCTATTGATGCTCTAGCTATCCCAAAAAAGAGGTTCGACCACGGAAATATTGTCTCCTTTTTGCGAATAGCAACCAGGAATACTTGTCCAACTCAGCATACTGTGGTAATTCATTGCCCCGGCTCAAGGTCCATGATAACTTAGGGCTGGATTTGCATATGATTTTTGAGGGATTCAATAGTACCATAGTAAATTTTCCTTGACATGTGTTTGGTTTGTAGGAATGAAAGTAGAGGATTTCTTTTCCTTTGGATTAATTTGTGTACAATTAGACGGGAAGGCTTAATTAAGAACACGCTAGGTGGTGCACGCACACCTGCATACCAGGCAAAGTGAGCGGAAGAACGGTCACATCAATTACATGTGGGAACACAATCTTCGGGCATACCGCGTCACTGAGATGTGCTAGTCATGGGAATGTATGTCCTGACTTTTGCTGCCCAACGTGTGCTGTTGATCCAGCTCTCAGCACTAGGAACACAAAGAGGATTTGTGGTGATTCGAAAGTGTTTATCCCCTTTGCGGTCAGATGGTCTAGTGCAGGGATCGAGATAGGGGATATGAGATAGGGGATATCAACATTCCTGATGCCTCTCCTTCCTATACATTTGAGATTGCCAAACGTAATGCCGAGAAACCAAGCAAGTCATAAACAAAGGGAAGAAGGAAAGCAAGAATGCATGCCATCTGAGCTCTCGTATTTATCTTCTCTTCTGTTTGGACTAAGCTATTGTTGAAAGATACATGTGAGTTCAATGCCACGCATCACATGGGATGGGAGGCTCCAGCTTTCAATGCAAACTTATGACGATACTGCCATATGCCCATATATGTCAAGCATAAACTTGGTGTCAATTGATGTTGTATGTAGTATGTTTTAACATTTGCAAAGAGTTCTCACTAACGCGATTACCATGTGATGCTTATACTGGTTTTCCACACAAATATCAGGGAGCTGATAAAAACCACCAGAAACCTCACGCCACACATTTGAATGGGGATTCCGAAAGAAAATGAGTTAACCATCAACTCAAAAGGTTTAGACTGTATTTGACATCGAAGTGGATTGTCACAATCCTATTTGCTTAACCTATTTCTGCCTGTGCATTTTTGGGACTAATTTTCCATGGCAGATTATATTTATATGTATATAATAAAAAGTAGCATCACAGCACACAGTTTTACAACCACGAACCAAGCCTTGCTGGACTAATTTTCCATGCCTTTGCCCCATTATTCACTCTCGTTTTCCTCCATCTTCTCCTGCTAGAGATTCGTAGCATCCTCGCCTTGCAGTGGAGCCAGGCTGACACAGAGAAAGGGTCACATCATCACTGGAGCGAGAGCGACCGGCTGCCTCCGCCGCTACTCCTAATCGTGGAGGCTCATGGCACGTCCTTCCCTTCCCAGGTTGTCACAACCATAGTTCAAGGGCGAAGGACATTTGGTGAAGCCATAAAGGATGGTCAAGGACAAGGTTTGGGTTGATCCCTCGAGACAACTTAGGGCTGGATTTGTATATGATTTTTGAAGGATTCAATAGTACCCTAGGAAATTTTCCTTGACGTGTGTTTGGATTGTAGCAATGAAGACCAGAGGATCTTTTTTCTTTGGATTAATTTATGTGCAATTAGACAGGAACGCCCCTTAATTAAGAACATGATAGGTGGTGCACCCACACCTGTATACCAGGCAAAGTGAGCGATAGAACGGTCACATCAACTACATGTGGCGGAGCTACAACAGCAAACCTCGACGGGCCAGTACAAAGAAAGCCAACCATTTTTACCAGCATGGCCTAATTTACCCATCAATCTCCATTAAACTTGCTGCATGATGGGCGGGCCATAGACTATTTTGCTAACACATAGCTCCGCTAGTGCGTGGGAACACTGTCTTGGGGCAGATGAGATGTGCTAGCTATGGCATGTATGGACTGGTTTTTGCTGACCAACATGTCCAGCTCTCAGCATTAGCATCACAGAGAGTACCTGTGGTGATTCCAAAGTAGTTATCCCTTCTGCAGGCAGATGGTCTAATGATGGGATCAAAATAGGGGATATCAACATTCCTGATGCCTCTCCTTCCTATACATTTTAGATTGCCAAACGTAATGCCAAGAAAACTAACCAAGTCATAAACAAAGGGATGAAGGAAAGCAAGAATGCATGCCATCTGAGCTTTCGTATTTATCTCCTCTTCTGTTTGAGCTAAGCTATTGTCGAAAGATACATGTCAGTTCTACACATGGGATGGAGGCTCAAGCTTTCAATGCAAACTTATGATGGTACTGCCATATATTTCAAGCATAAACTTGGTGTGTTTTTTGTTCAGAACAGAAGGAAGGCAGGGAGCTGATAAAACTAATAGAAACCTCACGCCACACATCGATTTCGGAAGAAGATGAGTTAACCATCAACTTGGAAGGCTTAGAGTGTGTTTGACATTGCAGTGGACTATCACAGTCCCATTTACTCAACCTGTTTCTGCCTGTATATTGTTGGGACTAATTTTCCGTGGCAAATTATACATTTATATGTGCATAATAAAAAGTAGCATCACACCACACAGTTTAACAACCACAAACCGAGCCTTGCTGGACTAATTTTCCATGCCTCGTGCCCCATTATTCTCTCTCGTTCTCCTCCTGCTAGAAATCCGTAGCATCCTTGCCTTGTAGCGGAGCCTCGCCGACACGAAGATAGGGTCACACCGTCACAAGAGCGACCGGCCCCCTAATCGTGGAGGCTCCTGACATGTCCTTCCCTTCCCAGGCTCTCACTACCATAGTTCAAGGGCGAAGGACATTTGGTGAAGCCATAAAGGATGGTCGAGGACAAGGTTTAGGTTATTCCCTCGAGACAATGTCGCCGGTGTCCCTCCTTCTCCGGCCATCACATGTTGCCATCATTCACCGGCCTCTGCTCATGACCTGCATGAAGGAACAACACGTTATGACGACGAAAGGGAACCTATCGGAAGAGAGTAATAGACCAGGGAGACACATGGCTCTTGATCCTTTCTTAAGGCCCGAAATTTCTTTAGGAATTTGAGACTAGAAAGAGGGGGACTCAGGAGGGCTTACCGATCAAAGAAAGGAAGAGGGCAAACCAAAGGCATTGGTACTGAAACTCTCTTGATATTCATTTCCTTTGGGCGCCCCCTGTCCCTCCTTTATGTACAACACAACTCAATGCAGTTTAGACTGGTTTTTTCTTGGTTAATAACGCTAGCCACCAGTGCCACCCGTGAATCTTTGCAAGAAGAATTGCACCGGCAAACTTGGATTCACCTCAATCCAGAAGTGCACGACAGCTATGAGGATGCATGCATACGGAGCTCCCGATGATTCACTTGACGACTATGGGCGCATGTCTGAGTCCACGACCATTGAGTGTTTCTACAAGTTCTACAAGGCAGTGGTGGCAGTGTTTGGACCGCAATACTTGCGATCACTCAATGCTGAAGGCACTGCTTGGATCCTAGCACAAAATGCAGCAAGGGGATTTCCTAGGATGCTTGGAAGCATCGACTGCATGCATTGGAAATGGAAGAACTGTCCATTTGCTTGGCAGGGTATGTACAAAGGCGCCAAAGGCGGTTGCAGTGTGGTACTTGAGGCAGTGGTCACACATGACCTCTGGATTTGGCACTCCTTCTTTGGTATGCTAGGAACTCACAATGACATCAACGTGCTGCAGTGCTCCCCTGTCTTTGCCAAGCTTGTTGAAGGTCATTCTCCTCCGGTGAACTTCGGGGTCAATGGGCGGCACTACAATAAGGGATACTACCTAGCTGATGGCATCTATCCGAGATGGTCTACATTTGTGAAGACTATATCAAACCCTGTGCCAGGAGGCAAGAACTCCCACTTTGGAAGGTTCGGGAGGCTTGCAGGAAGGATGTCGAGCGGGCATTTGGTGTTCCAATCTTGATTTGCTGTTGTCCAGTACCCTGCTTAGACCTGGTCAAAAGATCAAATGTGGAAGATCATGACTTGTTGTGTCATCTTGCACAACATGATCACTGAGAGCGAGAAGGAAGAGCTAGTGTTTGACACTGAACCATATTACAGGCAGGGTCCTCTTGCGCAAGTTGATCATCAGCTACCGGCAATCTGGACTACCTTCCTCAATATGTGTCAGGAGATCCGAGACCCGCAGGTGCATCAATAACTGCAGTAGGATCTGGTGGAGCACCTATGGAGGCTCAAGAGCAACGCCTAGCTTGACGTGTGATGAAATATGAGTTTTTATTTGTTGAACTATATAATTTGTACTGAATTATTTGTTGTTGAACTATTTGATTTCTATTGATTTTCTCTGATGAACTATGTGATAAAAAAATACTTGTGTTGAATTTGCGCCAAACCACGGCAAATAAGTGCCGATTTGCGCCGATATCGGGCCGATTTTTCATCGAAAGTGGGCCAAAAAGCGAGCACATTTGCGCCAAAAATGGGCCGATATCGACGCCTGGGGCGGTGGCTGGGAACCCATTCGCCCCCAGCGCCGATTTTAGCGTCGGCTCGCCCCCAGACGGCAATTGTTAAGCCTCCTGGGGGGGGCCAATGGCTGGAGATGCTGTAACAACCAGGAATACTTGTCCAACTCAGCATATTGTGGTAATTCATTGCCCGACAACTTAGGGCTCAACTTGTATATGATTTTTGAGGATTCAATAGTACCATAGGAAATATTCATTGACGTGTGTTTGGGTTATAGGAATGAAGACTAGACATTTTTTTTCTTTGGATTAATATGGGTACAATTAGACGGGAAAGCTTAATTAAGAACACGATAGGTGGTGCACGCACACCTCCACACCAGGCAAAGTGAGCGGCAGAACGGTCACATCAATTACATGTGGGAACACAGTCTTGAGGCAGAAGTGGTAGTCACGGTGGTATGGTCTGGCTTTTGCTTCCCAACGCGTGATGTTGGTCCAGTTATCAGCACTAGTAGCATAAAGAAGACGATACGTGGTGATTCCAAAGTGGTTATCCCCGCTGCAGTCAGATGGTCTAATGCAGGGATTGAGGGAGGGAGAATTCCTGATACCTCTCGTTCCTATACATTTGAGATTGCCAACCGTTGAAACCAAGCAAGTCGTAAGCAAAGTAAACAAAGGGAAGAAGGAAAGCAAGAATGCATGCCATCTAAGCTTTCGTATTTATCTTCTCTTCTGTTTGAGGTAAGCTATCGTCGAAAGATACATGTGAGTTCACTACCACGCATCACATGGTAGAGGCTCCAGCTTTCAATGCAAACTTATGACGGTACTGCCATATATGTCAAGCATAAACTTGGTGCCAACTGTTGTTGTATGTAAGTTTTACCATTACTGTGTGATGCTTATATTGGTTTTCCACACAACAAAGATCAGGGGACGCCACACATTTGCATGCGGATTCCGGAAGAAAATGAGTTAACCATCAACTCAAAAGGCTTAGACTTTTGACATTGTAGTGGATTACTCCCTTCGTTTTTTTAATCTGCATATAAGATTTGGTCAAAGTCAAACTTTATAAAGTTTAACTAACATTAGAAAAAATATCAACATCTACAATAAAAGAGTTATATGTTATGAAAATTAATTTCATCATGCATCTAATAATATTGATTTCATAGTGTGAATGTCGATATCTTTTCCTACAAAGCTTTGACCAAATCTTATATGCAAACTAAAACGAAAACACTAATGCTCACACGTGTGGCAACATTGCAACTCGCCCACACACCTGGATCACCGTTCAGTTAAGTTTGCACGAATCTTGACACATCGAGGCAGTTTTCGCAAGCCACGTAGGACAAGGCGGGTGTGTGGGCGTTGGAGAGGTCGCCCACACGCCCCACAGCACGCGGTTGCTAGCTGCGCTGTGTGTGCGAACTAGTTTCTGCCCACACAACCACCACCTAATTCACGGGCGTGTGGACGAACTGTTTTTCACCCACACGACAGTTGTACGTTGTTGGATGCAACTACAGTTGCGCGTACATGGCAACTAGGTAAACACACATGGCAAGTATGATTCGTTTGCTAGATGGCAATTACAGTTGTGCGTACGTGGCAATCAGGTAAACATACATGGCAACTGTGATTAACCACACGTGGCAACTAGGTAAACACACATGGCAACTATTGTTTGACCATATGTGGCAAGTAGTTAATCACACACGACAACTAGGTTTGATTACACGCGGCAACTACCATAAATTAGACATGGCAACTATAGTTAACCAAAACATAGAGAGTTGCCATGCTTTTACAACCATATTTGCCATCCCGGATAACTACATCTGCCATCCTGGATGGCAACTAAATTGTCATCCTGCGGGTATCTATTGTAGCTGCGCCAGGACGTGTGGGCATATTTGCTTTGTGCCACACGCGTGGGGTGAGGATGAGTAGTACTTGTTGGGCGTGTGGCACGAAGTAGCTGCGTCCACATGTGTGGGCAATTCTACTGTTCGTCCATACACAGTCTATATGGGCTGCCTCCTGCTCATGCCACACACGGTGTGTGGACGAATACCTATTTATGCCACACGTGTGGTGGATATCGGCGTCCAACTAAAAAGAAACGGAGGGAGCATCGCAATCCCACCTGCTTAACCTGTTTCTGCCTGTGTATTTTTTAGGACTAATTTTCCATCGTAGATTATATATCTATATGTCTCTACTCTTATAAAAATCAGAGTTGGTGATGATGGTGTTCCTGCCATCCTGCAATATAAGCCATCCGATTTATATCCGACGGATAGGAAGGAAACAATAGCAATTTTGCAAAAAGATACCCACACCCCTCTCCGCATATGCAAATAAGGCATTCCCTCGTTCATCCTTTTCTCCCACAAGATAAACTACTCATACAAATGCATCTTGATGTTCCGTGCAACGCATGGGCATCTTGCTAGTATATATATAATAAAAAGTAGCATCACATCACATAGTTTAACAACCACAAACCGAGCCTTGCTGGACTAATTTTCCATGCATCTTCCCCATTATTCCCTCTCGTTCTCCTCCTTCATCTTCTCCTGCTGGAGATCCGTAGCATCCTTGCCTTGTAGCGGAGGCGGAATGACACAGAGAAAGGGTCACATCATCACTGCAGCGAGAGCGACCGGCCGTCGCCGGCCCGCTGCCGCCACTACTCCTAAGAGCATCTTCAGTCGTTGTCCCCCCAGGCGGCTCGAAAAATCACCGCTTGGGGGCGAACCGGTGCTAAAATCGGCCTGGGGGCCCCAGGGTCGGCCCCAGGCGGCTGTTTTTAATTTTTTTGAACATTTATTTATCTAGAATTCGGCGAACGGGATAAATATTAGGCGAGACATTACATTATCTCAGTGAATTGAGATAGTTTTTTTACATAGATAAAATACTTAAAAAAACAAACAAGCCGTGACTACAGGCCGAATAACGCGCTGAGAGAGGCAAGGTCGTCGTCGTCGTCGTCCTTCTCCTCCTTCACGCGGACGCCACTGCTGGACCCCTGCCTGGTCGCCCTGGCGAACCGGCGGCGGCGGCGCGTCATCGCTGCTGTCGTCATCGAGGACTACGCCTCCCTCATCGCGGCCACGGCGCCGAGCGGCGAACTGCTCAAAGGCCGGCACTGGCGCTCTAGCTTCGTCCGCGCGCCTAGTCTTCGTGTGCCCACTTCAAGGCCGCCTCATCATCGAGGCCTGGCTCCGCCTTCACGTCGGCGAGCCTTGGCTCCGTCTTCGCGATGGTGAGGCTCGGCTCCGTCTTCGGCTTGACGAAGCAGGGCGGAGCCGAGGAGGAGGCGCGCCCGTCCTCGTTGATGACGATGCCGGTGATGCGGGTGCGCCAGGAAAGCGGTGTCTCGGCGGTCTCTGCGGGCTCAGCCTTTACGCCGAACAACGCCGACGAGCCGGAGGAGCGGGAGGATGAGCGGGAGGAGGAAGAAGAGGAGCCGGCCCGACGCGACATCCATTGGCCGCCGTTCCGACGGGGGACCGGGGCGGCAGGGTACGTCAATGGCGGGTTGTTGCCGCCCTTGAGGTGCTCGGGGACAGCATTGAGAGTGCGGCCGGGGGCGCCCCACCACAGCGGCGGCCCTTGCTGTTCTTGGACCCTCGCACCACCGGCGCCACGTTGGTGGAGGCCAGCTGATGCGCCTGCCGGTGCTGGAAGTACACCGCCCAAGCCTCGTGGTTGCCGGCGGTGTACTGCAGGAGGGCCTGCTGCTCCTCCGTCAATGACGCCCGCACGCGGGCGACCTCGTCGGTGAAGTAGTCGGAGCACACGGCGATGCGGGCAGCGGGGGGATGGGGACGCCACCGGCGCTGAGCTTCCACTGCCCCAGCGCGCGCATATCCAGAGGCGCCGACGCGTTGGCCTCGAACAGCAGTTACGCCTCCCACTCGTGCAATGAGCGGCGGCCGAAGCCATTGGCCGCCGCCCCATCGTCGGGGAACCTCTCGCCCATCATCGCGGCTGGTAAAGAAGAGAGGGGAGGAATGTCGGCGGCGCCAATGCACGGGGAGAGAGCTCGACGGTGTGAAGAGAGCTCGACGGCTGTGGGCGGGGTGCGGCCTCAGGCGAGGGGAAGGCGCTGCTTATATAGCGGCCGGGGGGTGGGCGTCATGTGTATGCATGGCGGCAGGTGGTGCGGCACCGCGCCCGTGCTGCTCGTGAGGAATTAATGGAAGGCTGACCGGCGGGCAGCCTTGGCATTGATTCCCCGCGGGAGACCAAGGCGATGAGGACGACAAGGCGCGTGGGTCGCTGATTCGGCGGGCCCGCCGTTCTTTCGCGCCAAAATCGATTCCCCCGGCACCCCCGGGAGCCCCCCAGTGCGCCGGGTTCGGCCTGGGTCCACTGGCGCCAATTTCGGCCCAAAATGAGAAAAAAAACAGGCTCCAGGAGGCGCGACTGGGCCGATTTTGGGGCGCCTACGCTAAAAAAACATGGGGGGGGGGCTTTTGGGGACGCGGCTGGAGATGCTCTAATCGTGGAGACTCATGGCACGTCGTTCCCTTCCCAGATTGTCACAACCATAGTTCAAGGGCGAAGGACATTTGGTGAAGCCATAAAGAACGGTCGAGGATAAGGTTTAGGTTGATCCCTCGAGACAACTTAGGGCTGGATTTGTATATGATTTTTTAAGGATTCAATAGTACCCTAGGAAATTTTCCTTGACGTGCGTTTGGTTTGTAGGAATGAAGACCAGATGATTTTTTTTTCTTTGGATTAATTTATGTGCAATTAGACAGGAAGGCTTAATTAAGAACACGGTAGGTGATGCACCCACACCTGCATACCAGGCAAAGTGAGCGATAGAACGGTCACATCAACTACACTTGGGATATAGTGACAGCGCTACAGCAGCAAACCTGGACGTGCCAGTACAAAGATAGCCACCTATTTTTACCAGCATGGCCTAATTTACCCATCAATCTCCATTAAACTTGCTACATGATGGGCGGGCCATGAACTACTTTGGTAACACGTAGCTCCGCCGGTGCGTGGGAACACTGTCTTGGGGCAGATGAGATGTGCTACCTATGGCATGTATGCCCTGGTTTTTGCTGACCAACATGTCCGGCTCTCAGCATTAGCATCACAAAGAGTATGTGTGGTGATTCCAAAGTAGTTATCCCCTCTGCAGGCAGATGGTCTAATGCTGGGATCGAGGTAGTGGATATCAAAATTCCTGATGCCTCTCATTCCTATACATTTGAGATTGCCAAACGTAATGCCGGGAAAACCAAGCAAGTCATAAATAAAGGGATGAAGGGAAGCAAGAATGCATGCCATCTGAGCTTTCGTATTTATCTTCTCTTCTATTTGAGATAAGATATTGCCGAAAGATACATGTCAGTTCAATGCCACGCATCACATGGGATAGGAGGCTCCAGCTTTCAATGCAAACTTATGATGGTACTGCCATACATGTCAAGCATAAACTTGGTGTCCTTTTTGTGTGTGATGGAAACACAAAGATCAGGGAGCTGATAAAACTACGAGAAACCTCACGCCACACGTCGATTCCGGAACAAAATGAATTAACTATCAACTTGGAAGGCTTAGACTGTGTTTGACATTGCAGTGGATTATCACAGTCCCATTTGCTCAACCTGTTTCTGCCTGTGTATTTTTTTGGGACTAATTTTCCGTGGCAAATTATGTATTTGTCTCTTATATGTGTATAATAAAAAGTAGCATCGGCACACTCGTGCGTATCCAAGAAGAAAAGTAGCATTGCATCACACAGTTTAACAACCACAAACGGAGCCTTGCTGGACTAATTTTCCATGCCTCGTGCCCCATTATTCCCTCTCGTTCTCCTTCATCTTCTCCTGCTAGAAATCCGTAGCATCCTTGCCTTGCAGCGAAGCCAGGCCGACACGAAGAAAGGGTCACATCGTCACAGGAGCGACCGGCCCCCTAATAGTGGAGGCTCCTGACATGTCCTTCCCTTCCCAAGCTGTCACAACCATATTTCAAGGGCGAAGGACATTTGGTGAAGCCATAAAGGATGGTCGAGGACAAGGTTTAGGTTGATCCCTCGAGACAACTTAGGGCTGGATTTGTATACGGCTTTCTCAGGATTCAATAGTACCCTAGGAAATTTTCCTTGACGTGCGTTTGGTTTGTAAGAATGAAGACCAGAGTATCTTTTTTCTTTGGATTAATTTATGTGCAATTAGACGGAAAGGCCCCTTAATTAAGAACACGATAGGTGGTGCACCCACACCTTCATACCAGGCAAAGTGAGCGAAAGAACGGTCACATCAACTACACTTGGGATACAATGACGGAGCTACAGTAGTAAACCTGGACGGGCCAGTACAAAGAAAGCCAACCATTTTTACCAGCATGGCCTAATTTACCCATCAATCTCCATTAAACTTGCTACATGATGGGCGGGCCATAGACTATTTTGCTAACAAGTAGCTCCACCGGTGTGTGGGAACACTGTCTTGGGGCAGATGAGATGTGCTAGCTATGGCATGTATGGACTGGTTTTTGCTGACCAACATGTCCAGCTCTCAGCATTAGCATCAGAGAGAGTACCTGTGGTGATTCCAAAGTAGTTATCTCTTTCGCAGGCAGATGGTCTAATGCTGGGATCGAGGAAGGGGATATCA
The DNA here is from genome assembly GCF_002162155.2 of Triticum dicoccoides. Lineage (NCBI taxonomy): Eukaryota > Viridiplantae > Streptophyta > Magnoliopsida > Poales > Poaceae > Triticum > Triticum dicoccoides. Next base: position 567,094,266 of record NC_041389.1, on the reverse strand, counting down.
AAATTCCTGATGCCTCTCATTCCTATACATTTGAGATTGCCAAACGTAATGCCGGGAAAACCAAGCAAGTCATAAACAAAGGGATGAAGGGAAGCAGAATGCATGCCATCTGAGCTTTCGTATTTATCTTCTCTTCTGTTTGAGATAAGATATTGCCGAAAGATACATGCCAGTTCAATGCCACGCATCACATGGGATAGGAGGCTCCAGCTTTCAATGCAAACTTATGATGGTACTGCCATACATGTCAAGCATAAACTTGGTGTCCTTTTTGTGTGTGATGGAAACACAAAGATCAGGGAGCTGATAAAACTACCAGAAACCTCACGCCACACGTCGATTCGGAACAAAATGAATTAACTATCAACTTGGAAGGCTTAGACTGTGTTTGACATTGCAGTGGATTATCACAGTCCCATTTGCTCAACCTGTTTCTGCCTGTGTATTTTTTTGGGACTAATTTTCCGTGGCAAATTATGTATTTGTCTCTTATATGTGTATAATAAAAAGTAGCATCGGCACACTCGTGCGTATCCAAGAAGAAAAGTAGCATTGCATCACACAGTTTAACAACCACAAACGGAGCCTTGCTGGACTAATTTTCCATGCCTCGTGCCCCATTATTCCCTCTCGTTCTCCTTCATCTTCTCCTGCTAGAAATCCGTAGCATCCTTGCCTTGCAGCGAAGCCAGGCCGACACGAAGAAAGGGTCACATCGTCACAGGAGCGACCGGCCCCCTAATCGTGGAGGCTCCTGACATGTCCTTCCCTTCCCAAGCTGTCACAACCATAGTTCAAGGGCGAAGGACATTTGGTGAAGCCATAAAGGATGGTCGAGGACAAGGTTTAGGTTGATCCCTCGAGACAACTTAGGGCTGGATTTGTATACGGTTTTCTAAGGATTCAATAGTACCCTATGAAATTTTCCTTGACGTGTGTTTGGTTTGTAGGAATGAAGACCAGAGTATCTTTTTTCTTTGGATTAATTTATGTGCAATTAGACGGAAAGGCCCCTTAATTAAGAACACGATAGGTGGTGCACCCACACCTTCATACCAGGCAAAGTGAGCGACAGAACGGTCACATCAACTACACTTGGGATACAATGACGGAGCTACAGTAGTAAACCTGGACGGGCCAGTACAAAGAAAGCCAACCATTTTTACCAGCATGGCCTAATTTACCCATCAATCTCCATTAAACTTGCTACATGATGGGCGGGCCATAGACTATTTTGCTAACAAGTAGCTCCACCGGTGCGTGGGAACACTGTCTTGGGGCAGATGAGATGTGCTAGCTATGGCATGTATGGACTGGTTTTTGCTGACCAACATGTCCAGCTCTCAGCATTAGCATCAGAGAGAGTACCTGTGGTGATTCCAAAGTAGTTATCTCTTCTGCAGGCAGATGGTCTAATGCTGGGATCGAGGTAGGGGATATCAAAATTCCTGACGCCTCTCATTCCTATACATTTGAGATTGCCAAACGTAATGCCGGGAAAACCAAGCAAGTCATAAACAAAGGGATGAAGGAAAGCAAGAATGCATGCCATCTGAGCTTTCATATTTATCCTCTCTGCTGTTTGAAATAAGCTATTGCCGAAAGATACATGTCAGTTCACTGCCGCGCATCACATGGGATGGGAGGCTCCAGCTTTCAATGCAAACTTATGACGGTGCTGCCATATATGTCAAGCATAAACTTGGTGTCTTTTTTGTGCGTGATGGAAACACAAAGATCAGGGAGCTGATAAAACTACCAGAAACCTCACGCCACACATCGATTCCGAGGGAAAACGAGTTAACCATCAACTTGGAAGGCTTAGACTGTGTTTGACATTGCAGTGGATTATCACAATCCCATTTGCTCAACCTGTTTCTGCCTGTGTATTTTTTTGGGACTAATTTTCTGTGCCAAATTATGTATTTGTCTCTTATATAGCATCACATCACACAGTTTAACAACCACAAACCGAGCCTTGCTGGACTGATTTTCCATGCCTCAAACCCCATTATTCTCTCTCGTTCTCCTCCTGCTAGAAATTCGTAGCATCCTTGCCTTGAAGCGGAGCCAGGCCGACACGGAGAAAAGGGTCACGTCATCATAGGAGCGAGAGCGACCGTCCGTCCTAATCGTGGAGGCTCAGGACACGTCCTTCCCTTCCCAGGCCGTCACAGCCATATTTCAAGGGCGAAGGACATTTGGTGAAGCCATAAAGGATGGTCGAGGACAAGGTTTAGGTTGCTCCCTCGAGACGATGTCGTCGATGTCCCTCCTTCGCCGGCCATCACATGTTGCCATCATCCACCAGCCTCTGCCCACGACCTGCGTGAAGGAACAACACGTTGTGACGACGAAAGGGAATGTACGGGAAGAGAGTAATACACGAGGGAGACACATGGCTCGTGATCCTTTCTTAGGGCCCCAGATTTCTTTTGTAAGTAGAAATATGAGACTAGAAAGAGGGGTACTCAGGAGGGCTTACCGATCAAAGAAAGAAAGAGGGCAAACCAAAGGTGCTGGAACTTAAAGCCTCTTGATATCCATTCCCTTTGGGCGCGCCCTGTACAACACAACTCACTGCAGTTTAGACTAGGAGTTTTCTTAGTTAACACTAGCAACCGGTGCCACCCGTGAATCTTCGCAAGTGTCGGCTACATCTATCATACTGACTGCCACCAGAACCATACATACATTTACCCTAAAAAAAACTGTAATTTCTGCTTGTTTTGCGATTGCCTACAGGAATGATATCCGTTATCAAGTTGACTACGCTTCGTGTATCGTTAGTAACCTTCCTTTTTCTTTTTCTTTTTTTGAGTTAGTAACCTTCGAGAGTTGGCTTACTGATTTGCTACCGCAACGTCTCAGTTTGGTCACACAGTTCACCACATCGACGTTCCTTGTCACTTGTCAGAAGATCGTTGCAATCGTCCATGTTGTTACTACCAGAGCATTTAGCGTGCAAGCCACAATGTATGGTTACGGTTAACCGTTCACTCACAATGTATGGTTACGGTTAACCGTTGAAGTGAACGTATCTTCTTGGGTTTGACATATGGGCTGGGGTGGAGCGTGTGAAGTGAACGCCGATATTGTTTGATCTGCTTGTGTAGTATGTCAGCGACATCTGTTCAGTCTTTTGTAAAAGTCTGCATTCCTGAAGCATATGAATTTCAAATGCTTGGTGCTTGTCTCTGGGTCGTAGTATGGGGGTCATGTGATCAAGGTTGCGAGTTCCAGAGTACAGACATTATAAACTGGGTAATAAGCTGAGTACTGGTTGTTAGATCTGAAGTCCTTTTTTTTTGTTCCTCTTTAGACCTTGCTTTCTTGTGACACACATAGTCTTGTATTAGTAAGCTCGTTTTGTATTGCTAACTGCTAGTAGTAGTTAGCAGAAGCCAATTCATGTGCCAAGAATTTTACAAATAATTCTCTAAAAAATGCACAATAGTTAATAAATGTTTATATTTACATATCCGAAACATGATAAATGGGATAACAATTTGGATACGTGATTGATTAGTTCTGAAGTTTCTTTTGTGAGGTGATGGTGAGTGAATGTACGTTGGTCGTCCTTTAGAGCCTACCTTGTGACCCACATAGTTTGTCAGGCATATTAGCTCACTATATCGGTGTTGTGTACTCTCTCCGTTCCATAATGCAGTGCCTATAGATTTTTATAAAAGTCAAACATTACAAACTTTGACCATGTATATAGAGAAAAGTAGGTACATCTAGAATACCAAATGCACCTCAAGGGATACATCGTGAGTTATATTTTCAGAATATACATGTTTGGTATTGTAGATGTAGACAATTTTCTCTATACACTTGGTCAAAGTTGGCAAAGTTTGACTTTTACAAAAATCTATAGGCACTACATTATGGAATGGAGGGAGTATTATTTTGTATTCTGCTACTTACTATTAGTAGTTAGCAGAAGGCAGTTCAATCAATTTCACAAATACTTGTCTCAATAACATGTGTTTATATTTAGATATACAAAACTGTTCACAACTGACATAAGAATGTTATCATGGTAGTATTCTTGACGCACTCGTGATGTTTTCATGCTATTGATCAGTTGTCCAGTATACAATTCAACTTTATGAATATAAAAATATTCATCTCAATCAGATCACAATTTCTTGGAGTAGTGGTTATCTTAACCTAAGCCTCAAGCCCTCAACTATCATGTTTCCATGATATTTACTCCATGGCATGAAAGGCACACAGCTTACAATGTTGCAAAGGGAGGGCTAACAACAGGAGACAATAAAAACGAAAAAAAGAGGGGCTAGGTTTGGAACTAAAACCTCTAGATTGGCTAACAATTACTGTAATTCGCCTGCCTTGACCTCAAATTCCTCTCTGGTAGATAGCATCTTCACACGAACTATGCCTCGCTCCCACTCAGATTTCCCAACCAGAACCAGCCTGCTAGCATTTACCCTCTCCGCATGTTTAAACACCCATTTCAGACGCTTGTCTTGCACAAGGTCTACAGATCTGCCATTCTTCCGCAGAGAGGATGCGACACATGATGCTGGCCCCTGAAGCTCATCATCCAAGGGGAAGACAATGTCGTCTATTTGGCGCGACAGATGAGGCAGAAGACCCTTCTCCTTCAGCAGTTCGACGATGACAGCATCCCCGAACCCGAATCCACAGGCCGGCACATCTTCACTTCCAAATGTTGAAAGCAGCCTATCATACCTCCCCCCACCGCAGATCGCCCTCAGCTCCCCTTGCCGATCGAAAGCCTCGAAAACGATCCCCATGTAGTACGCAAGGCCGCGGACAACCGACGCGTCGAAACAGATCCAATCGGCGTAACCATACTGCTCGGCCAAGGAGAAGAGCTTCTTCAGGTCAGCAACAGCCTCAGCAGCACCAGAGCCCAGCACCTGTTCGAGCTCAGACAGGGACTTCAGAGAAAGCACATCAATGATGCCCTGCACAGCTTCAGATGGCAGCCCAGTGGAGATCAATTCCCTCTCAATCTCGTCTCTGCTCATCTTCCCCAGCTTGTCGACAATCACACAGACCTGGGTGAACAGGTGCCGCGGCACGGAGTGCATGTCGAGCACCACCTGGAGAACCTTCCGGCTGGACAGCCGGATCCCCACGTCGGAGAACGCGACCCCGAGACGCTCGAAGAGGAGCACAATGGCCTGGAGAAGCTCGGCCTCGGCGCGAACGCCGGGCACGCCGAAGACGTCCATGTTCCACTGGTAGTGCTCGCGGCGCCTCCCTCTGGTCATGCGCTCGTAGCGCCAGCACTGGCCTATGGTGAACCACTTGAGCGGGAGGGGCGCCGAGGTCCCTCGCCTGATGACCATGCGCGCGAGCGACGGGGTGATCTCCGGCCGGAGGGCCACGCGGCGGCCGCCCTTGTCCGCGAAGCTGTAGAGCTGCTCCGTGATCTCCTCCCCGGCCTTGCGGACGAAGAGCGCCTCCGACTCGAGCACCGGGAAGTCCACCTCCTCGAACGCCATCAGCCGGGACACCTCCCTGAAGTGGTCGAAGAGCCAGGTGCGCAGGCGCATCTCCTCCGGCGGGAAGTCCCTGGTGCCGCGCGGCGGGTTCAGCTCCACCACCCCCGGCCCCGCCGCCGCGGGGCCATGGCCGCCGTGGGTCGGCGCCAAGGGAGGGGAGGAGGAGGAGGAGGCGCAGAGAAGGCGGCGGCGGGCGGGAAGGCGGAGGAGGTGGCGGCGGAGCGCCGCCGACGACATTCTCTCCCAAGGCCAAGGGGAACAGACACAAACAGGGGTTCGTGCTGCTCCGGCCCATTCATTTCGAAATGAGGCCCATGACGAGCCCACTGCTCCTCTCCCCATCCCCTTGCCGTCTCCTCCGCCGCCTCTTCTCCCGCGCCCCTCGCCGCCGGAACCCTACGACCCCGCGGCCCCTCGCCCCGCACCTCGGCCGCCGCCTCCCCCTCCACCTCCCGGCCTCCATGTCCTCCTCCAGTGTCGGGACCCCCGACTGCGTCGTCGCCGACGCCGACGCGCTCGCTCGCAAGGTCGCCGCCATCCGCGCCGCCGGCCCAGCTAAGCTGCAGGTTCGCTCCCTCGTCGGTCTCACCGCCTCCGTGGCATCTATCTATGGCTTTTGCAGTCTAACTAGGGTCTTCCATTGGTGTAGGTGATTGCCGACTTCGACGGCACGCTCACTCGGTACTGGTACGACGGCTCCCGCGGCCAGAGTACGCTCCTCTTCTGCTGATTTCTCTTCAGACTTGGGAGCTTAGGACTTCAGAGGTTGAATTGTTATGTGTGTGTATGTGTGGTCGTAGGTAGCCATGGGCTGCTCAGACAGGGGAACGAAGAGTTCGACGCCAAGAGGGAGGCGCTGTTCGAGCACTACCATCCCATCGAGATCAACCCCGACATTCCGCTGCCAGAGAAGGCCAAGCTCATGGAAGAATGGTGAGTAGTGGCGGCAGTAGGAACTAGGAAGTCTTCCACAGCAAAATGGTCTGGTCCTTCTTGCAATGCTGGTCGGATATCCCGTTCTGTTACGGTGAACAGGTGAAGTGAATATACCACCTTCTTGGGTTTGACATATAATCTGAACACTGATATGGTCTGTTCTGCTTGTCCATAACATGTTGGGTACATGATTGTTTATAGTTCTGAAGTCTATTTACGTTTTCAAATGATGGTGCTTGTACATTGGTCCTTCTTTAAAGCTAGTTTTCTTGTGACCCACATGGTTTGTCAGGCCTAATGGCTTTTTGTATCAGTGTTGCATATTATTTTGTATTCTGATGCCTCTTACTCCCTCCCTTTACTATTATAAGATGTACCAACTTTTTTCTAAATCGGATGTATGTAGACACGTTTTAGTTTGATTGTTCACTCATTTCAGTTTGTATGTAGTCCATATTTAAATATCCAAAACATCTTATATGGTAGTTTTCTTGATGCGCTTGTGATATTTTCAGGCCATTGATCTGTTATCCAGTATATGATTTCACTTCTGAATAAAATATGCATTTCAACTAGATATTCTGTGCTTTTCAAAAAAACAAACTAGATATTCTGTGTAGTGTACCTTGGCCTCTGATTTCATTACTTGCTACAGGTGGGGGAAGACTCATGGTCTCCTTATTGAAGGAGGGCTTACACAAGAAGCTATAAAGAAATCGGTGGCTGATGCTGCAATTGCTTTTCGAGATGGAGTGGTGGAGCTGTTCGAATTCTTGGAGGTTTTGTTTCCTTTTCTCATGTTTGCTTAGTCCAATTTTAGTGACCAAGGGCTATACTAATTGTTTGATAGGAGTACTCAACCGGAACATGCATAATTACTTTTCCCCTCATTATTTTGGTACAGGTTAAGCCCATTGGTAACTATCTTGTTTTATTGCAACTTTTTTTTTGGGTTTCTTTCCTTGTGATGAATTTGTCGAATAGTGACTCCCTTTTATACAGCATCTGTGTAACTACTTTGAATGTTTCTCTTGTGCACTTCGTCATTACTTTTGTCCACAAGCATACGTGTGCTGATTGGAAGAAGAGTCATGGGCTGCTAGTCATGCGCGCACGCCCTTCCAGGCATTTAAGTATACCGAACAGCATATTGGAAACATTCATATGAGCATAAAAGACCTAGACTTTAAGTTATCTATTTTGCCGTGGGCTGCTTCTTGTTTTTCCCATCTTCTGTTTATATCATCAGATGAATTTTCATATCCTATGCGCACGCCATTTTAGGCAACAAAGAATATGCTGTTTCCTTGAGTTTTCTGGCGCTTGTTTCATTTGTTTGTTTGTTTCACATCCGTTGGTAATGAAGTGATATTACTAGTAGATCTAGTTGGCTTGCCTGTGGTGGTAACTGATTATAATATTTTTGGTTGATGGGAAGAAGGAATTACTATTATGCCTATAGTCTAATAAAACCCTAGAAATGTCAAAGTCCAGTACGGTAAGTGACTGATAGAGTCTTTAAATGTATCTTTCAGGCTAGAGATATTCCAGTGTTAGTCTTTTCGGCTGGACTTGCAGACATAATTGAGGAGGTAAGTTCTGAAAAGAATGGTACCAAATATTAAAATGAACTTCATTGCAGATGACACGCCTGCTCTCTATTTTAGGTCTTCCGGCAGAAACTCCACGGATCATTCAAAAACATCAAGATTGTCTCCAACAGGATGGTCTTTAACGAAGAGGGTTGTCTTGTAGCATTTAAAGGTGATTTTTAATCCTCACAAAATGTTGATGATTCACGAATTGTTTCTACCAAATGCTAATGCAGGATATATGTTGATAATATCCAGCTTACAATAAATTGTAGTTTCATGCAGTTGTCCTACATTTAACAAATTCTTTAACTTATGAAAATACTATGTGATATTTGAAATCTCTGAGATCCAAAAATATGTGTGTTGGTTTGCTGTTTCTTGACTCTTTCATTGGACTTTCGTCTAAGATCATTTTTTCTTTGTAAAATTGTGTATTCCTGTCGACATGGATACCTTTATCCCTTTCTCCTCAACAGTCTATTCAAATTGTCACTATAAACTGTAAGAAGGTATGCACTTTGCTTGCCTTCTAATTATATCATAGAATCTAAATAAACGTCTAATGCAGGGAAGACAATCCATGTTCTAAACAAAAATGAGCATTCCTTGGACATGGCAGCTCCGGTGCATGACAGTCTGGGGGATCCAAACGGGTCTGTTGATGACTATTCATTGGTGAAAAAGAGGACCAACGTGCTGCTACTTGGAGATCACATTGGAGACCTGGGAATGTCTGATGGTTTAAACTACGAGAACAGGATTGCTGCTGGATTCCTGTACGTGAATTTCTAATTAACTTGCCTTCTGCTTGTTTCATTCAAAGTTAGCCGGGAATTACAATTAAGGACAATTAATAAACATATTGGGAATACTCCTTTTTTTTATTCTGGTCATGTCTATATTCGATGGATTTGGTTATTTGGAGTATATCATGTTTTAACTTTGAAAATGTGAGGTCAACTCTTGCTGATGCTGAAATTGATTAGTTATTGCTATAAACCGAGTAAATTACTAAACAACACGATGGGTTATAATGTGAGGTCAACTCTTGCTGATGCTGAAATTGATTAGTTATTGTGATAAACCGAGTAAATTACTCCCTCCGTCCGAAAAAGCTTGTCCCAACCGAAAAATGGAAGTTTTTTCGGACGGAGGGAGTACTAAACAACACGATGGGTTATATACATATTTTTTCTATTCTACCCTTTTTTTTCTGTTGTATACTCTTATGGGCTTGTTCGGTTCCATGGGATTTGAAGGGGATTGAGAGGGATTAAATCCCCTACAAATCAAAATCCTCCTCAGTTCCCTCTAATCCTCCCCAATCCCCTTGTTTACGGGGATTAACCAAACCCTAAGGGGGTGTTCTAAGCTTAAACAATCCTGACTTTGCTCTACCCATGCCGTAGTTTCCAAAATTCCAGCTGAACTTCTCCCGATTAAATAGAAGTAGCTTATTTTGTTGACAGAAATGTGATTAGATGCATCATCTCCATTAATTCTTTGCAGAGTTATATAATTCACAAGCTGTCGACATGAATTGCTGTCTTTTCTTTAAAGTAAAGTTTCTTTGCAGTTGCATCAAAGCTGAGCGATCACAAGAAAGCTCATGTTTGTGCTGTACTGGTTTCCTTTTAGCCAATCCAGGCCAAAATTTGATCACGTCACATGAAAGTTCCATGTCACTAATCAACATTAAATAAACCATTTTCACCAAGGAAAACAGATATTCTTCTTATCAAACTTCAACTGCTAATTTTGGAAAGCAGGCTGCTTTGTTCAACTCCCGTTTAATAACAGGTGTGAGTGATGAGATTCGGTTTCCTACAGATTTATGCATCAATTGACAAACAACCGGTTTTGCAGGAATACCAACATCGAGAAATCTCTGAAAGATTACTCCGAGGCATTTGACATTGTTTATCTGGTGAGATGGTAGTTTTGCACAGTGCAATTACTTTCGGTTATCATGGTTATCCACCTTTTTAGTGCCCAGTTCTTACATCATATGCCTATGGTGACTTAACTCTGCAGAATGACGCGTCGATGCGGGGAGTTGTTGAGCTTGTGTCTGATCTGTGTCCTTAACCGAGTCATCTTTAGCTGAACCTAGCACCCTGAAATCTGGGTGTTTATCTATGCCCGAAACTTTCTAACTTGCTAAGCTTGCTTCATGAGAAGCACTTGTACAGCTAGGCAGCGGCCTGTGTGAAATGATTATGATGTACTGTACCTAATTCCTAGGTATGTTCTAAATACATCCATTTTTATGCATTTCTCCGACAAGTATTTCCGGACGGGGGGAGTATGAAATTTGTTCTACTACTCCCTCCGTCCCAAAATAAGTGTCTTGAGATTAGTACAAATTTGTACTAGAGCTAGCACAAAGTTGAGACACTTATTTTGGGACGGAGGGAGTATTATTTTTTATGCTGCCTATGTGCTATGTCACAGGACAAGAGGCCGTAGTCGCTCACAAAATAGTAAATACTACTATGCCAGCTTTACTCCACAAAGATTGTGAAGGGCACATTCAGACATAGTATAAAACTAGGAGAAAAAATAACATTATATTCCTTCTCCAACACATTCATTGTGGGCACCAATTGGCCGTCCAGCTCGGTTATGCGTGTCCTGGCTGTTACATCACTCGTGAGCTAATCATATTCTGACCAAGTATGAACGACTATGACAAATTTTCAAATGCACTATTATATTCAGACAAATCAAAGGTTTTTCTAGCGGCAAAATTATATAAAAATCAGCATGTGACGAAAACGAGTTACTACAAATTTAAAACTCAGGCCCGCGATACCGATGTTCTCTGCCGAAAATTCCAAGTTTGCCCTGCAAATTAAGAAAATAAAACCTGTATTCATAAAAAGGCATATGTTGAAGAATCAACTGCCATTTAACAGTATCACGAGCTGGCAAGATCACATGACGACCCAGAAAAAGATTGGAGGATGCTTTTGGTCCACATTTCGCAGCAGCTCGTGCGTCGCATTCACTGAAGATGTACTTCACGCTGGTGACAGCTTTGGTTCCGGTAACCCGGCATGCCTGGACGATACCTCACCGTCAAGAAGCCACGGCCAACGGCCAACAGCACCAACACGAGCCAAAAAGTTTCAGCAACAGCAACAACACGAGCCAAAAAGTTTCAGCAACAGCAACAGACGGCTCAGAGTTTCAGCAATCTCTGCTCCTCACACCAGGTTTGCATACAGAAACAAGGTCAAAACTTAAGTAACATGACGGCATTCCTCATCGATTGGTACAAGGGTTATGCGCGATTACAAAGATCGGTCGGTTAATACAAGATAGGCAGGAGCGATCGCCTCTTTGTACAAAATGCAGGCGGGTGGCTCCGATGCCGGTGATGATGGGGGAAACCTATATTAGTCAGGTCATATTAGAAATGGAACGAGCACATACAGGGGGGGGGGGAAGGCAGCAAAATCTTCGAGTAGGTTCCCCTCCATGGAAAAAACTCAGCCACTGCAGCTATGCAACGGCGACCGCCGGTGCTAGGGCGAGCTCCATCGCCGGCGGTGGCTCGGGCCACAAGAACTCGAACGGGGCTTCGATGGCGAGGGCCTGAGGCGGCGGGGCAACCTCTGCCGGGACCGCCTCGGTGTAGTGGAACTCGATCTGGAGGCGGTGGTGCAGCGGTGTCGATGCCACCGTTCCCCTCTTGATGTCCCCCTGCAGCTCCCTGATCGGTATGGCCGCCAGGAAGCTCTTGATGTACTCTTTGCACGACTCCTTGCCCTTCGACACGAGTATGTTCTCTTCGACGTCGTCGTCTTCGCTGTCCTGCCCCGATGAGGAGCTCCTTGAAGAACCCTTCAGCGGCCCGCTTGAGTCGGGGCTAGGTTGCGCCTTCTTCTCGCCGGACACCTTGTGAATCATGGTGGTGTCGTCAAATTTCAAAATGTGGGCCTGGCTGCATCCTTCGTAGAACCTTTCTCCAAGGGTGTCGATGATGTAATATGCATCACGCTCAACCTTGAGGAGAAAGAAATGGTCATTCCAGCTCACTATGTACAGGTTAGGGTTGTCACTGGATGAGTACTCTGCTGCCTGGCTGATCTCCTCCCAGATGTTATCAAAGGACATTGCACCATTGAGGAAGTCAAGTCCTCCCATGTCATCAGCGCCTTCGGGTACGAAGAATCCGATAAATGACTTGCTGGGGGAGACCGTGAGTGGCCGGGTCTTGGCATCAAGGACAGTTTCAAGATCAAAGTGCTTGTCAGGGAAGCGCTCTCGGTATGTCTTGTTCTCGCAAAGGTTTCTCCACTCTAGTGATCCTTCTCGGATCAGGTTATCAAACTGCGACTGGATAGGCATCAGATTCTGATTTGCCTGGAACCAGTCTGCAATGACAGCCACAAGTGACGTGCATGCACTCGCCCCAGCAGCCCGCTCACTTCTCTGGTCTATTGACGCAAAGAACACCTGGGAAGAAAGCCTCATATGACCATCACGGCTAAGTACCTCCTTTGATTCCCAGTTCCCCACAACAAAATTGTCATCGCCAAATTCTGACATCATACCATGAACTGACCCATCTTCACTTCTTGATCGCTGCAATTGAAAGAAATATTGTTCAGCAAACATCATGGACATTGACAAACTGTTCTGTGGTATACAAACAAGGCCTCTCGGCTAAGAACAGGATGCTGACTATTTTTTTAAACGCAATGAAAAGACAAAGGAAATTTTACCTCTGATCCATCGGAAGAGGTTAGCAGCCGACGATCATGGTCAATATCATCACCTCCCTCTTCTCCATTTGCTCTCTTCAACAGAGGTTCACCTTTAGCCTTTAGTGACCGTAAACCCAGTTTCCTCTTTCTCCAAGGAAGGATACTCCGTTTTGCAGTTGGCAAAACAGTTCCCTCAGCAGTTGATGACTGTGGTTCATCTACATGGTAACCGGCATCAGATTTCCGGTTACTGTAATAGACCCAGTCCTCATGGTCACCAACATGGTTGACAGACTGCAGTGAGCCATAACTGAACGACTTCCTGATAGTTGAATCCGCAACTTCATCTTCATGTGTTCTATCATCAAGATCTTCATCGACAGGCTCGGTACCATACGGATATTCAGTACCATCACTGTGAATATAGCAATTATCTTCGCTGCCTTCATCGCTTTGGAACGTCTTCTTGGACCTTCGAGCCGACACGATATGCCTGAGGATTTTTACCTTTCTTAGCCCTGCTTTAATGACTGAAACCTCATCTTTTCCTCCAGGGACAGAATCACAAGATGACGGGGACAACGGAGTGGCCGCAGCAGACCGTTGCGAAGCACCAGGGGTTTCTTGAAGAGCTCTCAGTTCCACCATACTCAGAGTGAGCTGCAATGAAAAAGAGGATGTCAGTCACACCCGGTGGCAATTAAAACGAGCTTTTCTGTTTTACGCTCCAAAACGAGAATCATTAGCTAGAGCTTGTTCTTCACATCAAAAACTCACATGAAGCGACGGAGCAGACTCGGGCGCACCACAGGGCACAGATAATGGGAGAATTATCTCAATATCCTCTTCGGCTGCTGATGCATAATCTGCTAGGCTAAGGGAAGCAGTTCCCAGAATTGTTGGTTTAGTCTTTGGGCCTTTGTTCACATCCTGCCACGAGGAAAAGAAAGAACAAGGCAGATCAGATTCCCTGCTGAAGTCACTCAAACAAACTGGCTGTAAGAAATCACTCAAAAGAAAATATGCCAACTTGCTAAGGATGATTTGCAATTGTTCATGACGCCCAAAAATGGGATGGTGTCCAGGGTTATGAACTTGTAATCGTGAAATTCAAGTCGATCACAAGGCTATAATATAAATTCATTCTGGAAGGGGTTATTTGAGAGCAGGAAACATGATACTATGGTCACATAGAAAAGCAACTGTAGCTATCGTTACTGGTAAACATAATACTCCATATCTTTCATAAGGTGTAATGTTACTATCAGATTTTGCTCCATATTAACAGGAATACAGTTGCCGGCTATGATTGATCCATTGACATCCACCAACTACAGATAGTCGTTCAAGCAACTGAAAAATAATAATTTTACTCCAAGGATGAGATAATTAACAGATCGCGACATTAATAAGGAGTGTCTAGGGAGTGTACTTGTTAAATAGGAACATAATTCAGAACAAAATCACCTCAAAAGGATTTAAATCACGCAAATCCCTTTCAAGAAAAAGTCAAACAAAAATATGATGCAAGCAAACGCAGATAAAAGAGTTAAGACCCATACTAAAACAGTATTTGTCCGAGCTAACAATCAAGGGAAGAGAATGGAATCCAGTTCCAGCAAGGAGAGGAGAGGAGAGGAGGAGATGCTCACGGTGAAGACGGTGAAGGCGAGCTCCCACGGCTGGAAAGCGGCGGCCTCCCGGTGAGAGGCGGCCGCGAGCGTGACGGCGCTCTCGAACCCCTCCTCCCACGCGACGGCGCCGCCGCCCAGCTCCTCGCCCCTGGTGCGGTTGCGCCGCACCGCGCGCCGCAGCGAACCGAGGCCGGACGCCCTCGGGCCCTTCCACCTGACATCCGCCGCGACCCTCTGCTCCTGCTCCGCGGCCTCCACGGACGGCGGAGGCGGCGGCAGCCCCTCCGCCCGCCGCACCACCAGCCGGACGCGGAACTTGCGCGCCTGCGACGGCCGCGGCCACCGCATCATCCTCGCCACCATCAAACCCCCTCTAAGGCCCGGCCGAATCGCGCGGAGGAGGAAAAAGGCTCAGCTCGGCCACCAAGAACCGACCGAAATGTCGCAAGAACACCCACACCCACACCCACACCCCGTGCGCCTCCGCTCCAAGAAGACGAACCACGCCACACCAAAACGAACTGAGGAATCCTGGGGCCTGAGCGAGGGCCGGATCGGTCGAGAACGCCTTGAATTCGTCGCGGCACGGCCGGATTTTGCCGGGCGTTTCGCTCGATTTGTTGAGAGTCAGGGGAGGAGATGGTGGAGAGAGAGAGGGGGGGTTGTGGGGGACAGTGGAGGG
This sequence comes from Triticum dicoccoides, assembly GCF_002162155.2. NCBI lineage: Eukaryota > Viridiplantae > Streptophyta > Magnoliopsida > Poales > Poaceae > Triticum > Triticum dicoccoides. The sequence continues at coordinate 567,079,200 of NC_041389.1, read as the reverse complement.
AGGCACGAGGAGAGAGAGGGGTGCAGGTCTCGGGCATAAATAGGGGCAGAAAAACGCTGGGGAGGCGCGGTCAGTGTGGTGGGGCCCTCCTTTGTTTTGCTCTGCTTGTTTAGATCGCGGGAGTGGGGCCCCGTGGCCGGCTTTTCCATGCTGTCTTTGTACCGGCACCATAGATTTCCTTTTTCTTTTGCTATTATTGTACTTTTTCGTCTCGGAATTACAGGGCCTATTTTTGTTTGTCAATGCATATGATTTTCTGGGAACCCTATGAATGCACTTACACATACCTCACTCATATAAGCTCCTTTGATATATGAGCCAGAACAAAATCTTGAGATTGACAAAGTCATCACAAACACGTCGTAGTGGACGAGAATGTCTTCTTCCATTGAATAAACATTCAACGAAAGTCTGACATAAAACCAGGAAAATACGATCACCAATGACGAGTCAAGAACTTGAATCCTAGTGGACTGTGTTCCACCACACGAAATCTAACATGTGAGTTACGCTCAGTTCGCACGTCGGTCGGGTGAAGAAGACCAACCGCCTTGGCAGCCCATTGAATGGATTCTATAATTGTCCATGGCTGAGGCAGCGGCGCGACAGCTATGCTAGCCGCTGGCTGCTGCTTGCCTGCTACACCACTTTCCAGCCTAGGGTGTGGTCTGCTGGAGGAGGGGGTGCAGGGCTAGGGAATGAGGGGAGCTTACGGAAGAAGGCGTGAGAGGGGAGAGATTTGGATGGGAGTCGCTAGAGAGAAGTTAAGTCACAGGACAAAGCGGTGGGCGGGCCCCACTGAGGGCATGAGTCATCCAAGGAAGGAGGTTGAACACCAGAAAGATCATTCGGTCGAGGGGAATCGTTTCCCAATACTTTGGCTTATTGATCAAATGATAAATATTAATGTTGTTATGTTCCTCAAGTTCCTTTTTCGAATTTTTTGGATAGAAGTTTGACAAGTACGATGCCTTCAAACATTATAAATCAGAGGTGAAAACCACAAACATAAATCATGTGATCATAGGTTTTTAGCACATGATAAATAATAGGTGAAAGAGGCGGAGGCAAGCTGCCAGACGTTCCTCCTAGAAAGACAAGCTAATTCGTGAGGGTCTTTCATATTTACTTTATGTGACGTAGAGTCGCAACCGCAATAACAAGAAAAGGCATTTGTTGAACACAAATGAGTAAATGGCATCAATCTATGTCAAATAAGGTACACATGTTGCACATGATCCACACATCAACGGGAGTTGATAGGTCTAGGTATGCGTATCGCGTTACTGAGATTAGAGGGACTCTGTCTCACGAAAGGAACATAAGCCTAGAAAATATAAGGCCCCGTGTTAAATGTGGCATACCCTAGCATGCATGGAGCATTTGCAGCAGCGAACCGCCTACTGGCTTTGGAATTTGCCTGATGAGTTAGCTAGCATGGTAAATTCTCAATGTAATTGTTATGGTCATTGATTAATTAAATCTCCTTCCCCGCCAAAAAAGGTACAAATGTGTAAAACTAATTATTGATTAAGATCTTGTCTTGACGGATCAAAATCCGTCCTATATGCCCGGATTTGGATGGAACGACATTTTTATTATTTTGAGAAAGGCAAGACTCTTTTTATTTAATCTGGAAAATGTTTTCCATTGCCACCTTCTAGTGGTACACTAAACGAGGGTGCCTCTTTGGCATCTTCTTTAGTGGGGTTAACCATCCTGTTTTTTGATATGAAAGGTAGATAGTGCTCTACCATATATATTTCAAAACAGGCACAAGCCCGGGGACCCAAGTGTCAATTTACATGAAGCTCATATTTAGCACCATGGTGCCCTGGCTACAAGCTTCCAGACAAGAGAGGAGGGAAAAACAGCGGGAAAGCAAAACAACAAAAAGGACAAAGGCCACCAGTTTGATAAACCGGGTGATAGCAGCTGCACCCAAGCCTCGAGAGCGTTCTTATCAGCTAGTTTTCTTGCTCTGTTCCTCCATAAGTTCAGCAACTGCACAACATAGAGTTTGATGAAGGTAGTAGACCATTGCTTGTTATTGAACACACGATCATTCCTAGCGTTTTCTTTTCTTACAATACTAGAGACACCATATGTGTTACTCCGAACTGGTTAGAAGCATTCCTTGAACAGGTCCAATGCACGGGAGGAAGTGAACTCAGGGAGAAGATACCTTCAATAGAACAACGCTTAAGGTTCCTTCGCAAAGTAGCGAGGACGAGGCGGCGAAGAGTTTCACCATTAGATGGACCGTTGCATGAGTGGTAGCCAACGTATGTAATCTCACTACCGACAACCTTGATAGCACATCTTGTATTACCTTGCATGAAGTCATTGCCTCCTATATCTGGGTGTCCTCGATAATATAGACCAATCGAGGAAGTTTGTATTTAAATATACGAGGAAGTAGCCATGGAGAAAACCATAGCATGGGGGAAGATGTGAGTCGAAGTGGAGGGTGAAGTTAGGACAAAGAATAAGAGGGGGTGAAGCCGATGGGATTTTTATTGTCAATCATGTCAACAACTGCAATAAAATTGGTTTGAACTTCAAACCAGCTTAGGATTGGTGATGGTCTTATTGTTAGGGTTTCGATG
>NC_041389.1:567004518-567076451 GCF_002162155.2 Triticum dicoccoides | reverse complement strand
GGCAAGTGATGTGCTTGGACGGAGCATAAGAGATGAGCACAAAGGGTGTCGGCCGGACTAGTAGGGGAGGGGCATGATACAACATGATTGTTTTTTTTTTACGTATTTACACAATTATAGTGTTCGGTTGGATGGAGAGAAAAATGGCATGGATTGTTTCATCCGTATTTACATAATTCTGATGATGATATAAGATTAGTGTAAAAAACACTTTTATATTATGTGACGAAGGGAGTGCGTCTTAATTATGGTGATCTTGTCAAGAAAGAAAGCAAGATATTTCAACCAACACAGCACGCACCACTTAAACTGGATGAGCTAGCTCCACGTCTAACATATAACTTTAGCGTGCTGTATGATTCGATGTGATATTCTAATTGCCCTAGTTCTAGCAAACAAGAGCTGATGTGACAACGCCCTTCTGGAACAAAACACTCCTGCAAGAACAATTCACCGAATAACCCATTTTCACCACTCGTCCCCTCTTGCTCCACAGGACGCTGAGAACATTCTCGCCACAAATCGACATGCGTTCTACTACACTACTTGCCCCCCTATAATTGAGCGTGTGAGCCAGCGCTGACGCCAAAAAGGATTTTATTGCTACGTAGATTATGCTGCTTGATAGTTAACCAGGCATAGTTATAGTTGTATCCGTCTGTCGCTCCAACCCCAGCTGGGAAGGAGGATGACAGCCTTGTGGCCTCCCTCGTGGTGTTATTCCCGCGGAATAGATGCCTTTGCTCGATGCTCGGAATTTTATTTTTATTAAGGAGGAAGAACGATTCCGCCCAAGCTGAATCAATCACCACATAACGCTCCACTTGTCGCGATCCTAACTGCAAAGCTCTATTATTTTCCTATGAGCCATCTGCAAACGGTTCATCGATTTTAGGCACCCCCTTACCACGACAAGGTGACTGCCAATTGCAAGAAATTGTTGAAAGAAAACAATGGGAAGATGGGGAGACAAACGGACAAAATAGAAACTTGGGCTGGATGCATGTACGCATCAACGCAAGATTATGTGCCTGATCTTGCTGTCGTCCTGGCTACGGGGGTGATCAGATCATGGGTTCCAACGGTGACCGACCGCGCCGCACGCTGACCGAGAGGTTCTGTGTGTGTGATGGCCCTCCGTGGGCTCCATGTGCGCATGTTTGTTTGACTTCGCTTTGTGTCCCTGGTCAGAGTACCCCACGTCTTCTCTCGTGTCGTGAGATCCACCATCTTCGTTTGTACAGTAGAGTATCTACGACAGAATCCCACTTCTCCCACTGTCCAACCCAACCTCCAAATCCAGCCCATTTATGCAGAATGTTCTACACCCCTCAAATTCAGCCTATATATCACAATTTTGAGGCCGCTCTGATAGAACCATCATGTCGGACTAACCGGGCGGACTCACGGAGAACCCACCGGTCCGCCCGGTACTCACTGGTTTGCTGTCCGTGTTCATGGGGGTCAAGTCCCGGCTATTTAAGGCGGACGGTGAGTCAAGCCACGTCTACCCTTCACATTTTCGCCCACCCTCTCTCGTTCGTGTCGTTATCACGTGCATAGCCTCGTCCCGTCCGGGTGCAAGTTCGTCGTCTGCCATTCTATATGGTGCGCACGACGGTCACATGGTACAAGCAATTGACGTCGGAGCGCCATGCCAAGACCGTGATGGGGGGTCCTCGCCGAGGAGGCCAGTTGCATGGCCCGCGTTGCGGAGGGTGCTCCTCCTACCTCGGATAAGTACGAGGAGGCGAAAGCCTCGTGCTCGGAGAAGGCAGTTCAGTCAGTTGACCCCCACAACCCTCGGGTTGGAAATGGCAGACATCAGTTGGTAGGGGCAACATCATCCCCCGCCTCTCGATGGAGGATGCATGGGAGCAATGCCGCCTCGCCATGGAAGCGGAGCACCTCATGGTGGAGGAACATCTCGCGATTTTGCAAATCCGGCTCCTCAAACGTCCGCGGACGCGGACACTGACCGGTCAAGCCTCAAATTTGCCTTCTCACAACCGGACACATCAATTATCATATCTCAAATCCGTACAAACTCATGCAACTACGTCGATGCATTACACACATCGTTCGGCTACTCCATCACTACTACATGCCATCAGACTACCAAAATTTGGCACGTTTGGCTATGATGGAGATCATCCACGACTGCCCTTGCCCTTCCCGACACCCTTGTCGTCCTTTTCGCGGAAGTATCGGTCGAAGACGCGGTAGAGATTGAGCCGAATCTGCTCATTGCCGGAGCTGTCCTTGCCGTCGCTGTCCTCCTTATCCTCCTTCCGTGGTAATCTGGTCATGGCACGAACATTTCGATTCTGCTCTCGGGCGAGGGCGCGCGTGTTCCCCTGTTGTCATTTCTTCATAATGCGGCACACGATGGCATCCTCCTCTGTGGACGCCTCCGCCTCCGCCATTTCCACCACGATACTGGCCTCGGCGGCCCTTTATCCTCTCCTTGCGACGGCGGGCAGACCGGTCCCAGCGGGATTCATAGTCCGCCCACGGGTGATAGGAAAGGAGAGATTTTCCGACTGCCAGGACCGCGACGATCCAGCCCAGAGGACCCCGAGCGCCCGTTGAGCCGACGCTATGGAGTCGCGCCGGACATATCCCGCCGTCGGACGGGCGGTGTCCACATGAGAGCGGCAGAGTGCGATGCGGACCGCCATTGCCTCCTCCAATCTGCACGGGATGACACCCCAGTCGACAGATCCGGACTGATCGGAGTCAGATCCGCTGCACGCCATGCCGGAGATGGTCGGAAATCGCCGGAGGTGAGCTTGGGTGGCGGAGAGAATGGACTGTGAAATGGCTAGGGTTTGATCCGGCGAGCGAATGGGAAGAAAATGTGGGGTTGGATGGCCTAGCGTGGGCCGAGTCCAACGTGACAGACACGCTCGGACGCGCCATATTTAGACTGGATAAAAAGGGTGCCGGTCAACACGACATTCGAAGCCTGTTTGAGGTGCCCGTCTAGGTCAAAATTTCGTGGCTGATCAGTGACCGGGCGGCTAGCCCGGCCGCATGAGGCGTGTGCTCTTACGCCTTGTGCCACAGCTATCTGTTCCAGTTGGACGGACCCGCCGCACATGGTAAAAGGGGACATAGTAGAGGCCTCCGATACGCCACGTACACATACGGTGCTCAGTTGTTCACCCCGGCAGCGAAGTGCGGCATGTCGATCGCACCGTGTGCTCAGAACCTTGAAAAACCATACTGTATACACGGGGTTATAGAGGCGTATGCATCTCTACCTGGACGTGAAGATGCGTTCTTCCATGTGCAGATAACCACAAAACAGGGACACCCACCGAACCCAGTGCGGAGACCTGAACCAATATACAGACGGATACATACATAGTGTGGTGGATATGTCAACGGGGAGTGTGCGTGCGTGCTTTCTTTTCCTCGTTTCTTTTTGGCTAATGTGCGTGCCTACTTTGTGCGGTGCCTTGTCAAAAAAGTCAACTCAGCACCACTACCGTATACTCATTGTCACAGTATTGCTCTCCCTGTGTGTTCAATGTCAATTTCCATGCCCACTTTGAGCACTTGCCTGTTGCCGCCCTGCGCAGTAAGCACCGGCCCTGGATCATCACTCCATGGGAGATATTTGTTTGATACTACTGACAAAGAAGACAGACATTTTTGGTTTTGGCCAATCCGAGGGCGCGTAGCTAGCTCCGTTCCTTGTTAGGTCCGACCAGACCTACATGCATTGCATGAATCAAAATCCTTCTAGACGAGCACCACCTTTGTTCTTGTTATTGGTCTCTTGCGTGTCACCAACAATGGCCGGCATCTACCTGTTGATGGCACATATTATGCACACCAACATGGGTGACCTAGGCCTAGGCCTAGCTTAGCCACCATTCCTGTTTTCCATCTCCGCCACATCTCTTTTCCTGTTTTCCATCTCCATCTCCGTCATGTAGAAAGATGCAAGCGCAGCATAACCCAACAACAATCATGATGGATGATATACGAAAAGGCAGAATTTTCAACTGAAACTAGCAACCACACGCCCCTCAGGGTCTCGTGCATCAACCAGTTAATTAATTAGTACCCAGAAAACTCGCGCATGAAACTCGACACAGTATTAGAGAGACTCCTGTGCAGTGAGGTTGTGGACGTTGTTGTCGCAGTTTTCAAACAAACACAAACAGTTGCCACGGTTTGAAACGGATCGCACGAACGATCGACGACTTGACGGACGCCCACATACATAACCTCTGAGTGGAGCGCAGACAAGACGTCGCCGTCGTCTCTTCTCCGGCACATCAGACATCAGACAGACACCGATCGATGCCGTCGCTGCGCCTCACTCTAGAGTGTAGAGCGCAGAGTCATGAACACGATGAGAGTAAAAAGACAGAGGCCGGTGTGAAACTGGCAACGGAAAAACAGAGCAGCCCAGGACGGATAGTGGATAGTGCATGCCCGGTCAGAGTCGTCAGTGGCCCAAGCTGCTGAGATCGAGACATGTCGTGCGCACGAGCACGAGGACGCGTGGTGGCACGGGCGCCAAGGGATCTCACGAGTGGAGACGACCGCCGGAGGCCACGCACGGGGAGGGCGACCGGTGGCCGAGCAAATCCACTCCCGCGCCGGAGCGAGCGGTCGATGGGCCGCGCCCGGTTGCCGCAAAGGCTAGCAAGCGTCCAGGCCAAAAGTGCCGGAACGAACGTGCAGTGACCCCTCCCATAAAGGCGGCGACTCAACTGCGGTGGCATGAAAGAGACAAGCATTATAATGTTGGTGCATATTTCAGGCTTGATCACGAACTCTGGCCACGAGATTTTTCAATGGCTCTCGTGACATATGCGCCGCATTAGGTCGGAAAAGCTGGATGAGGGTTGATTAATCCTGTATCATTATCATGTTGGATATTGCCTACGGGGATAAATAAAGCGTGGCTAGGCCGGCACGCCGCTAGCACTGCGGATTACTAGTGGGTTCAGCCGCGACGCGTGTCAACACAACCTTTCTCTCGCCTAACATTCGTTCTGGTATTTTAGTGCCTTTTTAGTTTTGTTTTACGCCATACGTATCGGAGGTGAAATAACCCACCGAAACTTTTGGTGGTTTGGCTCATCATCCTTTGCCTCCGACTTTGTACCGGAATTCCAAGCCGACCTAGGGTGATCAGTTTGGCTGTGCTCCAGAGGGTCAGAAAGAGCCAATGCGCTCGGATTGCCCGAAGAAGGAAGAACCACATCCACCGCATCAAACTCGCGAATGGATGGGTTACTGACCATGGAGAAAAAAGAGAGCATCCATGACCACTTCTCTGAGGTCATGGGGAAGGAAGACACGGGCAATCTTGACTTCAGTTGGGAGGAGTTCAACATGCAGCCGGTCGATGTGCACACCCTGGATGACACTATAACCGAAGAGGAGGTTTGGGAGGCCATTAAGGCGATACCAAGTGACAAGGCGCCCGGCCAGGACGGCTTCACGGGCATCTTTTTCAAGAAATGTTCGGACGTCGTCAAACATGACATCTTGAGAGTCATCCGTCGGTTTGACTCCCTCCACATGTCCAACCTTCAATGGTTGAACTCCGCCAATGTTGTACTCTTGCCCAAGAAGGACGGTGCGGATGACATATCTGACTATAGGCCCATAAGCCTCATTCATGCCATCGCCAAAATCATTGCTAAGGTGCTCTCTTCGCGGCTCGCCCCTCATATGGATGCCCTCATCTTCAATGCCCAAAGCGCCTTCACTAAAAAGAGAAGCATTCATGACAACTTCATGTATGTGCGGAATTTTGCTCGTCGCCTTCACAAGCGCAAGACCCCAACCCTTCTTTTCAAGCTTGACATATAAAAAGCCTTCGACTCTGTCAACTGGGAATTCATCCTCGACCTCTTGCAATGGAAGGGCTTCCCTTGCAAATTCCTTCATTGGATTGTTGCTCTGCTTTGCACCTCTTCCTCACGCTTCCTGCTCAATGGTTTGCCCGGACCTCCCATCAAACATGGTCACAGAGTTCGGCAAGGGGACCCGATCTCTCCGTTGCCATTCATCCTCACAATTGATCCGCTTCACCAAATACTTGACATGGCAACTAGGAAGGGCCTCCTTCATAAGATTCGTGGACGAGGTGCTATGATGAGAACCTCCTTATACGCTGATGACGCGGCCATTTTTATGGCCCCTATCAAGAGAGACATTGACAACCTCTCCACCATTTTTAAGGGCTTCGGTGATGTCACGGGTCTATGCACCAACTTTCACAAGAGCTCAGTTGTGCCCATCCGATGCACCAAAGTTGACTTGGATCATGTCCTTAGTGGTGTTCCGGTGTCTAGAGCCACCTTTCCGATGAAATACCCGGGACTCCCGCTCTCGGTCTGGCAGCTCAAGACTGTTGATTTCCAATACCTTGAGGACAAGGCGGCAGGCAAACTTGTCACATGGGACGGGCAAAACATCACCACCATTGGGCGCACGACTCATGTCAAATCAATCATTGCCTCCCAGGTAGTATATGCCATCATGCCCCTCATTGTGCCACCGCGCTCTCTTCACAACATCAACAAATTAGAGAGGGCCTTTTTCTGGTCTAGTTCGGATAATATGACAGGTGCCAAATGTAAAATGAATTGGAAGGTGGTCTGTCGCCCCAAGGAGTACGGAGGTCTTGGGGATCTAGACACTAACAAGTTTGCTCGAGCCTTACGTCTTAGATGGCCTTGGTATGAATGGAATGCGCCAAACAAGCCTTGGGTGGGGCTTGGGAACCCATGCACGGAGGAGGACATGGACTTCTTCTATGCCTCAACGGCCATCATTTTGGGCAACACAGCCAAAACACCTTTTTGGGATTCCCCATGTGAAAGGGAATTTCCCTACTTTATGTTTTGGATGATGATGACAACCCTTTGTTGGTCTAATCTTGTGCTAAATGTTTTAGGTTCTCAATAATTAGGCTTTCATCAGTTAGTGGTTCTCTCTCGAAGGAATCGTTTGAAGACGGAATCTTCTACACTTTTTATCTCTTTGGTCGTAGGGATCCCGTACTATCAAGAGGGAATCCACTTTGGGAAGAATAGGGGGAGTCCATTCATGTACACCTCCATCACCCCTATTTTGTCGAGAGAGTGCCTCCCTTCTAATATAATCTTTGCTGTGTGTTCCCAGCGGTTGTACCGTTCGTCTGAGCGGTTGTACCGCTGGCTCTTGACGGTTCTCTGTCTTTGTCGAGCGGTGGTACCGCTGCCTCTGGGTGGTGGTACCGCCACCTGTCTCTGCAAAGACCAGCAGCGGTTGTTCCGGCCATGCACCGCCCATGTACCGGTCAGGCTTCTGTTTTGATGCGGTGGCTGGGCAGTGGTGGTCCGGTTGGTCCGTTGTTCCATTTCAACCGGTACAACTGGAGGTTCGAGCGGTTCTTCCGCTCGTACCTTAGCCGCTCAAGCGCTCAAGGCCAGGCGGTTGCACCGGTCCTGCACCGCCCAACTACCGCCCTCAGGGGTGACTCCGTTCTGTTTCGGTGCGGTAGTTGTGCGGTGGCTGGGCGGTTGGTCCGGTTATTTGCTAATAACCGGTACTACCGCCCTTTGGCCCGGTTGTACCGCCCCGTAGGGTTCTGCAGCTACACCGTGAGTCCCAGTTGTACCAGGACAAAGAGCGGTTGTATCGCTGCATTACCGAAAACGCAGTAACGGTTGGATTTGTGTGGGCTGCTATAAAAGGTGGTTCTTCCACCTACCTCACTCACCTTTGACCTCTCTCTCTCCACCATTGATGCTCTCAAGCTCTCTTGCCCGATCTCTCTCTCTAGCCACTCAAACTTGTTGATTTGCTAGGGTTTGAAGGAGGAGACCTAGATCTACACTTCCACCAAAGGATATTTGCTTCCCCCATACTTTCTAGTGTGGAGCTTGTTACTCTTGGGTGTTGAGCACCCTAGACGGTTGAGGTCACCTCGAATCCATACTCCATTGTGGTGAAGCTTCGTGGTGTTGTTGTTGTTGTTGGGAGCCTCCGGTTGTTGTGGAGATTGCCCCAACCTTGCTTGTAAAGGTTCGGTCGCCGCCTTCAAGGGCACCAATAGTGGAATCACAGCATCTCGCATTGTGTGAGGGCGTGAGGAGAATACGGTGGCCCTAGTGGCTTCTTGGGGAGCATTGTGCCTCCACACCGCTCCAACGGAGACGTACTTCCCTTTAAAAGGAAGGAACTCCGGTAACACATCCTCGTCTCCACCGGCTCCACTCTTGGTTATCTCGTGCCTTTACTTTTGCAAGTCTACTTGTTTACATCCTTTGCTTGCTTGTGTGCTAGTTGTCATTGCATCATATAGGTTGCTCACTTAGTTGCACATCTAGACAACCTATTTTGTTGCAAAGTTTAATTTGACTAAGAAAAGTCTAAAAATTGTTAGTTGCCTATTCACCCCCCCCCCTCTAGTCAACCATATCGATCCTTTCAATTGGTATCAGAGCCTCGTCTCTTTATTAAGGACTTTGCCATCCGAAGAGTATGGTTGATACCAACGATGGTGCGGAGGAACACTCCGGTGTGAATCCCATCTCTTCTTCGGCCGAAGGGGGAACCTCGGTCTCACGTGAGGAATTCAATGTGGCTTTAGACACATTGAAAACCTCCATGACGACCGAGGTTAAAAGCATGTTTACTGAATTTCTAGAGGGACTTAAACTTTCTACCTCGCCTATGAAAGTGGGTGATCCCACTAACAAGCTGACGGATGCTAACTCCGATAAGGGGGAAGCTAACAATGAAAAGAGTCCTTCTACTAGTGGTAGAAATGGCACCGGCATCTTTGCCCATGTGGAACCTCCTATCTATAGAGGACCTATTCCCTCCACTCATTTAAATCATGCCGGTCCTCCTCCTAAATATGTAAAAAATGAAGATTTTGATTCTTGGGTTTATCGCTTCAAGCGACATTTAAAACATGTGAACACTAACCTTTGGAGAATCATTGAAGAAGGTTTCTATCCTCATGACCCAAGCAACTTCACCCCTCGAGAAGAAGTGGACAATCAATTCAATGAGAGTGCTCTCTTCATCATCCAAGATGCTATCCTTCCCGAAGATCTTCCTAATCTTCGACCTCATGTCATGGCTAAAGAAGCATGGAAGTGTGTCGAGCGTATGTACAGAGGAAGTGCTAGCATTCAACGCTCCAACTATGAAGTGGTGCAAGATGAAGCCGATGAGTTTGCAATGAAAGAGGATGAAGAACCTCGTGAGCTCTTTCGAAGAGTGACCAAACTTGCGGTCGCACTCCGAGATCATGGGAGTAAGGACACGGATGACAACTGGATCAAGCGCAAGTTCCTTAAGGCCATGATGCCCTACAACAAGGCCATGTCCTCAGTCATCCGCCAAAGACCGTACTTCCACTCCATGACCTCTAGTGAAGTGTTGGATGAGTTTATTGCAATGAACATCTTGGATAAGACCGCCGACAATGCGGTGCTCCGTTCCCAAAGGGCTAAGAAGCCCAACCTTGCTCTGAAGGCCAAGGTTATTGTGGAAGAAGAGGAAGAAGTGGAAGATGAGGAAAGCAACCCTGAAGACACCAAATTTGATTATCATGAGCACATGGCCCTTGCTTCAAGACAATTTTGGAACAAGAAGAGTTCAAGACCCAACTTCAACAAGAACAACTCCAGTGGCATCAAGGGCAAGCAACGAGTTAGAACTTGCTTCAACTGTGGCAATGTGATCCATTTTGTTGCGGATTGTCCTTACGAGAAGCGGGAAGACAATGGTGGCAAGTTCATCCGAAAAGACAAAGCCAAGTCCTTCCCCAACAAGAACAACTTCGCCAAAAGGACTCCCACTCGTGGGTTGGTGGTTCAAGAAGAATACCAAGAGGATGACGATGATGATGAAAATGAAGAAGCAATGGCCATGGCATCCGTTGCCATTGCCACTACTCCCCGGGTGTCTCTCTTTGATTCACCCAACGAAAACATCACCGCCAAATGCCTCATGGCTAAAGCTTCAAACAAGGTAACCCCCAACATTAAAACCACCATCATTCCTAATCCCTCCGTGGAGGATTGCATTGATGAACATTGTGGGTCTAATGAAGAAGTGAATGAGTTTGAGTCTTTTATGAGTAAGCTCAAGGGCAAGTCCAAGAAGCACTTTGTTGCTCTCTTGGAACAACTTGGTGAGGCCAATGACATGATCTAGGCTCATGAAGAAACCATCTCTAAGATGGAAGGTCATAGTCGTGATTATGCCGATGAGATATCGGATCTCTCTAATGCTCTTGAGGAAGAGCGTGTGCATCATTTGACTCTTGAGTAGTCACACAATGATGACCATGCTAAGTTAAAGAAAGATCTTGATCATGCTCTTGTCATGTCTCGTGTGCTAACTTCCGAGAAGGCTAAACTTGGGGTTGATCATGCTAGACTCAAAGAGGAGTTTGAGATGCTTGACAAGGCCCACAAGGTCTTGAAGGGTACTCATGCTAGCCTCAAAGAGTCTCATGCTCAACTCCAAGTTAAGCTAATCAAGGAAAAGGCCACCTTTCCTCATATGGTATTAATTGATAATGCATGTGCTACTAACCCATGTTGTGAGCATGTGCATCTTGTGGAGGAAAATGCCAAGCTGAAGGATCAACTTGAGAAAGGCCTTGTGTCTTGCATTCAAGGTGAGAAAAACCTCAACGACCTTTTGAGCAATCAAAAGGAAGTTGTGGCCAAGGAAGGAATTGGGTTTGCACCCAAGTCCAAGAGCAAGAAGAAGAAGAACAACAAGACCTATCGTCCTCCTCCTCTCAAACAAACGTTTGTGAAAGAGGGAGAGGGTGCTCCTGAGAAGAAGAAGGAGAAAGTGAAGGGAGTTGATGTCCAAAAGGGCAAAAGCATTTCCTCAAACAAAGCCGGCGACTTTAACCCGTCATATGTGTTGTGCCGTGCTAGTGATGGACATGTTTATGCTCGATTTGTTGGTTCTTCTTATGAGTACATTGAATGGTCTATTTGGGTTCCCAAGACCCTTGTTACTAACATCAAAGGACCCATTACTAAATGGGTACCTAAAACCAAGCATTGATCTCGTGTAGGTGTTTGCTTCCGGTGGGGGATCATGGTTGCTCGATAGTGGAGCAACAAATCATATGACCGGAAGCAAGGACTTGGTGGTGGACGTGCAAGAGATTCCATCTATGCCCACAAATGTCGAGTGGGGTGATGCATCACATTCTAAGGTATTGGGTCTTGGCAAGGTTGTCGTTTCTCATGATCTAACGATCGAGAAAGTCATGCTTGTCGAGTCCCTTGCATACAATTTACTTTCCGTTCGTCAACTTGCACTCATGGGTTTTGCTACGTTCTTTGATATTGATACCGTGGCCCTCTTGTGGAGCAAGACTCTTAAAGTAGCCTTTGTTGGGCATGTCGAGAACGGTCTCTATGTGATTAACTTCTCGGAGCGACCCACTAAGACCGCGACATGCCTAATGGCTAAAGTTGACGTGGGATGGATTTGGCATCGCCGTTTAGCCCATGTCAATATGAGATCTTTGCAAAGTCTTCTCAAGGGGGACCATGTTCGTGGACTAACAAATGTTAGTTTTGCCAAAGATCGTGCTTGCAGTGCTTGTATCGAAGGAAAGCTTCATGAAAAGGCTCACCCTCCTTCAACCATCATCTACTCGAAGAGACCCTTGGAGCTCCTTCACATGGATCTCTTCGGGCCTCCATCTTTTGATAGTCTTGGAGGGAGAAAGTATTGCTTGGTGATTGTGGATGATTATTCAAGATACACTTGGGTATACTTCTTCAAGAGGAAGAGTGAAACTCAACATACCGTCATCAACTTTGCAAATGAAGCTCAACGTCAACATGATGCAAAGATCTTGACAATAAGAAGTGACAACGACACCGAGTTCAAGAACTACACCTTGGATGAGTTTCTTAGTGATGAGGGGATCAAGCATCAATATTCTGCACCATATACCCCTCAACAAAATGGTGTTGCGGAGAGGAAGAACTGGACGTTGATGGATGCGGCAAGGACCATGATGGCGGAGTTCAAGTCTCCGTACAACTTTTGGGCCGAAGCCATCAACACCGCTTGTCATGCATCCAATCGGCTCTATCTTCGCAAAGGCTTGAACAAGACTCCTTATGAGATACTCACCGGCAACAAGCCCAACCTCAAGTACTTCCGGGTGTTCGGTTGTAAGTGTTTCATTCTCAAGAAAGGTGTTCGTTTGTCTAAATTTGAGGCTAGAGCTCATGAGGGCATATTTGTTGGTTATGCTACAGACTCTCATGCTTACCGTGTCCTCAACAAGTCCACCGGACTCATTGAGGAGACGTGTAACGTGGAGTTTGACGAAAATAACGGCTCCCAAGTGGAGCAAAGTGGTACTTGTGATGTAGGTGATGAAATTCCTCCCCAAGCCATAAGAAGAATGGGTATTGGTCAAATTCTACCCATTGAGGAACCCCTTGTGGCCGAAGGAGAAGGACAATGCTCTACTCAAGAAGAGCCATCACCTCATCAAGACCCACATGCTTCCGAAGAACAAAGTGAAGGCCCTCAACCTCGTGAACAAGACCAAGGGCAAGATCAACTTCAAGATGGTAGTGAACCTCTGAATGATGCCCAAGGTCAAGTTCTCTCCCTCGAGCAAGTTCAAGATCAAGAGCAAGCTCAAGATCAAGAACAAGCTCAAGATGGCGCTCAAAATGATCAAGTCAACCCTCCTCCTTCCACATCCGAGGAGGAATTAGAGCGTCGTGCCGCAAAGATAGCTTCCAAGCTCACCACTCAAGGCCATCTCATGGAAAACGTGGTTGGAAGTCTAAGAAAGGGGGTAAGCACTCGTAGACAATTAGCAAACTATTGTGAACATCACACGTTTGTCTCTTGTGTTGAACCCCAAAAGGTCTATGAGGCGCTCGAAGACTCGGATTGGCTCAATGCCATGCATGAAGAACTCAACAACTTCGAGTACAACAAAGTATGGAGATTGGTGCCAAGGCCATCAGGGAACCACAATGTCATTGGAACCAAGTGGATCTTCAAGAACAAGCAAGATGCTCATGGGAACATCATTCGCAACAAGGCAAGATTGGTAGCACAAGGCTACTCCCAAGTCGAGGGTATCGACTACGGTGAAACCTTTGCTCCCGTTGCTCGTCTTGAATCCATTCTTTTGTTGATTGCATATGCTTCCCATCACAACTTTAAGTTGCAACAAATGGATGTGAAAAGTGCTTTTCTTAATGGTCCTATTAATGAGTTGGTCTATGTCAAACAACCCCCCGGGTTCGAGGATCCCTACTTTCCGGATCATGTGTACCAACTCGATAAGGCACTCTATGGCCTTAAGCAAGCCCCACGTGCGTGGTATTACCACCTTACCGAGTTGTTACAAGATCGTGGATTTGAGGTGGGACTAATCGACCCCACTTTTTTTACTAAGAAGGTCAACGGGGAATTGTTTGTATGCCAACTATATGTTGATGATATTATCTTTGGTTCTCCTAACAAAGCTTTCAATGAAGAATTTGCCGCTCTCATGACCTCCAAGTTTAAGATGTCCTCGATGGGAGAGTTGAAGTTCTTCCTTGGTTTCAACATCAAACAAAGAAGAGAAGGAACCTTCATCAACAAAGCCAAATACACTCAAGACATGCTTAAAAGGTTCAAGCTAAGTGATGTCAAGCCGGCTACTACACCAATGCCTACCAAGTGCCAACTTGACATCGATCCCAATGGTAAAGCGGTGGATCAAAAGGTATATCACTCCATGATTGGCTCCTTGCTTTACCTTTGTGCATCTAGACCGGATATCATGTTGAGTGTGGGGATGTGTGCACGTTTTCAAGCCGCACCAAAGGAAAGTCACTTTGTGGCGGTCAAGCGAATCTTTCGATATTTGGCTCATACCCCAAACTTTGGCTTATGGTACCCGAGAGGAGCAAACTTCAAGCTTGAAGGTTTCACGGATTCCGATTGGGCGGGAGACAAAGTGGATAGGAAGTCCACTTCCGGAGGGTGCCAATTTCTTGGTTGCTCTTTGGTAAGTTGGTCTTCCAAGAAGCAAAGTTGTGTGTCTCTCTCGTCCACCGAAGCGGAGTATGTGGCGGCCCGTAGTTGTTGTGCACAACTCCTATGGATGAGGCAAACTTTAAAGGAATACGGTGTCACTTGTGACAAAGTGCCTCTTTGGTGTGACAACGAAAGTGCCATCAAGATTTCTCTCAACCCGGTGCAACACTTCAAGACGAAGCATATTGAGATTAGGTATCATTTCATCCAGGATCACATTAGGCGAGGGGAAATCGAGCTCAAGTATGTCAACACTCATGATAACCTTGCAGATATTTTCACGAAGCCCTTGGATGAAGCAAGATTTCGTGAGTTAAGGCATGAGCTAAATATCATTGATTCGAGCAATGTGACTTGAACCCTTGCACCCCTCACCACACTCAACTTGTTGTCTAGTTTAGATGTAGGCATGGACATAGGGGGAGTGTTGTTCTCTCAATGAGCTCTCCCGCCCCCCATTATGCATAAATAGATCACCTCTTTCACATTAGCCATTTTTGATGGTACTTGTGCTTCAAAGTCGAGTTTTGGTCATGGGCCCAAGGATAATTCTTCGCGGTGCCATACCATTGACTCAAACATAGGTGGCTTTGGCCATCGCCCTCTCTTAAGAGAGAGGACTGAGCCCGCTCTGTTTGTGTGCAGTTGCGTTTGTTTTCCCTTCGTTCTTTTCCTTGTTCTTAGTGTTTTGCTTCTCTTACTTGTTTTCCCGTGTCTTGTTCTCATCCTTTTGGTCTGGGCTTTGGTGGTCGGGCGGTACAACCGGTGTCATGGGCGGTTCTACCGCTGATACTTGGATGCACTGCCCAGTTGGGTTGCTTTCGGTACTTGGGCGGTTATACCGCCCATTTTCACTGAGGCTTCTCCCTCCGGTTCTACCGGTTGTCTCCGGGAGGTACTTCCGGTGCCCTTCAGGAAACGGAAGTACCGCCCACTACAATCTGTCAGCTCCTGACGTGCGGTACAACCGGTCCCCGGAGCGGTTCTACCGCCGCGCGGCTATGGGCCTATTTATACCCGACGGGGCAAAGCGTTTTTCTTTTTCTTCCTTTCGTCCCCGTTCGCCTTCTCCTTGCCCTAGCCGCCGGCCACCTCTGCCCCGCCTCGGAGTGCTCCCCGCGCTTCGGACCAGAGGGCTCTTCGTGGAGTCGCTCTGTGGCAGCCTTCCGGTCTTCTCCCATGGATGGTGGTAATGCCCTTGTTCTTCGTTCTTTGTTCTAGGTCTTCTTCTTGTTTTAGGCCATTTTTTCCCTCCTAGATTAGTGCTCGTTCTTTGGTTGGGAGAGATCGTTGTTTTTCCTGTGTTTGTGCAGTATCTAGAACTCCGAATATGGCTTGTGTGATTTGCACGTCTTGCACAGATCTATCTGCCCTGGTAGTGCAGCTGTCAGCGGTTCTACCGCCCAGACGGGCGGTACAACCGGTGGGGCGGTACTACCGGTGGGAGATCCGGTACAACCGGAATATATGAACCACACAGCGCTGTTTTGGTCTCTATGATGTTGCATTTTTGTCTGATTTCCTCTCATTCTTGTTGGTTTCCGTGTGTTCCCTTCGTGTCTGTGTTCAGGTGGCTCCAGTTCTCGCTCTGCTCCTCGCAAGACCAAGAAGAGAGCTCAAAGGGCTCCTCGCCCGGAAGAGTCTGAAGAGGAAGTTGTGATCCCCACCAAGCCCACTCGCCGTGAAAAGTCTGTCGCTGCCAAGCAACGTGTGATATTGCCACTCCACCGTTGGAAAGCCAAGGATTGGGAAGCCTTCCGCTCAAAGAATCCTTATGTGGTTCCCGTAGCTCCTCGTTGGACCACTGTTCAGTTTCGGAATGAGATGCAAGTAAGAATTGTTCATGAACTATTTGAGCACAACAAGAACAGGTATGCCAAGTAGCGGACCATCGATCTTGATCATTGGCGAAACAACCTGGAGTATTTTGGTGAGGCCTTGGCCCTCTGTGAGGAGTTTGATCTTGTCAAGCTCATGACCGTCAACTGTGACTTTGATGTTCAGCTCATCCATCAGTTTTATGCCACCGTTCACTTTGGGGAAGATGACGCGCGCACCCTCACTTTCATCTATCGTGATGAGCTCTTTCAAGTTCCCTGGAAGACCTTCTGCAATGCTATTGGGTACGACGACACCGGTCTAGAAGGAAGGGGTGGCATTCGCCCCCATGATCATCCTGACCCCATGCCTAAGGAGAAGCTTGCCCCTCTGTACATTCGGGGCCGTGGTATTGTGGGTGAGTCTAAGGATTTGGTGAAGGTCTATGACATCATGCATCATGTTTTTCGCAATGTGCTTCTGCCCAAAGTGGGGAACCAAGATGAAATCCATGGCTATCTTGTTGACTTGATGGTTGCTATGAAGACCAAGGTGGGCTCCGGGGAGATGTTTGATGTGTCCAACTGGCTGTGGCACGAGATGTACAACATGGTCATCTACAGGAAGGTCCCCATTTATGCACCGTTTGTCATGTGCTTTCTGAACTCCGTGTGGGAAGTTCGCCGTCCTGGAGAGGCCCTCACCTCTCCTGACAATCTTACCATTCATGAAGTCAAGCTCCTTAAGAAGAAGAAGCACGCCGAGCCACGTTTCCTTGCTGATGCTCCTGAGGATGTCTATGCCACTTCTGATGATGAGGATTTTGAGTTGGAATCAGGGGCCAAGCCCTCGTGGGTGGACAAGCTCGCTGCCAAGGTGAAGAAGACCTTCTGCCTTCAGTCTGACATCCAGAAGAGGATGTATGAGGCTCATGTCAATGAGAAGCTTGCGCGGCGTTGCCAAATTGCTATGATGAGGCACCTCAGCTTGTCGGTTCAGAGTGGTTCTGAGAAGAGCATCACCCCGGAGGAGCGTTGGATATCTTCCCACAGCACCTGGACTGATGATGAAGCCCCTCCTCCGCCCTCCACCTCCGTTCCTGCTGTTGATGATATCATGGAGGACTCAGAT
Organism: Triticum dicoccoides; assembly: GCF_002162155.2. Classification (NCBI taxonomy): domain Eukaryota; kingdom Viridiplantae; phylum Streptophyta; class Magnoliopsida; order Poales; family Poaceae; genus Triticum; species Triticum dicoccoides. The sequence goes on along the minus strand of NC_041389.1, from coordinate 567,059,423 downwards.
CAGGATGATGATGAAGTTTCTGATAATGACGAAGATTCTGACAATGGTGAAGATCCAGATGCTACCGAGGAGTCAGAGGAGGACGACTGAGCCTGGGGCGATAGCTTCGCTCTCGTCCTTTTTGGTGTCCTGATGCCAAAGGGGGAGAGAGTGTGATAGGACTCGGGAGTTGCATGGGTGGTTGCGTAGTGTGTGTCTCGTGTTGAACGTGTTGAACTTGTCTGTGGTCTCCAGTTGAACTTTGGTCATTCTCATTTGCTTTGCGTCGATTGTGTGCCACCCCTGCTATCTTATCTTTATGCTTGTTGGTTTTTTAGGGGTAGCTTTGCTCTTGTTTCATTGAGTTGGCTACCTTCATGTTATATGCTTTATGTGGCCAGCCTATAAAATCTAGGGGGAGTCTCGACCTGGGGCTCACATCTAGGGGGAGCTCCGTCTAGATTCTATAGACTTCTATCTTATATCGTGTTGTTGTCATCATCCACCAAAAGGGGGGAGATTGAAAGGGCATTTCCCTACTTTATGTTTTGGATGATGATGACAACCCTTTGTTGGTCTAATCTTGTGCTAAATGTTTCAGGTTCTCAATGATTAGGCTTTCATCAGTTAGTGGTTCTCTCTCGAAGGAATCGTTTGAAGACGGAATCTTCTACGCTTTTTATCTCTTTGGTCGTAGGGATCCCGTACTATCAAGAGGGAATCCACTTTGGGAAGAATAGGGCTAGTCCATTCACGTACACCTCCATCACCCCTATTTTGTCGAGAGAGTGCCTCCCTTCTAATCTAATCTTTGCTGTGTGTTCCCAGCGGTTGTACCGTTCATCTTAGTGGTTGTAATGCTGGCTCTTGACGGTTCTCTGTCTTTGTCGAGCGGTGGTACCGCTGCCTCCGGGCGGTGGTACCGCCACCTGTCTCTGCAAAGACCAGCAGCGGTTGTTCCGGCCATGCACCGCCCATGTACCGGTCAGGCTTCTGTTTTGATGCGGTGGCTGGGCGGTGGTGGTCCGGTTGTTCCATTTCAACCGGTACAACTGGAGGTCCGAGCGGTTCTTCCGCTCGTACCTTAGCCGCTCAAGCGCTCAAGGCCAGGCGGTTGCACCGGTCCTGCACCGCCCAACTACCGCCCTCAGGGGTGACTCCGTTCTGTTTCGGTGCGGTAGTTTTGCGGTGGCTGGGCGGTTGGTCCGGTTATTTGCTAATAACCGGTACTACCGCCCTTTGGCCCAGTTGTACCGCCCCGTAGGGTTCTGCAGCTACACCGTGAGTCCCGGTTGTACCGGGACAAGGAGCGGTTGTACCGCTGCATTACCGAAAACGCAGTAACGGTTGGATTTGTGTGGGCTGCTATAAAAGGTGGTTCTTCCACCTACCTCACTCACATTTGACCTCTCTCTCTCCACCATTGATGCTCTCAAGCTCTCTTGCCCGATCTCTCTCTCTAGCCACTCAAACTTGTTGATTTTCTAGGGTTTGAAGGAGGAGACCTAGATCTACACTTCCACCAAAGGATATTTGCTTCCCTCATACTTTCTAGTGTGGAGCTTGTTACTCTTGGGTGTTGAGCACCCTAGACGGTTGAGGTCACCTCGAAGCCATACTCCATTGTGGTGAAGCTTCGTGGTGTTGTTGTTGTTGTTGGGAGCCTCTGGTTGTTGTGGAGATTGCCCCAACCTTGCTTGTAAAGGTTCGGTCGCCGCCTTCAAGGGCACCAATAGTGGAATCACGGCATCTCGCATTGTGTGAGGGCGTGAGGAGAATACGGTGGCCCTAGTGGCTTCTTGAGGAGCATTGTGCCTCCACACCGCTCCAACGGAGACGTACTTCCCTTTAAAAGGAAGGAACTCCGGTAACACATCCTCGTCTCCACCGGCTCCACTCTTGGTTATCTCGTGCCTTTACTTTTGCAAGTCTACTTGTTTACATCCTTTGCTTGCTTGTGTGCTAGTTGTCATTGCATCATATAGGTTGCTCACTTAGTTGCACATCTAGACAACCTATTTTGTTGCAAAGTTTAATTTGACTAAGAAAAGTCTAAAAATTGTTAGTTGCCTATTCACCCCCCCCTCTAGTCAACCATATCGATCCTTTCACCATGGCTTCTTGGGTGGAAACCGAAGGACATTGCTCCTTTAATATACGATGCCTCCACGCGTAAGAATTAGAAAGTGCGTGAGGCCCTCGATGGAATGCTTGGATTCTTAAGACCAATCACAACACCGGCGTTTCCATTGCCCACATCCACCAATTCTTCACGTTATGGATGCTGGTGCATGATCTACACCTGGATACACAATCTGACGATGGCATTATCTGGAAACATGCCAATAACAGGATCTACTCAGCGGCCACTGCATACAAGGCACAACTCCTCGGCTTGATGATGTCGCCTATGGATCTCATGATCTGAAAGGCTTGGGCCCCTCCCAAGATCAAATTCTTCGTTTGGTTGGCTATCCAAGACCGGATTTGGACTGCCGATAGGTTAGAGCTGCAGTTGGGAAAACTGTGGGCTTTGCAGGCATGAAGGCGAGATGGGCGCACACCTCTTCTGCAAATGACGCTACACCATTCGGCTCTGTTGCTCGGTCATCCTTGAATTCGGTCTTGCGCACATGGACACCTCCTCTTGGCACCTGGATGGATCTGTTTTGGAATGGTGGGACAAACAAACCAGTTTGCAAAACCCAAATCGACGAGCCTTGGCCTCCTTTACAATGCTTGTTTCTTAGACAATTTGGAACGAGCGCAACGCTCGGGTCTTCCGTCGCAAGAGTGCACCTCCTCCGGTCCTCCTTCGTGCTATCATCGATGATGCCAAGCTTTGGGTTCTCGCGGGTGCTAAAAAACTAGGGTGTATTGTTGTGCGTGAGTAATTGTCATGCCGTGAGTGTGGTCTCTTGTAACACCCTAAAACTCTTCTCTCTTATTTAATGAATGAGGCAAATCTTTTGCCTCCGTTCCAAAAAAAAAAAATCCCAAGCCAACTTTGGTCTCGTTTGTAAATGGTTCCAGGTTCACAAGAGCTTTTTGGCAACTCCAGTATCAAAATTGTCTAGTCCTGCTCACTTTCCGCATTTAAAGCAATGTCAGCACTGCTAGAGGTTCATATTTTTACTGTACTACTACCAAATTTTAGAGTTTAGTATTAAGCTGATCGAATGGTTGGTGTAGTTTCGGTTAGAGTTTGCATGGAGGACAACTTTGGTTATTTCCGATTAGAGTTAGAATTGTTCTTTCATGGTTACACACCAATCAAAATTGACTAAAAATATGTAAAAACTATTTTTTTAATAATCACTTGGAAGAATAAACGGGTATACATATCAATAACTAAGGGAAATAAATAAACATAATAGAAATAGCAAACAATATTTTATATCTATACCTACTAACAAAGGGAGTATGTATTCTTAGTCTGTCACGCAAGTTTTATAGAATAACTCCTCACTTTTTAAAAATTAACCCGCAGTAAAGGGAGTAGGTATTCTTAGTCCGTCACGCAAGTTTTATAGAATAACTCCTCACTTTTCAAATATTAACTCGTAGTTAATCTATTAATCCTTTAAAATCAATAAGCGCCTATCAAGAATCAAGACACATAGGAAGGAAATCAAAGGATTAGTGCGACATAATTAACGGGATTCATGTGTTGTGAATTAAAGGAATCGTGCAGCCGATCAGGCTGCCAATTCATGAGAATTAAAGAAGGATAGAAGGGCAGCCACAGGAGGGAAAGTAAGGAAGAAAATATGAGGATCTTAGAACTAAGGTGGTGTTTGTTTCCCTAGTCTTAGGACTTTTTGTAGTCCCTGAGACTTTTTAAAAAAGACTCTCAAGGAGGTGCTTCTAAGGGCATCTCCAGCCGCGCCCCCAACAGGCCCTCCCCAGGCGATTTTGCCGCGCCGGCGTGAAAAAAAGGCCCCAGTCGCGCCCCCAGAAGCCCGTTTTTCGCCGGCTCGGGCCAAAACTGGTGCCGGCGGACCCAGGCCGAACCCGGCGCCCCGGGGGGCGCTTGGGGAGCCGGCGCAAGCGAAAAAGGCGCGTGGGCCCGCACTGGAGGCGACCCGAGGGCCTTTCCCGCCGTTTCCTTGACGCTTTTCTCGCTTCTCTCCCTCTCGCTCGGCTTTCTCCCGCCATTCTCCCCCTTTCTCCCGCCAAACCCCGCTCGCCTTCCGCCGCCATGCCGCCGAAGAAGTCCTCCATGCCGCGCGCGGCGGCGACCGCGATTGGCGCCGTGACCCAACCGAAGCAGAGGAAGCCGAGGGCGCCGCCATCGAAGCCACCGGGCCTGTCGCGCCGAGTGGAGAGTGGAAGTTCAGCGGCGAGAAGCAGTCACCGCTGACAGGCGGAACAGGGGCATAGCCAAGAAGGCCCGCGACAACGCGGCGCGCGCAGCGGCGTCTTCCTCGTCGGTCGAGGCGGGGATGAATCCACCCGTCGTCAGCCACGCCCAGTACGCGCCCTGGGGATAGCAAGGCTCCGGATATCCATGGGGTTCGTCGTCACCCGGCTACGCTGACGGCGACGCGCACGGCGGGTTCAACCCAAACGTGACCTTCCCCCATGGTCACCCCGCGACGCGCACGCCCTCGCCCGCCTTTGTCGGCGTGCAGTACCCTCCATACAACTACTCGCCGCCCGCCGCCTACGCGACCACACCGACGCCCCATGTCTACCGTGGTCCGCTACCCTTCTTGCACCTCGGCGACGCCGACGACACGGGAGCCGACATGGACGACATCATCATGACAGGATCGGCCGCGGCCGCCTCGTCTCCCGGGTTCGCCACCCAGGACGAGGTAGTGGACCTCAGCGGCGACATGGAAGCCGAGCTCGGCTACGTCTACGGTGATGACGCGCAGGAACCCGAGGAGGAGGAGGAGGAGGAGCCGGCTCCTGTTCCGACGAAGGGGCGCCAGAAAAGAAGCGGGCGGCTAGGTCGGGCGAACCGCGCATCAAGTGGACGTCCAAGGAGGAGGAATGCCTCGCCGAAGCGTGGAAAGTCGTCTGCCTCGACCCGACCACCGGTGCGAACCAGAGTTTGGAGACGTACTGGGACCGCATCAAGGCCGAGTTCAACGAACGGAAGCTCGGCGACCCCTACTTCAAAGGCGTCTACATGCAGCGCGGGTCCAAGGCGATGGCGAACCATTGGGGGCGTATCCAGTTGGCGTGCAACAAATGGCATGGAATCGTCGAGGAGGTCGCGGCTCGCCCGGAGAGCGGCGCCAGCGTTGAGGATCAGGTACGCACGCCGTTCATCCGCACATCTTCGTCCCCTACGCCCGCCGTTCGCCAACTGTTCGTCCGCCCGCGCAGCTGCTGCGTATGTTCGCCATGTACCGGGGTGACAACCAAGACGCCGACTTCAAGCACCTCCACGTATACAAGCGCATTGACAAGTGCGAGAAGTGGGCGGAAGTCCAACGTGCCCTCGACAAGGCCAAGGAGACATACAAGCCGGACGCGACGACTCCGGGCGTGTCGGAGGGGCGGCCGGACGGCCACAAATTGGCCAAGAAGGGGAAAAACGCCGACGCGGCAGCCGCGCGAGTGCAGGAGTCCATCGAACATTGCCTCGCCGACGCCCAGGCCCGGGCCGTCCTACGCGAAGAGAAGACCGAGGCGCGGTGGTCGGCGCTAATGAAGAACAACGCCATCAAGCTCGACCTGCTCCGGACGAACGTCGCCGCGAAGAAGAGGAACACCGACATGGCTTTCCTAATGGGCGGGGCGGACATGCTCCAGAGCAACGACGAGAAGCTCAAGGCGTGGTACCTGGTGCAGCGCGGCCTCATCCTGAACGAGCTGCCGACGGCAACGCCGACGACGCCCACGGCCGCACGGACGCCAAGCCCGAGCGAAGCCTCTACATCGCCGCCCAGCAGTGTCGAAGCTGCGCCGACGCAGCCCAACACCGAAGCAGCTCCGACACCGCCGAGCTCGTGCACGCCGACTCCGCCAACACCTGGGACCAACCCCGCCGAGTGAACCGACCCCGCCGAGGCGGCGGCGCTCTTTTTTTTTTGCAACGCCAGACTACGCCCGATCGCCGGATTTGCGGCGTCTTTTGAGGGCGGGAACGACCAAGTTTGAATTTACCGCATCCTGGGACCGGCGCGTGGGGGCGTGACTGGGAGCTAGCTCGCCCCCAGGCGCCGAACTAGCGCCGGCACGCCCCCAGGATGCTCTACTTAGGCGCCCTGGGGGGCCGAACGGCTGAAGATGCCCTAAGGACTTTTAGCAAAAAGTCCCAAAAAAGTCCCACCCTGTTTGGTTTGCTAGGGACTTTTTCTAGTCCCTTCACCAAAAAGTCCCTGGAAACAAACACCCCCTAAGGAAGGGAGGGAATATACGGAAGGAGTAGTCTACTATAGGAAAATAAGGAAGGAGGAAAACAAGGAAGGACTCCATCTAATGCTCAACGTGAATAAGGAAGGAGAACATTATGGGCTGCCTGAATATACATCAGACATTGGCATTGGTTAGCGGCATCACGGTCCTTGCTTAATAATATACAAAGGATTATATGAACATTGTGCATTCAAATATTATATGGGGCCTACATAGTGATCTAGTTAAAACAGGGTGGTCAATAAAATCCTTAATCTTATCTTAATAACAAACCTAAAAAATATTATTAATCAGGGTACCTATATGTAAAATTGAGAGAAGAAAAGTTGTTTACAAGCACGGCCACAAGTCAAACAATGCAGGCATTTCCCCGAAAAAAAAGAAACAATGCATTAGACTTTTAGTGATTGGATTGGAAGTGCAGAAGGAGTGTGATGAATTTTTATCCCCTTGCAACTTTGTACTAGTATAAATAATTTCAAAACGGATACTTATATGTAAAATTGAGGGGGGCCCAAATAATTAATCTGGGTGAAAAATAAAATATAACAACTTTTCAAAACATGGAAGTTGTTGAAAATATGAAAACTTATAAAATATTATTTAAAAGGAAGGGAGGGAATATACATATGCGAAACCATTTTTAGTTGCTCGAACAACTGAATAGAAGGTGATAGCCCACCAGGGGCTAGAACCTCTCCATTTTTTTCTCTGAGGTGGAGATTTGTTCTGTTGACCACGTCCGCCAGCATCCTTTGGTCGATGACATCCCCGCTGCCACTCCTACAAGCTCATGAGTTTCAACCAGCTTTTCCCGTTGAGACGGAGGCCTAAAGAAAACATCGAGCTTTGCTCACTACGTGCTGCAGGTGGATGCAAAAGAAGAAGATTTTGTTACCCTAAAGACTTAGATATATTTTTCAATTTCTTAAAGAGTGTTCTTGTAAGGGTATGTGCTACTTAATATATGGCATTTGGACTTTCCGCAAACCAAAAGAGACGAGAGGATAAAGTCTCCAAACTTTGAATTCGAGGGACTAAATTTAGGTTTTGACAATAGTTAAAGGACATTTGATGGAGTTGTCTATCATATAGACTCGTGTCTAAAAGACTTCCTCTCGTTTTCCTCCCCTAAACCTAGTCGGGTAGGGCAAACTCTCCCCTTCAGGCTTCACCGGCGAGACCGTGGATTCACCTCCCCTCTGCCTGCCGCTCCAGAGGCCGGTAGTGGTGGGGAGTAGTAGTTTAGGTTAGGGTTTTTTAGTCCTCGCAGGTGCGGCGCTCGGACGGATGGCAACGCTTCTTGCTTGGAATTTTCTTTCGGGCTTCCATTCTTCTTGAGTTCGTCTGTCTGAACGTAGTTGACGGAGCTCTAGCATGATTCATGCCGTCGTGGGGCGGTGAGGTTAGATTTCTCGCCATGTGGCAAAATTTGGTGTCTGGTGTTTCAGATCTTTGTTAGGGTTCATCGGTGACGACTGCGGTTCCAAGGCGCTGGTCCTTAGGGACACGTGCACAAAGACTTCCCGCCTTTCATCGACAAGGTCAAGCCGGCTCCGGTAGGGGAGCAGCGGCATCGGCGCGCCCTCGACTCGTTCTGGCGGCAGTAATGATCGACCTATGGTCTTGAAATCTCAATGTAATTTTAATTATGTTTGAGATGCCTTGTACTTTCCATAAACTTTTATAATAGATCTGATCCATTCCGCAAAGAAAATATAGACTCGTGTCTGGCTAGACATAAACTTGAGTAGTTTCGCAATACCAATTTCTTTCTTTATTTCCTTTAGCAAACCGATACTAATAGCCTCTACGTATATGTTATTCTCATCGGGAATAACCGAGGAAATATTCCAGCTAGTACGTGTACGTCCCGATGACAGCAGCAAGCACCAAGGATCCAGGCATGCCTGTATGAATAGGAATTCCCATCTGGGCCCATGATAACAAAAGCTTGAAGCATCGTCGTGGAGCAGCACCCAAAAAAAAAAGAGAGGATGGATACCAAGGAATGATGCCTGCCTGCCAGCCTGCCTGCCAAGGGGGAGGAGGATCTCCTCCCATTTGTCAAATCGCCACCCATCCAGCCTCGTCATAATTCAGGCCATATCGATCGTGGCATGATTAGCAATTAACGTGCATATGTGGCTGTGCGAGGAGGAGCAATGCTTACAAGTGGCCGTGGACGGATGGCGATATGCAAAGGCTTTGACGGCAGAGAGTGGTTGGCAAAGGAAGCAATGGAGTGAGGGAGTGGTTGCGCCGGTGCTGGCCATGACGAACGAGAACCCTGCTTTAAGATAACGCCGCGTCGCCGCCCATCCTGGTGATGACCCCTGTGACACGAGCATTTCGCTATCGGAATCTCATCATGTGGCTCTTCGGTTAGGATGGTATTCGAATGTCAAACTGGTTTGTTTAGGTCGTGTGTTCGGCGTCACGTTCCATGGGTCGGCGCCCCCGCTTCATCATCTCTTTTGGAATGGGTCTGGCTCGATCGGCACAGTCCAACAATTATGAATTCAGCACTGCCCATGTGTTTTGTTTGGTATGTTTTCCCCTCTCGATTAGCCGAGTGGCAGAGTGGGAGTCAACTTTTGTGGGAACTTCTATGCTTTTACAAAAAAAATAGTGACAAAACCAAAACATTTTTCTTTTCGTAGAATGCATTAGCGATCCTCGGCTCTTGTGAGTCCATGGGAAGAAGAGTGTCTAGTCACCTTGTTTAAGGCTCTTTGCACAAAGCGAAAGCGTTCATTTTGTGGGATTAGGACAGGCACACGAGGCCAAGGCCACCAGCGCAAAAGGTTGCCAAAGGCACCCTGTTACGTCCACATAATACATAACTTGTCATCATGTAGTATGGTACTTATTAGGTACAAACCCTTTTTTTTTCATGCCGTCAAATTGCTTTCTTTAACTGCTTTTTAGAAGAAAAATCAATCAATCCATATGGATAGGTGTAGCAGGATGAATTACAACTAGCCCTACAAATTAGAGTATTTGCCGACTGAGTGTCGATGGAGCGAAATATGACCTACAAAATGATGTGTTTAATCTCGGTGTTCTTTTTCTTCCGCAGGGAGTGTCTAACCCCGGTACTCACGTCGGATGCATTGCATTAGGTTCTCCACACTTAGCCCCCGTTCTACCATGTGTCTAGTGTTGTCAGATGGCGTGTGAAGGTGCATCTTTAGCGAATCTCGTGGGATCCGCTCGATGTTTGTCTTCGGTGAATTTGTATGGATCTGGTTTCATTTGCCTACATTCGTGTGCCTATGACCTGGATCCTTTTTATCTACGCTTCTCTTTTTCAATGACGGTTGCTGTTCTAGTCTGCTCGTCCTTTTAGGCCTTAGCATATGATTTTTCGACTGTCTACTACAAAAATATTTGCCCGGTTAGGGCCGATGATGATAGTGCGTCTTCGGATTGCTCCGGTGCTTGTAGTCGTCACTAGATGTTCTATGAAGGTGGATGTAATTTCTATTGCTTCTTATTTTCTTTGTATTGCCATGATGTTTGATGAATATGTCGGAAGTTCTTTTGAAAAAAGAATTGTCCTAGGTCACAGGTACAATTGATATGATAAGGCGATTTTAATAAAATATACTTGCTGGAATGTGTGATATGATAATCTGCTGCTGCGATCAGTAGCGAAGACAGGGGGACCAGCAGGGGCCCTGCCCCCCCCCCCCTAATTCACTGGTTTAGGCCTAACACTACTGTAAACATTGACTTTTTTGCTGTTAAAACAATGCATTTTAATGATCTGGCCCTCCCAAACAAGATTTAGCAATGTTTGGCCCTCCCAATTTGATTTTCCTGGCTCCGCCACTGGCTGCGATTGGTCCTGACTCATTTTTTTAACATAGTACAATATCAAAAAATGCGAGCACCAATGTTATAAGTCTAGTACTTGAACCCCGGTGGATTGAGCATACTACTGTCCTCCTAACCATCCAACCATAGGTTGGTTCACGGTTCTGGCTCTTGTGGTGTTTCTTTCCCCATGTAATATTCTGTGTTAATTTGTTTTCGATATTCGATAGTTACTTTGGTTGTTAACTATGCATGCGGCAACGAAACCTATGGATGTTTTTCAGTTTGCATCGAGATCCTTTTTATGATTTTTGTTCGGTTTTGACCTTTAATAGTAGAACCCGGTCTGGATCGTACGTAAAAAAACCATGCACAATAAGTAGAAAAATAGTACAAGCTCTTCCAAAAATAAAGATCCGCTTAGCAAATTTCATGCTTTCAGATGGTGTCAAATAGTTAATTTACACCTTTGTGATTTGGCCCATACCTAGCACCCTTTGCTGGAATTGCGTTAGTATCTGGATAATATATGCACACTTAGGGAGTTCATATTCGGCACCTTAAGGGCCAACGTCTCACCAGAACTACGTGTCGCCTACACCGAGACATATTATGTCTTTCTGTGTCACTTCTGAGCCGGCACATTTTAGCGCATTCGATCGGTGTGTTCGTCGCTAGGTTGCTGTTTGATTTTCTTTTTTCATGTTTCTTTCTGTTGTCTTTATTTTTTTGGTTTTCATTGTTTCTTCACTGGTTTTCATTGATGTTTCTGTTTTTATTTGTTTATTTAAATTTTAGTTTTTATATTTCTTCACCGGGTTTCTTGGGTTTTCTATGGTTTAATCCCTTTTCTCTATGTTTTTCTCAATACATGCTTACATTTTTTACAATACATAATATACATTTTCAGTGTATAGAGAACATTTTTATATGTGTTGAACATATTACAAATACATGATATACATTTTCGCAAATACTTGTTTGAACATTTTTTACATACATGTTGAATTTTTTTAATGGCAATATTAAAAAAAAATCTAATCACACATTTTTTACATTTGTATGAATATTTCAAAATTATTCACGGAATTTTTTGAAACACGTGAAAATATGTTTCAAATGTCGCATTCATCTTTTTGAATTGTTTGAAACATTTTTTTATACTACACGGACATTTTTCATATCGTGTAAATATTTTTAAAAATAAAATGAACATATTTCAGAAAATTTCACCTAATTATTTGTGAATGTTAACTTTTTATGAATTATATGAATATTTTTACATTGTATAATAATTTATAAAATACTACAAACAAATTTTTTGTAGTGTGTTAGACAATTTTTGAATGTAACAAACATTTTCTAATTTTTTTTAAAGTTGCATGAGCACTTGCAAATATTTTGAAATTCGCAATTTTTTCAAAAGATAAATAATTTTTCTAGTATACCTCGATTAATGCTCAGTCGTGGGTCGTTTCTTCCGGGCCATAGCTCACGCATTAATCGAGGTATAGCCATGGGCCCAGACTATGTGTCGCCCGTACTCATTTGTATTAGCTCTCGCCTCAAGGTTTTCTGTTTTGCTGCGCTTCTGGCCTGGCCATTTTGTTGATTATTTTTCGTTCTGTCGTTAGCTGCAGAGTTTTGTTTATTATTAGTGTTTTTTTATCGTTTTCAGAAGGTTTTTATCTATTTATTTCCTGGTGGTGTTCTTTGGTTTGTATTGATATTATTTATTTTCTCTCCTTTTTGATATTTATCTTTATTGTTCTAGTTGTTTTGTCTTTTTTTCTGTCTTTTGTCTTTGCAGTTGTCATCATTTTTTTGGTAGCAATGAATTTATTCTATTATTACCTTTTCTATGTGTTTTCTTTAATGTTTCCATCGATTGTCTTCAGTTTTAATTTGTGTTTTCTTTTTCTGTATGTGTTTTCTTTGTTTTTGTTTTCCTTTCCTTTTTCTTTATTTCTTGATTTCGTTTTTCTTTTTCAACACATGCGTACTTTTCTTAATACTTGTTGTACCTTTTTTATACATCTAAACAATTTTTTGTAAACATTGCACTTTTTTTAGGTACACGATTATTATTTTTGTCAAACTTCATTGTAAATTTTTCCTATAGATCTGAAACATGTACATGATGAATATTTTTTAAATATATGATTTTTTGAAATAATGTTTTTTATGCCTACCTTTTTAATACATTGTATATTTTTTTGTATACATAAGGAGCATTTTTTTACACGTGTTTAATTTTTTAAAACACATGATTAACACTTTTCCAAATATATAATTTCGATGCCTATTCATCATACACAATGTACAGTGTTTTACAAATCTGCAACACTATTTTTATACATGGTCAACATTTTCCAAGTACACAATTCACATTTTGAACTAACTGTTTTGATGTCTACCTTTTTTCATGCATGTTGTACATTTTTTCTATACACTAGGAACTCACACGGTTAACATTTTTTATACATCATTGAAAATTTTCAATTAGATTTTTTTACTTAATTTTTAATACGTGTAAAACAATTTTAAGTGTCACTAACATTTTTTAAATTACGCTAACAAAGCTTTACACTCTGTTAACATTTTTCAAAATACATGATTTTTAAGAAAACAATAAGTAAATTTAAGTTTTGAAATACATGTATTTGAAATATTTTAAAATATATATAAATGGAAAAAAGATAAAAAAAGAATGAACGAACGAAAATTTAAGCCTATGCTCGGTTTCACTACTTATGCTAGCCCGATAGTGTGTTACTTGACGCGAGGCTGTGCTGGGTCTCATGCTGCGGCGAAGGATGGGTTGGAATGGCCTAAGATGGGCTTGCGCAGGCCCCACATGAATGGGAATGAACTGGGGGCCATCTGATCTGAAATCCGACGGCTCAGATCGACGGCTGGGGCTACTAGCTAGGGTTTTGGTGGTTGGCTAGTGAAGGGGAGGTAGAAAAATGTGAGCTATTGGTTGGGGAACCCTAATTTGGTGGATTTGTCCAAATTAGGCAAGGGTGGTGGCTATATATAGCATGGGGGCTAGGAGGCTGGTTTGGGCTAGGTGGCCCGTCGGGCTGTTTAGAAGAGAGGGAAAAGGTCCACAATAGTTTTATTTTCAAATTTTGTTTTATTATTTAACCATCTAATATAGCCTTCATATTTAATCGTTCGGGTCTCAAACGAAGTCGAACAAAAATTGACATGTGGCCTCGATATACTATGATAAGACCACACACAGACTTCCGACCCAATTGAGAATATTTATTTCCCATTGAATTTTTTAATTTTAAATGGTATCACGCGGCCATGTCTAAGTGTGGAGGTGAGTCTTGAAGAAACGGACAAAAGAAAGAAGGGGGCACTTATTCACCTTTCTGGAGAAACGTCAAAATAAATAGGGCTAGAGGTTTAACAAAACATCCGATAACCCGGTACGGAGGCAACATGTTGCCGATGTAATTCTGATGATGCAAAAATCAATCAATTTTCTAACTCGGGGAAAACCCCGGGCTGTTACACCTTCACATTAGTGCTCTCCTCCCTGCTACTCGGTTGTGTCGTCGGTCCGAGTGTGGCACCCCTGACGTTGTTGTGTCGTTGGTTGAATCGACATTGATGGCTACAGATGTGGTGGCGTGCAAGCTCGAGTTGGCTTACGTAAGAGGACTAGGTGAAAGGATGGATATGGTTTCCTAGAGGGGGGGGGGGCGTGAATAGGCAACTACCAAATTTTAGCTTTTCTTTAACAAATTAGGTTTAGCAACAAGTAGGTTGTCTAGATGTACAACTAGGTGAGCAACCTATATGATGCTAACAATAAGAACAACAAGAGCAAGCAAGATATACAACACAAGTAGAGCTTGCATAATGTAAAGGTAAGAAATAACCACCAGTGGAGCCGGTGGAGACGATGATGTGTTATCAAAGTTCCTTCCCTTTGAGGGGAAGTACGTCTCCATTGGAGCGGCGAGGCTCAATTCTCCCCAAGAAGCCACTAGGTCTACCGTATGTTCTTCACCCCTCACACAATGCAAGATGTCGTGATTCCACTAGTGGTGCCCTTGAAGGCGGCGATCGAACCTTTACAAATAAGGTTGAGGCAATCTCCACAACTTAATTGGAGGCTCCCAACAACACCACGAAGCTTCACCACAATGAAATGTGTCTCCGAGGTGACCTTAACCGTCTACGATGCTCAAACACCCAAGAGTAACAAGATCCACAAGGGATTAGTGGGGGGAATCAAATTTCTCTTGGTGGAAGTGTAGATCGGGGCCTTCTCAACTAATCCCTGGAAAATCAACAAGTTTGATTGGCTAGGGAGAGAGATCGGGAGAAAATGAGCTTTTGAGCAACAATGGAGTTTGGAGGAGGAAGAAGTGAGTCTTCTTGGAGAAGAAGACCTCCTTTTATATTGGTGAACAAGATCCAACTGTTATTCCCGTGCTCAGCCCGCAGCATGCGGTACTACTTCTTGCTGCAGCGGAACTGCCGCTTGCCCGGTGGTAGTACCGCTGGGACAACGCACATCGGCTTACGAGAGCACAGGGGAGGGATAGAAGGAAGAAAACCAAGAGCGGTACTAGCAGCGGTGGTAGGCGCAATACTGCTTATAAGTGGTACTACTGCTCCTAGTGCCGCTGCTACTATCGCTGCTCGATTGGGTCTAGTTTGGGGCAGCAGTAGTATGCCAGAGGACCACCGCTGAACCCGACACGAGAACCTCGAGTCCCGAATCGAGGCGCTAGTATGAGCGGTACTGGAGCAGTACTACCGCCTGTCGCAATAGGCGGTACTACCGCTGCCAGCCGCGGTACTACTGCTCGCTCCATCCATAGCCACTGCCAACATGACGGGGGACACTACAGAGAAGCGGGAAAGAGCCGGGGGAGCAGATGTGTACATGTTGATTCCACCCAAACCTTTCCGATACAGACCCCTCTTGATAGTACGGTACATCCTACGACTCAAGTCCACCAAAAATAAAACGAAGGAAAACACCGTCTTCTCTTAGAAACACCGAGGGGTAGAAATCGTCTCGTGCTATATGAAGGAATATCTGAAATGCTCGATGCACACGATCAGTCCGCAAAAGCATTATCATCAATCACCAGAACCACTGAGAGAGAAATATGCCCTAACAATCTCCCTCTTTTTGGTGGGTTGATGAAAATACGGGATTTGCATAGAGATATAACAAGAGATTAAGCAAATTCCAGAATCTGTAAAATATAGATGGGCTCCCGCTAGATGTGTCACTTAAATAAGAAAGCTTTTGGAATGCAAAGCACACACATTAGATCAACAATCCCCCTATATTTTTAGACCGATAACACTTGCATCTACAACATGGGAAAAGTAAACTAAGATGCAAGGAATAGTATGTGAGCACAAGAAGGACATAAGTTAAGCATAAAACTCACATACTAACAGAGTACTAGACAACATAAGGATAATAATAAGATAACATATGTCTTACACCATATGACAGGATATCCAAGTCTCACAAGCACAAACTAAACCAAAGCAAACGAATGATAAAAGAGTTCACGAGAGAGAAAGACACAACAAATAAGACACACTCGCAACTCGGCAAATCCCTAAACTCTCTCCCCCTTTGGCATCGAGACATCAAAAGGGCAAAGAGTGCTGCAACGGTCACGGGTGATAGCAACGCCAAAGATCCCCATCATCACAGCTCTGCATGGTCACTCGCGCCTCCCGCATCGGCAACAGTAGTAGGCTGATCGGTCTCTAAATCTGTCCAGGGATAGTGCTGAGAGATCCACTCCTCGTCGTCAGTGATCTTGTCCTCGGACCCACTGGTAGCCTCAACTCCAAGCTAACGCATAAGGATCTTGTGACGACTGCGAAATTTCTTCTCTGACACATGTGCCATATACTATTGATGTCGCTTGAAGCTACGCTAGTATTTCCCCAAAGAGGAAGGGATGATGCAGCACAACGACGGTAGGTATTTCCCTTAGATATGAAACCAAGGTTATCGAACCAGTAGGAGAACCAAGCAACACAACGTAAACAACCCCTGCATACAAATAACAACACCTGGCAACCCGACGTGTTAAAGGGGTTGTCAATCCCTTTCGGGGTACGGCGCCTCAAGATAGGCAAAGGACGTGAGGTAAATTTGTAGTAGATTGATAGATCGAACGCCAAATAAAATAAATAAGAATAAATTGCAGCAAGGTATTTTTGTATTTTTGGTTTAATAGATCTGAAAATAAACGCAAGAAAAAGTAGATCGCAAGGCAAATATATGAGAAAGAAGACCCAGGGGCCGTATGTTTCACTAGTGGCTTCTCTCGAGAAAGATAGCAAACGGTGGGTAAACAAATTACTGTTGGGCAATTGATAGAACTTCAAATAATTATGATGATATCCAAGCAATGATCATTACATAGGCATCACGTCCAAGATTAATAGACCGACTCCTACCTGCATCTACTACTATTACTCCACACATCGACCGCTATCCAGCATGCATCTAGTGTATTAGGTTCATGGAAAAACGAAGTAATGCAATAAGAACGATGACATGATGTGGACAAGATCCATTTATCTATTGCATAGATATAGATCCCATCTTTTTATCCTTAGTAGCAATGATACATACGTGCCGGTTCCCTTTCTGTCACTGGGATCAAGCACCATTAGATCGAACCCACTACCGGGCACCTCTTCCCATTGCAAGATAAATATATCAAGTTGGCCAAACAAAACCCAAATATCGGAGAAGAAATACGAGGCTATAAGAGATCATGCATATAAGAGATCAAAGAAACTCAAATAACTTTCATGGATATAGAAAGATATAACTGATCATAAACTCAAGTTCATCGGATCCCAACAAACACACCGCAAAAAGAGTTACATAATATGGATCTCCAAGAGACCATTGTATTGAGAATTCAGCGAGAGAGAGAAAGCCATCGAGCTACTAACTACGGACCCGAAGGTCTACAAAGAACTACTCACGCATCATCGGAGAGGCACCAATGGAAGTGGTGAACCCCTCCGGATGGTGTCTAGATTGGATATGATGGTTCTGGACTCTGCGACGGCTGGATGAATTTCGTCGACTCCCCTAGTGTTTCTGGAATATTTGGATATTTATAGAGCAAAGAGGCGGTCCAAGGGGCACCCGAGGTGGGCACAACCCACCAGGGCGGGCCTGGGCCTCCTGGCGCGCCCTGGTGGGTTGTCCCCTCCTTGGGACTCCCCCCAGGTGCAACCAGGGCCCAACTTCTTCCTTTTGGTCCATAAAAAATCATCGTAAAGTTTCATGGCATTTGGATTCCGTCTGATATTGATTTCCCGCGATATAAAAAACATGCAGAAAACAACAACTGGCACTTGACACTATGTCAATAGGTTAGTACCAAAAATGATATAAAATCATTATAAAATGATTATAAAACATCCAAGATTGATAATAAAACGGCATGGAACAATCAAAAATTATAGATACGTTGTAGACGGGTCAGCATCCCCAAGCTTATTTCCTACTCGTCCTCGAGTAGGTAAGTGATAAAAACAGAATTTTTGATGTGGAGTGTTGTTTATCATGTCATATCATATTCTTTTTTATATAGCATGGACATTTGGACTTTTATGTGATTCAAATCAATAGTCTAGTTTTGACATACTAATTTAGATACTCAAGCATATCAACAAGCAACCATGTCTTTCAAAATATCAATGCTAAAACAAGTTATCCCTAGCCCATCATGCTCAATCATTGATCCATTCATGAAACACACTCGAATATTATGTACACCCAATACTTAAGTACGATCATATTGCCTCCTAGTTGGTGCTTTTATAAGAGAGGACGATGGAGACTCAATTCCAAAAAATAAAAATTGCATAAAGTAAAAGAAAGGCCCTTCGCAGAGGGAAGTAGGGATTTGTAGAGGTGCCAGAGCTCAAAGCAAAAAATTAGAGATAAAAACATTTTGGGAGGTGTATCCATCCCACCAACGAAAACGACTCAGAGTTCCCAACACTTTCCATGCTAGATATATCATAGGCGGTTCCCAAACAGAAAATAAAAGTTTATTCCTTTTTCCACCATACTTTCACTTTCCATGGCTAGCCGTATCCACGATTGCCCTCCATACCAACACTTTCCAAGGAATTTATTATTTGACAGCATAAAGTAAATTCATTTTTGCATTTCGGGACTGGGCATCCCTAAAACCTTTGCCTTACTCTCATGCAATGACAAGTGAATAAACACTCATTGTGAGAATAACACATCCAACATGGAAAATATTAGCCACCCGTTACCGTTCCGCGAGCGAAACAAACACAGAAAAGAGAAGTTTATTTTGAAAAATAGAGATGGCTCATGCAAATTTGCTTAGAACGGCAAAAGAATACCGCATGTAGGTAGATATAGTGGACTCATGTGGCAAAACTGGTTTAAAGGATTTTGGACGCACAAGTAGAGGTCATACTTGGTGCAAAATGAAGGCTAGTAAAAAGATTGAGAAGCGACCAACCAAGAAACGAATAATCTCATAAGCAAGCATTAAGCATAATTAACACCGAATAATGCACCACAAGTAGGATATAATTTTCATTGCATGATTATTGACTTTCGTGCATGCATAGGGAATCACAGACCTTAACACCAATATTCTTACTAGAGCACAATTACTCATAGACATAACTCACATATCAGATCATCATATCTCAAAACTATTACTAAGAATCAAGTTTATTTTGTCCAATTATTTTCATGACATGTTTTTTTATTTCTTTATCCTTCTTGGATATCTATCACTTTGGGACTAATTTTCATGTGTTGCTTTTCATAAGCTCAAACAAATATAAGTGAAGATCATGAGCATAACATATTTTCTTTCTCTCAAAATAATTTAAGTGAAGCAAGAGAGAATTTCTTCAAAATTTTACTAACTCTCAAATAATTCTAAGTGAAGCAAGAGAGCATTTCTTAAAAAAATACTAAGCACACCGTTGTCAAAAAGATATAAGTGAAGCACTAGAGCAAGTACATTGCTCATAAAAATTGAAGTGAAGCACATGGAGCAATTCTAACAAGTCATGACATAATTTTGGCTCTCTCAAATAGGTGTGTCCAGCAAGGATTGATGACTTAAAACAGAAAATAAAACAAGCAAAGACACATATCATACAAGACGCTCCAAGCAAAACACATAGCATGTGACGAATAAAAATATAGCCTCGAGTAAAATACCGATGGTCGTTAGAAGAAAGAGGGGATGCCACTCGGGGGCATCCCCAAGCTTAGTTGGTTGCTCATTCTTGGATAATAGCTTGGGATGCCGGGGCATCCCCAAGCTTAGGCTCTTCTATCCTTCTTTCATCTATCGTAAGATAACCCAAAACTTGAAAACTTCAATCACACAAAACTCAACAAAACCTTTGTGAGATCCGTTAGTAAAAGAAAGCAAACCACTACTATAAGTGCTGTGTCAAACCAATTCTTATTTTATTTTTGTATTATATCTACTGTATTCCAACTTCTCTATGGCAAAAACTCATCAAAGAAAACCATAGAGCCATCAAAATAAGCACACAACACAAAGAAAACAGAATCTGTCAAAACAGAACAGTCTGTAGTAATCTAAACTTTTGAATACTTCTGGAACTCCAAAAATTCTACCAAATTAGGAAGACCAGCGTAATTTGTATATTAACCTTCTTCGAAAATAATCAGGGAAAACTCTCTTTTCTGTGATTTATGAAAATTATTTTCGTGAGCGCAAAGTTTCTGTCTTTTTCAGCAAGATCAAACAACTATCACCCGAGAAGATCCTAAAGGCTTTACTTGGCACAAACACTAATTAAAACACAAAAAACACAATCATACCAGTAGCATAATTGTGTTAACACACAAGAACAGAAAGCAAAAATAAAAAATAAATTTTATTCATTGTGTTGCCTCCCAACAAGCGCTATAGTTTTACGCCCTTATCTAGGCATAAAGCAAGGATCTAAGTTTTGTCTTCCGAAGTTTTGGCAACTTTTGTAAGGGTTTTCTCAAACCCGGTAGGCTCTTTACGCTTCCCTAAATTCTCCGGAAAATAAACCATCTTAAGATCCAAAATATCCAATCGCTTGTTGCAAAGAGTAATCAAGGTATTCATGCGATTGATACTACCATTGAGGTGCTTGAGGGGTTCATTATATTTCTATATTTTGACCATACGTTTATGTAAATCACCAAGTTTGTCCAACATTTGAACTCCCTCAGGTTAAAGGAAAGCCCCTTCTTTTGAGGAGGAATTCCCAAAATTCCTTCCAAGATTTCATAGGCAGCGTTTGCATCAAGCTCAATAAAATTTCCTTTAGCGGCAAATTCAAGAAGTTGTCTAAGATGCAAAGCTAATCCTATGTAAAAATTATGAAGCAAAACCTTAGCATCCCCCTTTAGGTTGGAGACACGATACGATTCCATAAGCCTATACCAGGCATCTTTCAAAATTTCTCCTTGTCTTTGCTTGAAGTAAAGAACTTCAAAATCTGGTGACAAAGGAGGAGTAGGGACGCTAGCCATCGGGACTAGAGACAAGAGATCAATGAAAAAGAGAGGCGAATAAAACGACAAATTTTTGTGAAGTGGGGGAGAGGAAAACGAGAGGAAAATGGCGAATAATGTAAAATGCAAGGAGATGAGATTTGTGATTAGGAACCTGGTTATGTTGAAGATCCTCCCCGGCAACGGCGCTAGAAATTCCTTTTGATGTAGCTTGAAGCTACCTCGGTATTTCCCCAAAGAGGAAGGGATGATGCAACATAGCGGCGGTAGGTATTTCCCTCAGATATGAAACCAAGGTTATTGAACCACTAGGGGAACCAAGCAACACAACATAAATAGCCCTTGCACACAAATAACAACACCTGGCAACCCGACGTGAGGAGTTGTCAATCCCTTTCGGGGTACGACGCCTCAAGATAGGCAAATGACGTGAGGTAATTTGTTGTAGATTGATAGATCGAACGCCAAATAAAATAAATAAGAATAAATTGCAGAAAGGTATTTTTGTATTTTTGGTTTAATAGATCTGAAAATAAACGCAAGGAAAAAGTAGATCGCAAGGCAAATATATGAAAAAGAAGACACGGGGGCCGTAGGTTTCACTAGTGGCTTCTCTCGAGAAAGATAGCAAACAGTGGGTAAACAAATTATTGTTGGGCAATTGATAGAACTTCAAATAATTATGAAGATATCCAGGCAATGATCATTACATAGGCATCACGTCCAAGATTAGTAGACCGACTCCCGCCTGCATCTACTACATTACTCCACACATCGACCGCTATCCAGCATGCATCTAGTGTATTAAGTTCAATGAAAACGGAGTAATGCAATAAGAACGATGATATGATGTAGACAAGATCCATTTATCTATTGCGTAGATATAGATCCCATCTTTTTATCGTTAGTAGCAACGATACATACGTGTCGGTTCCCTTTCTATCACTAGGATCAAGCACCGTAAGATCGAACCCACTACGTAGCGGGCACCTCTTCCCATTGCAAGATAAATAGATCAAGTTGGCCAAACAAAACCCAAATATCAGAGAATAAATACGAGGCTATAAGAGATCATGCATATAAGAGATCAAAGAAACTCAAATAACTTTCATGGATATAAAAGGATATAACTGATCATAAACTCGAAGTTCATCGGATCCCAACAAACACACCACAAAAAGAGTTACATCATATGGATCTCCAAGAGACCATTGTATTGAGAATTCAGCGAGAGAGAGAAAGCCATCTAGCTACTAACTACGGACCCGAAGGTCTACAAAGAACTACTCACGCATCATCGGAGAGGCACCAATGGAAGTGGTGAACCCCTCCGTGATGGTGTCTAGACTGGATCTGGTGGTTCTGGACTCTGCAGTGGCTGGATGAATATTTCGTCTACTCCTCTAGGGTTTCTGGAATATTGGGGTATTTATAGAGCAAAGAGGTGGTCCGGGGGGCACCCGAGGTGGGCACAACCCACTAGGGCGCGCCTGGGCCTCCTGGCGCGCCCTGGTGGGTTGTCCCCTCCTCGGGACTCCCCCAGGTGCAACCAGGGTCCAACTTCTTCCTTTTGGTCCATAAAAAATCATGGTAAAGTTTTGTGGCATTTGGACTCCATCTGATATTGATTTCCTGTGATGTAAAAAACATGCAGAAAACAACAACCGGCATCTTGGCACTATGTCAATAGGTTAGTACCAAAAATTGATATAAAATGACTATAAAATGATTTTAAGACATCCAAGATTGATAATAAAACGACATGGAACAATCAAAAATTATAGATACTTTGGAGACGTATCAAGTACCCGTGAGCTTCCATACAGAACAACTTCTTCATTTCAGCTTGAGCTTCTTAGCCCAAGATGGCTCCACTCCAGAGGGCTCATAATTTGGCTCATCATCCTCGTCAGCCTCATCATTTCCCAAAGGAGTCTCTGTATCCGGAACAGGAGTGCCCCAGTGCTCCTTCTGTCTTAGTCGAATAGTCTCATGAGAGACCAGGTTACCGGTCTCCAACCTGACATCAGGATAGGTGTATGCCCATGCCTTCTCAATAAGTAACATCAGGAAGGGGCCATAAATGGGACACTTGCACTGAGTGATGGCAGAGTGGAGCTCCGAGCACATGATATGGGAAACATTGAAAGACTCTCCTGTGCTTGCCTCCTTCTCATGCTGACAGAAGAGCAATAGATCCACAAGATAGGAGTGAACCTGATCCAAGTTCCCAATACGAGGGAAAAGGGTGTGCCTGAATATGCGAAGAAGAGTATCCAGAAAAGGAAACAACACATATGTCTTCTTCTTCATGATGAAATTAACCTTCACCGTGCTATATGGCCAGAGAGCAGACTTGTGAGTAGAGGTGGTCTCCTTGTGGGGGTGAAAGCCAACCGGGTTGTCAAGACCTGGTCCTCATAACCCAAAAGTTCCATGAAAGCCTTCCATTTGAGAGAAGTTTGCCATTAGTCATCCATGTCATAGTCCTTTCCTCATCAGTACCTAGGTGAATAGTGGCATAAAATTTGAGCCACAATATCAACATCAAAGTCCTTGTTGAACTCCATGACTTTGAGGATATTTAGCTGACCACACATATCAAGAGCCTCTCCAAAGTAGGCACGATCCTTCTCCAAATAAGGAATGTCAATGGATCAGACACTCACAAAGAGATTCTTCTTTCCTTTGAGCACATAAAAATAGATAGACCACTACTGCTTGTTCCATAAGGGGTGGTTGATAAGAGCAGGTTCTTGAGGCTAGGAATACGGATTGCGGCGACGAGCCACACAAAACTCCTTAGGAGACATCTCTGACATGGACTTGATCTTTGACTTTTGCTTGTTAGCAACTTGCTTGGTAGTCTTCTTGGGCTGCATTGGTTGAGCACTAGAAGATGCACCAGCCCCCTCAGAAGTGCGATAGCGCTTAGACCGTCCAGGACGCTCAGGGTTTTTTGACGGACTTGATGCCCAGAGTTGCCATCATCTGGAACCCACAAAAGAGAGCAAGGGAAAGCAAATGTAGATCATTGCATAAGCCAAACAAAAAGGGAGAAAAATGGATCAAAGATTGATATGGGGTAAGAGGAAGTTGGTATCCTGAGCGATAGTACCGCCTCAAGGCATCGGTAGTGCCGCTTATAAGTGGTAGTACCGCTCCACAGGAGCAGTAGTACCACCGGAGGCGGAGGTCAATGGACCGACCACTGCTGCTGTTAGATCTGGTACTACCGAGGGTGCCAAATTCAAATTTCCTCCCACAGAACTTCAATCCACCTAGTCTAGCAGTCTTCTACGCCCCACTCAAGCCTTAATTTGACCAAAAATCAACGAATGCCACACATATTACCCTAAAGCCTAGATTCAAAGAATAGAACCATAGGAGAGGAGAACAAAGGCAATACTGACATCCATGGAAAGAGGAGAAGGTGGGGAACAATCCCACTGGACAGAAACACGGAAGACGACATGGAAAGGTGGCCCGGTGGCGGCCCTCCACTGCCTGTTCGTCGCCTGTGAGAGGGAAAAGGAGTGGGAGAGAGAGATGAATGGGTAGGGGAGTAAAAACTCCCCCAACCCGACTCATCACACCCACACCACGCCCAAGAGCGGTAGTACCGCTCACATGAGTGGTAGTACCGCCCCGGTACCACACAACGGTAGGAGGCCTGGTAGTATCGCTCCAAGCGGCAGTACCACGTGAGCCGGCGGTAGTACCGCCCAGTCCCAGTGGTAGTGCCGTGCATGCGACAACAAGCAAGAACAAGGTAGGAATGGGCTTATGCAAATAATGGAGAGCAAGGGGAGGGGATGGCTTGGGTTGGAGACACGAAACACCGACAAACGGAGAAAGCTACTCCAAGTGCAAAAGGCAAATGAACACGAGAAGCAAACTTGGAGTGACTCAAAGTGCAAACAAAGGCCTATACGACTAGATACGACCAAAGAAGGCCAAACACCTCTCAAGGAGAGGGTGGTGACCGAAGTCACCTATGTTTGAGTCAATAGTTATGGCACCGCGAAGATTTTAACCTTGGGCCCATGACCAAAACTCATCTTTGAAGCACAAGTACCATAAAAATGGCTAATGTGAAATACTTGATCAATTTATGCATAATGGGGGAGGGAGAGTTCATTGAGAGAAAAACACTCCCCCTATGTCCATGCCTACATGTTGAACAAGATAGAATGATGAGTGTGGTGGAGTGTGCCTAGATTCAAGCCACATTGCTTGAATTAGTGATATATTTAGCTCATGCCTTAACTCGCGAAATCTTGCTTCATCTAGAGGCTTGGTGAAAATATCTGCTAGTTGCTCTTGAGTGTTGATGTAGATGATCTCAATATCTCCACGCTTGATGTGATCCCGAATGAAATGATCACGAATCTCAATATGCTTCGTCTTGCTATGTTGCACTGGACTGTGAGAAATCTTGACAACACTTTCATTGTCACATAGAGGAGGCACTTTGTCACAAGTGACACCGTAATCCTTTAAAGTTTTCCTTATCCATAGCAATTATGCACAACAACTTGCGGCAGCTACATACTCAGCCCCAGTGGAGGAGAGAGACACACAATTTTGCTTCTTAGAGGACCAACTCACCAAAGAGTGACCAAGGAATTGGCACCCTCCGGAAGTTGACTTCCTCTCAACACAATCCCCTGCCTAATCCGAGTCCGAATAACCCATGAGATCGAAGCTTGCTCCTTTGGGGTACCATAAGCCAAAGTTTGGGGTATGAGCCAAATATCGAAAGATCCGCTTGACCGCCACATAATGGCTTTCCTTAGGTGCAGCTTGAAACCATGCACAAATTCCCACACTCAACATGATATCCGGTCTAGATGCACAAAGGTAAAGCAAGGATCCAATCATGGAGCGATATAGCTTTTGATCCACCGCTTTACCATTGGGATCACTGCCGAGCTTGCATTTGGTGGGCATGGGAAACTTGACCGGCTTGACATCATCTAGCTTCAATCTCTTGAGCATGTATTGGGTATACTTGGCTTGGTTGATGAATGGTCCTTATCTCCTTTGCTTGACTTGAACCCAAGAAAGAACTTCAACTCTCCCATCATAGACATCTCAAACTTCTCGGTTATTAGTGCGACAAACTCATCATTGAAAGATTTGTTAGGATAACCAAAAATAATATCATCAACATATAGTTGGCATATGAACAAGTCCCCTTTGACCTTCTTAGTAAAAAGAGTAGGATCAATTTTCCCAATTTCAAACCCACGATCTTGTAATAACTCGATAACATGCTCATACCATGCACGTGGGGCTTGTTTAAGGCCATAGAGTGCCTTCTTGAGTTTGTATACATGATTGGGGAGCTTGGGATCCTCGAATCCTGGAGGTTGTTTGACATATACCAACTCATTCAAAGGACCATTAAGAAATGCACTTTTCACATCCATTTGTTGCAACTTAAAATCATGATGAGATGCATATGCAAGCAACATGCGAATAGATTCAAGACGTGCAACAAGAGCAAAGGTTTCACCGTAGTCGATGCCCTCGACTTGGGAGTAGCCTTGTGCCACCAATCTAGCCTTGTTTCAAACAACCACACCGTTCGCATCATGCTTGTTCTTGAAGATCCATTTGGTCCCAATGACATTGTGTTCCTCCATTGGTCTTGACACTAATTCCCACACTTGGTTGTGCTCGAAGTTGTTGAGTTCATCATG
Organism: Triticum dicoccoides; assembly: GCF_002162155.2. Taxonomy (NCBI): domain Eukaryota; kingdom Viridiplantae; phylum Streptophyta; class Magnoliopsida; order Poales; family Poaceae; genus Triticum; species Triticum dicoccoides. The sequence goes on along the minus strand of NC_041389.1, from coordinate 567,032,978 downwards.
CATGGCTTCAAGCCAATCCTCATCAACGAGCGCCTCATGTACCTTTTGGGGTTCAACACATGAAACAAATGCGTGATGCTCACAAAAGTTTGACAATTGTTTACGAGTAGTTACCCCTTTTCTCAAGCTTCCAAGCACATTCTCCATGGCATGTTGTTGACGCTCGAGCTTGGAAGCCACCTTAGCGGCATGTATCTCCAAAAGTTCCTTGATGGGCATTTGAAGATCATCATCTTGAGCACCATCATGAGCTTGCTCTTGATCTTGAGCTTGCGCTTGATCTTGGGCGAGCTCGGAGGCATGAACTTGATCTTGGGCATCATTTGGTGCATCACCATCTCCATGAGGTTGATCTTTCCCTTGTTCTTGCTCACTGGGTTGAGGGCCTTAACTTTGTTCTTCGGAAACGTGTGGGTCTAGCGTCGGTGATGGCTCCACTTGAGTAGAGTATTGTCCTTCTCCTTCAGCCTCAAGGGGTTCCTTAATGGGGAGTATTTGAACAATCCCCATTCTTCTTATGGCTTGAGGAGGAATTTCATCACCTACATCACAAAGACCACTTTGCTCCACTTGGGAGCCATTATTTTCATCAAACTCCATGTTACATGTCTCCTCAATGAGTCCGGTGGACTTGTTGAGGACACGGTAAGCATGAGAGTTTGTAGCATAACCAACAAATATGCCCTCTTGAGCTCTAGGTTCAAATTTAGACAAACGAACACCTTTCTTGAGAATGAAACACTTACAAACGAACATCCGGAAGTACTTGAGGTTGGGCTTGTTGCCGGTAAGTATCTCATATGGAGTCTCGTTCAAGCCTTTGCGGAGGTAGAGCCGATTGGATGCATGACATGTGGTGTTGATGACTTTGGCCCAAAGGTTGGATGGAGATTTAAATTCCGCCATCATGGTCCTTGCCGCGTCCATCAACGTCCGGTACTTCCTCTCCGCCACACCATTTTGTTCAGGGGTATAGGGTGCGGCATATTGGTGCTTGATCCCCTCGTCACTAAGAAACTCATCCAAGGTGTAGTTCTTGAACTCGGTGCCGTTTTCACTTCTAATTATCAATATCTTTGCTTCATATTGACGTTGAGATTCATTAGCAAAGTCGATGACGGTTTGTTGGGTCTCACTCTTCCACTTGAAGAAGTATACCCAAGTGTATCTTGAGTAATCATCCACAATCACCAAGCAATAGTTTCTTTCCCCAAGACTATCAAAGGATGGAGGACCAAAGAGATCCATGTGAAGGAGCTCCAAGGGCCTCTTCGAATAGATGACAGTCATAGGTCGGTGAGCCGTTTCATGAAGATTTCCTTCGACACAAGCACTGCAAGCACGGTCTTTGGCAAAAGTCACATTTGTTAGTCGACGAATGTGATCCCCTTTGAGGAGACTTTGCAAAGATCTCATATTGACATGGGATATTAAGCGATGCCAAAGCCAACCCACATTAACTTTAGCCATTAGACAAGTCACGGTCTTAGTGGGTCGCTCCAAAAAGTTCACCACATAGACACCATTCTTGACATGCCCAACAAAAGCTACTTTAAGAGTCTTGCTCCACAAAAGGGTCACAATATCAAGATCAAAGAATGTTGCAAAGCCCATAAGTGCAAGTTGACAAACGGAAAGTAAATTTGCGAGGGACTCAACAAGCATGACCATCTCAATAGATAAATCTTGAGAGATGACCACCTTGCCAAGTCCCAATACCTTAAATGTTGAAGCATCACCGAATTGGACATGGGATGGGCATAGATGCAATTGGATGCACATCCACCACCAAGTCCTTGCTCCCGGTCATATGATTTGTTGTTCCACTATCAAGCAACCATGACACCCCACCGGAAGCAAACTCCTACAAGAGATCAATGCTTGGATTAGGTACCAATTTTTTAATGGGTCCTTTGAGGTTATCAACAAGGGTATTAGGAACCCCAATAGACCATTCAATGTACTCATAAGAAGAACCAACAAATTTGGCATAAACATGCCCATCACTAGCATGACACAAAACATAAGAGGGGTTAAAGTCGCCAGCTTTGCTGATAGGGGCGGTTTTTCCCTTCTTGGCATTACCACCCAATTCCTTGTTCTTCTTCTTCTTCTTCTTCTTCTCATGAGTACCCTCACCCGCCTTGACAAAAGCTTCCTTGAGCGGGAGAGGTTGCTTGGTCTTCTTCTTCTTCTTCTTCTTCTTTGACTTGGGTACAAACCCTACTCCTTCCTTTCCCACAACTTCCTTTTGATTAGTCAAAAGGTCATTTAGATTCTTCTCGCCTTGTACGCATGTCACAAGGCCCTTCTCAAGTTGCTCTTTCAACTTGGCATTTTCCTCCACAAGATGCACATGATCACAACAAGGGTTAGTAGCATGGGCATTATCAATTAGAACGAAAGGAGGACATGTGGAAATCTCCTTGATTAGCTTCACTTGGAGTTGATCATGAGACTCCTTGAGAGAGGCATGAACACCCTTCAAGACCTTATGAGCCTTGTCAAGTGTATCAAACTCTTCCTTGAGTCTATCATGGCCATCCCCAAGTGCAACATTCTTGGATTTAAGCACACGAGTAAGAACAATAGCATGATCAAGATCCTTTTGCAATTTAGCATGATCAACATTGTCTGACTCCTCAAGAGTCGAACGAAGACCACAATCTTCCTCTATAGCAATGGAAAGATCCGCAATCTCATAGGCATAGTCAAGACTATGCCCTTCCAACTCAGAGATCGTATCCTCATGAGACTCAATGATATCATTGTCCTCACCAAATTGTTCCAAGAGAGCAACAAAGTGCTTCTTGGATTCACCCTTGAGCTTACTCAAGAATTTGTGAAACCCATTCTCATCAACATTCTCCACCTCACTATCATCTACACAATATACCAATGAAGGAGTAGTAGTGATGGTGGTTTTGATGTTGGGGGTTACCTTATTGATACCTTTGGCCATTAGGCACTTAGCAATGAGGTTCTCGTTGGGGGCACCGAAGAGAGACACCTTGGAGGGGAAGAGGTGGCAATGGCCACAGTTGCCATTGCCATTCCTTCACCACTTTTATCTTCATCATCATCATCGGAGGGGTATTCTTCATGTGCCACCAAACCCTTTGGATGTATCTTCTTGGTGAAGTTGTTCTTGTTTGGGGAAGACTTGGCTTTATCCTTGCGAATGAGTTTGCCATCGTTGTCTTCCCTCTTCTCATAAGGACAATCCTGTGGCACCCCGACTCAGAGCAACCGGTTTACCTTGCATTGCCAGCCCAGAGACCATATCTTCTAGAAACACACAACATCTTGGTACAGAAAACAACCGCTTTAATGATACTAGCAGAATATGGTTCATATTACAACAAGTTAGGAGGCCAAGCGGCACACACGATGCGGCTGAACAATGTGTACATTATTTAATGAACATAAAGGGGACATCGATCACGACAACTACGAGGAAGCGAAACAACGATGAAGTGGAAACTCCATAGCACAGGGACACTGATGTGCACACGATCTAGATGCGAACAGAACTCCGTTCCAACAAACCTTTCCTAAAATCTGTCATGACACGCCACGTTAGTACATTGAATGTACTTGCAAGCTCACAACAAGCATAAACATAATGACAAACAATATCATGATATTAACCAATTTAATCATCAATGCAAAATCATGCTATGGATGCAGTGAATGAAATCTCATGCCTCAAGTCCCACGTACTTGCTTACCAACGGGTTACCATGTAACCAAACGGTGATCTCTCTCGGATCATAAAACGGACCAACAACATGGTCATCAAACGGGTTACCTCGTAACCAAACGGTGATCTTTCTCGAATCACAAATGGGCCAACAACTTGGTCATCAACATCAACATAGTTTTCCAACCATCCTCTTTCCAACAGTGCCATGTTATTAATTTAGTGTGCAAGATTTATTAAAACATTGACCCATGGTGCGACCTACTTTCGAGCGTGTCTATAACCGTGGACTCGGCAATCGATAGATTTAATACACTCTGCAGAGGTAGCGCACTGTACCCACACCAAGGAGCCCATGGCCTCGCACTCCCATTCGGGTGGATCAACGACATTCCAACAGAACCCCTCCATTTCCATGACACTCTCCCGGCCACTCTGACTAACTCCCCACTGGGCTAAGTCATGGGTGGCCCCGTGTCTACCAAAGACACCAACGGCCACCGTCATGGCAAAACATAAACGGTCCCAAATGGGGACAAGGTACCATAACAACATCAACGGGCACACTAGGTTATGTCTGCTTACCGGGCCAGGGTACCGCACGCCCATAACATTCCCTCATTAGAGGTACCGACTAGAGGCATGACAACGGACCGAATAAAGGCCTTCCCATAAAGGCAAATATGGTTGCACTGGGAAAAACTCGATTTAGTGGCACCATGACCCGATCAATGATATGTTCAAGTTGATTTATTACCAGGTTCAACTTAAAGTAAAAATAACTGGTGTCATGATATACCATGCAAATGTACTCATGTAACATGCTTCACTAATCATAAGAACAATACTGGGTCAACTATATCAAGCACTAACCAAACATTTCAGACTCAAGGCACTATTCTGGTCATGTTTATTCAGCAACTAACCATGGAAATATCTTAGCATAATTATTTTCTTACCCAAGAAAATATTATCCAAATTAGTTCTTTTTCATAAGCAAATTATTTCTTCATAATCTAGCATAACTTATAATAACTTAAACTAACTTAGTTAACTTTTAACTTACTGTAAATCAACATGTCCACATAATCAAACTTTCAACAGAATTAAAATAATTATTTAACTTGGTGATTTAAATGCATGAACTAAATTACTCATTCGAGTTGAAACTAAATCACAAATATTGCAATGGCACCATGAAAATGTTGTTGTGGCTTGCCTTAGTGCAGATGAGGGTCACACTCCTCCTGGTGATCCTCAAGACAAGCTTCACCTTCTGAAATCAATTCAAAAACACAAAAAGAAAACATCAAGAAACACTCTGAAATTCACCAGAAAATCTAGGCAGCAGAGAAAAATCTCATCTTTTGTGTGCTGCTAGAGATTTTCATACAAAACACAATCCAAAAAGAATCAATTCATTCGGACTTATGGTTAAAAAGTTGTGGCTGTTTGAAGCTCTGTGGAAATATTTAAATTTCAATTAATATAAACAGAACAGGGGGGTGACGTCGAAGGCGTAATCCACGTGGGGCACATCCACTCGTACCGCTTTGGCTGCGGCCAGAGTGGCTGACAGCAGGCCCCGCTAGTTAGGTGAGAGGCAGGGGGAGAGAGAAACAGAGCAAGGCGGGGCTTCGTCGGAGCACACGCCGACGAGGAGGGCGACTTGGCCCGATCCGAAGGGATTGATCGAAGGAGAAGAGAGAGGCGCACCTGTCCATACCCGTAAAACAGCTAGGGGTGGTCGGACGGTGACAGAATGAGCCTCTATAGCGGCGACAAAGGGCGGTGGTCGCCGGAGTTGGAGATGACGGTGACGAGGGGCTGCCCCAGTGGCTCCAACCGAGTTGGACGACACCACTGAAGGACGGCGGAGGCTCTAGAAGAGTCACCTGAGCTTGGAAGGGACTGGAGCAGTGAGGACGGACAGAGGGGATCGCCGGCGAGCTCGAGCTCGGGGACGGCGGCCCAAGGCCTGCCCGGCCGGGCTACGGCTTCCTATGAGTTTGTGGAGTGTGTGAGTGGAGCTGGTGATGCTCGAGAGGGCTGGGGAGGGCTGGATTTATAGCCGAGTGGGGTGAGGGGTTCGGGCTCCGCCGGAGGACACCTGGACGCTGCGCCCGCCAACGAACAGCGTCAGTGAGTGAGGGGGGAGGCAACGTAGCTCACGCGGGCACTGTGAACGGGCAGATACGAGCACATGAATGCGTGGGTGGCGACGAACACAGTGCACAACGCACTGTTGGGTTGGCCAGACCGTGCCCGTGCTCGCTGCGGTGAACTCCGGCATCGGCGAGCGCCAGGAGGGAGTTAATGGAGTCAGGACGATAATGATGGTGAGGTTTGGCGAGGTTAGGCAGGCGAGGAAGCGAGCACGCGCCAAACAGAGCGCAGCGACAAGCATGCTGGCATCATGCACACACGTGATCACCACGTGCACTACGGCATAGAGCCACGGCTGGCCCCAGTTTTCATGTCTGGCGTGTAGTCCTTACTGTTTAGGTTAGGGCCAAAGCTTTGAGTCGAGCTGAGGTGCAGTTAACTGGATTTTTACTTCATTGCAAGTTACTGGTCAGTAACTTTGAGAGCTTACTGTGGTCAAACGGCTAGGAGTTGGGAGCTGTGCTTTGGTGGTTAGCAATCATCTAGGGGGGTAGTGATGCACAAGAAAATACAATAGCAATGGAGCAAGTAAAATGGTAGTTGCTGTAGAAACTACCATTTCTGTCCAGAACAGAAAATAATTCCTGTAGCAAAAATATTCCAAAAAGTGGTGTAATATTTTTGCTCGGGGAGGTGCCCTAGGGTTCAAAGGATTTTTGTGAATTTTCTCATATTTTTGTGGGCAAGAAAAATTGGGGTTGCTTTGGAGCACAATTTCCTGGTTAGGGTTTTTGAGAGGAAAATGAATATTTTTCATTTAAGAAAAATATCCATGATATTATTTTGAGGTAGACTAAAGAGGAAATGATGGCTAGGAAGAGAAATGAGTCACTTGGGTGAAAGCCAAGGTGATGCCCAAGTGTTTAAGTCCAACTGAAATGATTCAAACTCCAAATTTCAAATCAAAACCAAATGAAATTCAGAAAAAGAAAAGATGGCAAAAATCAGGCTGTCACAAATCCACCACGAAGTGACTCACATTGCTGTAATTGTAACAAGTCCTCACTCGTTTTTTGTTCTTTGACCCACTTGAGTTGTTCTTGGTGAAGTTGGGCCTTGAGTTCCTCTTGTTGCCCCAAAATTTCCTTGATGCAAGAGCCATGTGCTCGTGATAAGCATATTTAGTGTCTTTGGGGCAACTCTCCTCTTCTTCCTCTTCTTCTTCTTCTTCTTCCGGAATGGCCTTGGCCTTCAAAGCAAGGGTGGGTGAGATTTTCTTTGACCGGACACGTGCAAGAGCATTGTTGGCGGTCTTGTTCATGATGTTCATGATAATAAACTCATCCAACACTTCACTTGAGGACAAGGTGCGGAAGTCCGGTCTTTGACGAATCACGGAGGACATGGCCTTGTTGAAGGGCATGACGGCCTTAAGAAACTTGCGCTTGATCCAATTGTCATCCGTATCCTTGCTCCCATGTTCTTGGAGAGAAACCGCAAGAGTTTTCACCCTCCGGTAGAGATCACACGGATCCTCATATTCTAGCATCACAAATTCATCGGCCTCATCAAGGACCACTTCAGTGTTGGACCGTTGGATGCTTGAGCTCCCCTTGTACAATGATATGATGTGCTCCCAACAATCCTTTTCACAAGTGAAGGGGCGCAAGTGTAATAAATCTTTGGGAGCAACCACGGCTTGAAGGATGAACAAGGCGGAATGATTGTATTGATTGTCCGCCTCTTCTCCTGGGGTGAAATTGTTTGTATCATGTGGGTAGAAGCCTTGCTCGATGATTCTCCAAATATTTATTGAGCTATGATTCAAATGAGACTTGACGCGAAAAACCCAATTAGCAAAATCACCCATAACAAGCTTAGGAGGAGGACCAAGATGGTTACTATGAGGTGTAGGGACCGGTCCTCCATAGACCGGGGAGGGGGAACTGAGGCAAAGGTTGAAGGAAATATGCCCTAGAGGCAATAATAAAGTTGCTATTTTATATTTCCTTATTCATGATAAAAGTTTATTATTCATGCTAGAATTGTATTAACTCGAAACTTGATACATGTGTGGATACATAGATAAAACAATGTGTCCCTAGTATGCCTCTACTAGACTAGCTCATTGATCAAAACATGGTTAAGTTTCCTAGCCATGGACATGAGTTGTCATTTGATAATGAGATCACATCATTAGTAGAATGATGTGATGGAGAAGACCCAACCGTTAGCTTAGCATAATGATCGTTCAATTTTATTGCTACTTCTTTCTTCGTGTCAAGTATATATTCCTCCGACTATGAGATTATGCAACTCCCGGACACCAGAGGAATGCCTTGTGTGCTATCAAACGTCACAACGTAACTGTGTGATTATAAAGATGCTCTACAGGTATCTCCGAAGGTGTTTGTTGGGTTGGCATAGATCAAGATTAGGATTTGTCACTCCGAGTATCGGAGAGGTATCTCTGGGCCCTCTCGGTAATGCACATCATATGAAGCCTTGCAAGCAATGTGACTAATGAGTTAGTTACGGGATGATGTGCTATGAAACGAGTAAAGTGTTGGGGAACGTAGTAGAAATTCAAAATTTTCCTACGTGTCACCAAGATCTATCTATGGAGAAACCAGCAACGAGGGGAAGGAGAGTGCATCTACATACCCTTGTAGATCGCTAAGCGGAAGCGTTCAAGAGAACGGGGTTGAAGGAGTCGTACTCGTCGTGATCCAAATCACCGGAGATCCTAGTGCCGAACGGACGGCACCTCCGCGTTCAACACACGCACAGCCCGGTGACGTCTCCCATGCCTTGATCCAGCAAGGAGAGAGGGAGAGGTTGAGGAAGACTCCATCCAATAGCAGCACAACGGCATGGTGGTGGTGGAGGAGCGTGGCAATCCTGCAGGGCTTCGCCAAGCACCGCGAGAGAGGAGGAGTACTTGGGAGAGGGGAAGGGCTGCGCCAGAACTTGTGGTGCGGCTGCCCTCCCACCCCTCCACTATTTATAGGTGGGGGGAAGAGGGGGACGGCCCCCTAGATCCCATCTAGGGTTGGGGGCGGCGGCCAAGGGGGGAGGAGTGCCTCCCAAGTCAAGTGGAGGCCCTCCCCCTTAGGGTTTCCCCCTTCCCATGCGCATGGGCCTTGGAGAGGCTGGTGCCCCAGGCCCATAAAGGCTAGGGCGCCCCCTTACAGCCCATGCTACTATATTGGACGTGGTGGAACAATTTCCGGACCTCCGGACCCCTCCGGAATCCTCCGGAACCTTCTGGAAGCTTCCCGGTACAATACCGAAAAAACCCGAACTTTTTCCGGAAGAACAACAACTTTCCATATATAAATCTTTACCTCCGGACCATTCCGGAACTCCTCGTGACGTCCAGGATCTCATCTGGGACTCCGAACAACATTCGGTAACCACGTACAAACTTCCTTTATAACCCTAGCGTCACAGAACCTTAAGTGTGTAGACCCTACGGGTTCGGGAACCATGCAGACATGACCGAGACGCTCTCCGGTCAATAACCAACAGCGGGATCTGGATACCCATGTTGGCTCCCACATGTTCCACGATGATCTCATCGGATGAACCATGATGTCAAGGACTCAATCGATCCCGTATACAATTCCCTTTGTCTAGCGGTATTGTACTTGCCCGAGATTCGATCGTCGGTATACCAATACCTTGTTCAATCTCGTTACCGACAAGTCTCTTTACTCGTTCGGTAACACATCATCCCGTGATCAACCCCTTGGTCACATTGTGCACATTATGATGATGTCCTACCGAGTGGGCCCAGAGATACCTCTCCGTCACACGGAGTGACAAATCCCAGTCTCGATTCGTGCCAACCCAACAGACACTTTCAGAGATACCTGTAGTGCACCTTTATAGCCACCCAGTTACGTTGTGACGTTTGATACACCCAAAGCATTCGTACGGTATCCGGGAGTTGCACAATCTCATGGTCTAAGGAAATGATACTTGACATTAGAAAAGCTTTAGCATACGAACTACGATCTTTGTGCTAGGCTTAGGATTGGGTCTTGTCCATCACATCATTCTCCTAATGATGTGATCCCGTTATCAATGACATCCAATGTCCATGGTCAGGAAACTGTAACCATATATTGATCAACGAGCTAGTCAACTAGAGGCTTACTAGGGACATGGTGTTGTCTATGTATCCACACATGTATCTGAGTTTCCTATCAATACAATTATAGCATGGATAATAAATGATTATCATGAACAAGGAAATATAATAATAACTAATTTATTATTGCCTCTAGGGCATATTTCCAACAGTCTCCCACTTGCACTAGAGTCAATAATCTAGTTCACATCGCCATGTGATTAACACTCACAGGTCACATCGCCATGTGACCAACATCCAAAGAGTTTACTAGTGTCATTAAACTAGTTCACATCATCATGTGATTAAGACTCAATGAGTTCTGGGGTTTGATCATGTTTTGCTTGTAAGAGAGGTTTTAGTCAAAGGGTCTGCAACATTCAGATCCGTATGTACTTTGCAAATCTCTAGGTCATATTGTAAATGCTGCTTCCACGCTCCACTTGGAGCTATTCCAAATGATTGTTGCACTATACGTATCTGGTTTGCTACTCAGAGTCATTCGGATAGGTGTTAAAGCTTGCATCAACGTAACCCTTTACGCCGAACTCTTTATCACCTCCATAATCGAGAAACATGTCCTTATTTACTCCAAGGACAATTTTGACCGTTGTCCAATGATCCATTCCTGGATCATTCTTGTACCCCTTGACTGACTCATGGCAAGGCACACTTCTGGTGCAGTACACAGCATAGCATACTATAGAGCCTACGTCTCAAGCATAGGGGACGACCTTCGTCCTTTCTCTCTTTTCTGCTGTGGTCGAGCTTTAAGTCTTAACTTCATACCTTACATCTCAGGCAAGAACTCCTTCTATGACTGATCCATCTTGAACACCTTCAAGATCATGTCAAGGTATATGCTCATTTGAAAGTACCATTAAGCATTTTTGATCTATCCTCATAGATCTTGATGCTCAATGTTCAAGTAGCTTAATCCAGGTTTTCTATTGAAAAACATATTTTCAAATAACCCTATATGCTTTTCCAGAAATTCTACATCATTTCTGATCATCAATATGTCAACAACATATACTCATCAGAAATTCTATAGTGCTCCCACTCACTTCTTTGGAAATACACGTTTCTCATAAACTTTGTATAAACCCAAAATCTTTGATCATCTCATCAAAGCGTACATTCCAACTCCGAGATGCTTACTCCAGCCCTTAGAAGGATCGCTGGAGCCAGCATACCTTTTAGCATCCTTAGAATCGACAAAACCTTTCTGATTGTATTCCATACAACCTTTCCTTACGAAAACTGGTAAGGAAACTCGTTTTGACATCCATCTGCTAGATTTCATAAATGCAACTAATGCTAACATGATTCCGACGGACTTAAGCATCGCTACGGATGAGAAAATCTCATCGTAGTCAACTCCTTGAACTTGTGGAAAACTCTTCGCCACAAGTCGAGCTTCATAGATGGTGACATTACCATCCATGTCCGTCTTCTTCTTAAAGATCCATTTATCTCAATGGCTTGCCGATCATTGGGAAAGTCCACCAAAGTCCATGCTTTGTTCTGATACATGGATCCTTTCTCGGATTTCATGGCTTCTAACCATTTGTCGGAATTTGGGCCAACCATTGCTTCTCCATAGCTCGTAGGTTCATTGTTGTCTAGCAACATGACCTTCAAGACAGGGTCACTGTACCACTCCGAAGCAGTACGCGTCCTTGTCGTCCTACGAGGTTCGGCAGTGACTTGATCTGAAGCTTCATGATCACTATCATAAGCTTCCACTTCAATTGGTGTAGGTGCCACAGGAAGAACTTCCTGTGCCCTGCTACACACTAGTTGAAGTGGCGGTTCAATAACCTCATCAAGTCTCCACCATCCTCCCACTCAACTTTCCGAGACAAACTTTTCCTCGAGAAAGGACCCGATTCAAGAAACAATCCCTATTGCTTCCGGATCTGAATTAGGAGGTATATCCAACTGTTTTGGGTGTCCTATGAAGATGCATTTTATCCGCTTTGGGTTCGAGCTTATCAACCTGAAACTTTTCACATAAGCGTCGCAGCCCAAAACTTTTAAGAAACGACAACTTAGGTTTCTCCAAACCATAGTTCAAACGGTGTCGTCTCAACGGAATTACGTGGTGCCCTATTTTAAAGTGAATGCGGTTGTCTCTAATGCCTAACCCATGAACGATAGTGGTAATTCGATAAGAGACATCATGGTACACACCATATCCAATAGGGTGCAACTATGATGTTCGGACACACCATCACTCTACGGTGTTCCAGGCGATATTAATTGTGAAACAATTTCCACAATGTCTTAATTGCGTGCCAAAGCTCGTAACTCAGATATTCATCTCTATGATCATATCATAGACATTTTATCCTCTTGTCACAATGATCTTCTACTTCACTCTGAAATTACTTGAACCATTCAATAATTAAGACTTGTGTTTTATCAAGTAAATATACTCAACATCTACTCGAATCATCTGTGAAGTAAGAACATAACGATATTCACTGCATGCCTCAGCACTCATTGGACTGCACACATCAAAATGTGTTACTTCCAACAAGTTGCTATCTTGTGCCATCTCACTGAAACGAGGCTTTTCAGTCATCTTGCCTATGTGGTATGATTTGCATATCTCAAGTGCTTCAAAATCAAGTGAGTCTAAACGATCCATTTGCATGGAGTTTCTTCATGCGTATACACCAATAGACATGGTTCGCATGTCTCAAACTTTTCAAAAACGAGTGAGTCCAAAGATCCATCAACATGGAGCTTCTTCATGCGTTTTATACCAATATGACTTACATGGCAGTGCCACAAGTAAGTGGTACCACCATTACTATCTTATATCTTTTGGCATGAAAATGTGTATTACTATGATCGAGATTCAATAAACCATTCCTTTAGGTGCAAGACCATTGAAGGTATTATTCAAATAATAGAGTAACCATTATTCTCCTTAAATGGATAACCGTATTGCGGTAGACATAATCCAATCATGTCTATGCTCAACGCAAACACCAAATGACAATTATTCAGGTTTAATACTAATCTTGATGGTAGAGGGAGCGTGTGATGTTTGATCACATCAAACTTGGAAACACTTCCAACACATATCGTCAGCTCACCTTTAGCTAGTCTCCGTTTATTCCGTAGCCTTTTATTTCGAGTTACTAACACTTAGCAACCGAACCGGTATCTTAATACCCTGGTGCTACTAGGAGTACTAGTAAAGTACACATTAACATAACGTATATCCAATATACTTCTATCGACCTTGCCAGCCTTCTCATCTACCAAGTATCTAGGGTAATTCCGCTCTAGTGACTATTCCCCTTATCACAGAAGCACTTAGTCTCGGGTTTGGGTTCAACCTTGGGTTTCTTCACTAGAGCAGCAGCTGATTTGCCGTTTCATGAAGTATCCCTTCTTGCCCTTGCCCTTCTTGAAACTAGTGGTTTCACCAACCATCAACAATTGATGCTCCTTCTTGATTTCTACTTTCGCGGTGTCAAACATTGCGAATACCTCAAGGATCATCATATCTATCCCTGATATGTTATAGTTCATCACGAAGCTCTAGCAGCTTGGTGGCAATGACTTTGGAGAAACATCACTATCTCATCTGGAAGATCAACTCCCACTTGATTCAAGTGATTGTTGCACTCAGACAATCTGAGCACAAGCTCAACGATTGAGCTTTTCTCCCTTAGTTTGCAGGCTAAGAAAATTGTCGGAGGTCTTATACCTCTTGACGTGGGCACGAGCCTGAAATCCCAATTTCAGCCCTCGAAAACATCTCATATGTTCCGCGACGTTTCGAAAACGTCTTTGGTGCCTCAACTCTAAACCGTTTAACTGAACTATCACGTAGTTATCAAAACGTGTATGTCTGATGTTCGCAACATCCACAAACGACGTTTGGGGTTCAGCACACTGAGCGGTGCATTAAGGACATAAGCTTTCTACTGTCCGCATAATCGCTACTGTCAACTTTCAACTATATTTTCTCTAGGAACATATCTAAACAGTGGAACTAAAGCGCGAGCTTACGACATAATTTGCAAAGATCTTTTGACTATGTTCAGGATAATTAAGTTCATCTTATGAACTCCCACTCAGATAGACATCCCTCTAGTCATCTAAGTGATTACATGATCCGAGTCAACTAGGCCGTGTCCGATCATCACGTGAGACGGACTAGTCATCATCGGTGAACATCTTCATGTTGATCGTATCTACTATACGACTCATGCTCGACCTTTCGGTCTCTTGTGTTCCGAGGCCATGTTTGTACATGCTAGGCCCGTCAAGTCAACCTAAGTGTTTCGCATGTGTAAATCTGTCTTACACCCGTTGTATGTGAACGTAAGAATCCATCACACCCGATCATCACGTGGCTGCTTAGAAACGATGAACTTTCGCAATGGTGCACAGTTAGGGGGAACACTTTCTTGAAATTTGAATGAGGGATCATCTTATTTACTACCGTCGTTCTAAGCAAATAAGATGTATAAACATGATAAACATCACATGCAATCAAATAGTGACATGATATGGCCAATATCATATTGCTCCTTTTGATCTCCATCTTCGGGGCTCCATGATCATCATCGTCACCGGCATGACACCATGATCTCCATCATCATGATCTCCATCATCGTGTCTCCATGAAGTTGTCTCACCAACTTATTACTTCTACTACTATGGCTACCGGTTAGCAATAAAGTAAAGTAATTACATGGCGTTGTTCAATGACACGCAGGTCATACAATAAATAAAGACAACTCCTATGGCTCCTGCCGGTTGTCATTCTCATCGACATGCAAGTCGTGATTCCTATTACAAGAACATGATCAATCTCATACATCACATATCATTCATCACATTCTTCTTGGCCATATCACATCACATAGCATACCCTGCAAAAACAAGTTAGACGTCCTCTAATTGTTGTTTGCATGTTTTACGTGGCTGCTATGGGTTTCTAGCAAGAACGTTTCTTACCTACGCAAAAACCACAACGTGATATGTCAATTGCTATTTACCCTTCATAAGGACCCTTTTCATAGAATCCGTTCCGACTAAAGTGGGAGAGACTGGCACCCGCTAGCCACCTTATGCACCAAGTGCATGTCAGTCGGTGGAACCTGTCTCACGTAAGAGTACGTGTAAGGTCGGTCCGGGCCGCTTCATCCCACAATACCGTCGAAACAAGATTGGACTAGTAACGGTAAGCATATTGAACAAAATCGACGCCCACAACTACGTTGTGTTCTACTCGTGCAAAGAATCTACGGAATAGACCTAGCTCATGATGCCACTGTTGGGGAACGTAGCAGAAATTCAAAATTTTCCTACATGTCACCAAGATCTATCTATGGAGAAACCATCAACGAGGGGAAGGAGAGTGCATCTGCATACCCTTGTAGATCACTAAGCGGAAGCGTTCAAGAGAACGGGGTTGAAGGAGTCGTACTCGTCGTGATCCAAATCACCGGAGATCCTAGTGCCGAACGGACGGCACCCCCGCGTTCAACACACGTACAACCCGGTGACGTCTACCATGCCTTGATCCAGCAAGGAGAGAGGGAGAGGTTGAGGAAGACTCCATCCAATAGCAGCACAACGGCATGGTGGTGGTGGAGGAGCGTGGCAATCCTGCAGGGCTTCGCCAAGCACCGCGAGAGAGGAGGAGTACTTGGGAGAGGGGAAGGGCTGCGCCAGAACTTGTGGTGCGGTTGCCCTCCCACCCCTCCACTATTTATAGGTGGGGGGAAGAGGGGGACGGCCCCCTAGATCCCATCTAGGGTTGGGGGCGGCGGCCAAGGGGGGAGGAGTGCCTCCCAAGTCAAGTGGAGGCCCTCCCCCTTAGGGTTTCCCCCTTCCCATGCGCATGGGCCTTGGAGAGGCTGGTGCCCCAGGCCCATAAAGGCTCGGGCGCCCCCTTACAGCCCATGCTACTATATTGGACGTGGTGGAACAATTTCCGGACCTCCGGACCCCTCCGGAATCCTCCGGAACCTTCTGGAAGCTTCCCGGTACAATACCGAAAAAACCCGAACTTTTTCCGGAAGAACAACAACTTTCCATATATAAATCTTTACCTCCGGACCATTCCGGAACTCCTCGTGACGTCCAGGATCTCATCCGGGACTCCGAACAACATTCGGTAACCACATACAAACTTCCTTTATAACCCTAGCGTCACAGAACCTTAAGTGTGTAGACCCTACGGGTTCGGGAACCATGCAGACATGACCGAGACGCTCTCCGGTCAATAACCAACAGCGGGATCTGGATACCCATGTTGGCTCCCACATGTTCCACGATGATCTCATCGGATGAACCATGATGTCAAGGACTCAATCGATCCCGTATACAATTCCCTTTGTCTAGCGGTATTGTACTTGCCCGAGATTCGATCATCGGTATACCAATACCTTGTTCAATCTCGTTACCGACAAGTCTCTTTACTCGTTCGGTAACACATCATCCCGTGATCAACCCCTTGGTCACATTGTGCACATTATGATGATGTCCTACCGAGTGGGCCCAGAGATACCTCTCCGTCACACGGAGTGACAAATCCCAGTCTCGATTCGTGCCAACCCAACAGACACTTTCAGAGATACCTGTAGTGCACCTTTATAGCCACCCAGTTACGTTGTGACGTTTGATACACCCAAAGCATTCCTACGGTATCCGGGAGTTGCACAATCTCATGGTCTAAGGAAATGATACTTGACATTAGAAAAGCTTTAGCATACGAACTACGATCTTTGTGCTTGGCTTAGGATTGGGTCTTGTCCATCACATCATTCTCCTAATGATGTGATCCCGTTATCAATGACATCCAATGTCCATGGTCAGGAAACCGTAACCATATATTGATCAACGAGCTAGTCAACTAGAGGCTTACTAGGGACATGGTGTTGTCTATGTATCCACACATGTATCTGAGTTTCCTATCAATACAATTATAGCATGGATAATAAATGATTATCATGAACAAGGAAATATAATAATAACTAATTTATTATTGCCTCTAGGGCATATTTCCAACAGTCTCCCACTTGCACTAGAGTCAATAATCTAGTTCACATCGCCATGTGATTAACACTCACAGGTCACATCGCCATGTGACCAACATCCAAAGAGTTTACTAGTGTCATTAAACTAGTTCACATCATCATGTGATTAAGACTCAATGAGTTCTGGGGTTTGATCATGTTTTGCTTGTAAGAGAGGTTTTAGTCAACGGGTTTGCAACATTCAGATCCGTATGTACTTTGCAAATCTCTAGGTCATATTGTAAATGCTGCTTCCACGCTCCACTTGGAGCTATTCCAAATGATTGTTCCACTATACGTATCTGGTTTGCTACTCAGAGTCATTCGGATAGGTGTTAAAGCTTGCATCAACGTAACCCTTTACGCCGAACTCTTTATCACCTCCATAATCGAGAAACATGTCCTTATTTACTCCAAGGACAATTTTGACCGTTGTCCAATGATCCATTCCTGGATCATTCTTGTACCCCTTGACTGACTCATGGCAAGGCACACTTCTGGTGCAGTACACAGCATAGCATACTATAGAGCCTACGTCTCAAGCATAGGGGACGACCTTCGTCCTTTCTCTCTTTTCTGCTGTGGTCGAGCTTTAAGTCTTAACTTCATACCTTACATCTCAGGCAAGAACTCCTTCTATGACTGATCCATCTTGAACACCTTCAAGATCATGTCAAGGTATATGCTCATTTGAAAGTACCATTAAGCATTTTTGATCTATCCTCATAGATCTTGATGCTCAATGTTCAAGTAGCTTAATCCAGGTTTTCTATTGAAAAACATATTTTCAAATAACCCTATATGCTTTTCCAGAAATTCTACATCATTTCTGATCATCAATATGTCAACAACATATACTCATCAGAAATTCTATAGTGCTCCCACTCACTTCTTTGGAAATACACGTTTCTCATAAACTTTGTATAAACCCAAAATCTTTGATCATCTCATCAAAGCGTACATTCCAACTCCGAGATGCTTACTCCAGCCCTTAGAAGGATCGCTGGAGCCAGCATACCTTTTAGCATCCTTAGAATCGACAAAACCTTTCTGATTGTATCACATACAACCTTTCCTTACGAAAACTGGTAAGGAAACTCGTTTTGACATCCATCTGCTAGATTTCATAAATGCAACTAATGCTAACATGATTCCGACGGACTTAAGCATCGCTACGGATGAGAAAATCTCATCGTAGTCAACTCCTTGAACTTGTGGAAAACTCTTCGCCACAAGTCGAGCTTCATAGATGGTGACATTACCATCCATGTCCGTCTTCTTCTTAAAGATCCATTTATCTCAATGGCTTGCCGATCATTGGGCAAGTCCACCAAAGTCCATGCTTTGTTCTGATACATGGATCCTTTCTCGGATTTCATGGCTTCTAACCATTTGTCAGAATTTGGGCCCACCATTGCTTCTCCATAGCTCGTAGGTTCATAGTTGTCTAGCAACATGACCTTCAAGACAGGGTCACTGTACCACTCCGAAGCAGTACGCGTCCTTGTCGTCCTATGAGGTTCGGCAGTGACTTGATTTGAAGCTTCATGATCACTATCATAAGCTTCAACTTCAATTGGTGTAGGTGCCACAGGAAGAACTTCCTGTGCCCTGCTACACACTAGTTGAAGTGGCGGTTCAATAACCTCATCAAGTCTCCACCATCCTCCCACTCAACTTTCCGAGACAAACTTTTCCTCGAGAAAGGACCCGATTCAAGAAACAATCTCTATTGCTTCCGGATCTGAATTAGGAGGTATACCCAACTGTTTTGGGTGTCCTTGAAGATGCATTTTATCCGCTTTGGGTTCGAGCTTATCAACCTGAAACTTTTCACATAAGCGTCGCAGCCCCAAACTTTTAAGAAACGACAACTTAGGTTTCTCCAAACCATAGTTCAAACGGTGTCGTCTCAACGGAATTACGTGGTGCCCTATTTTAAAGTGAATGCGGTTGTCTCTAATGCCTAACCCATGAACGATAGTGGTAATTCGATAAGAGACATCATGGTACGCACCATATCCAATAGGGTGCAACTATGATGTTCGGACACACCATCACTCTACGGTGTTCCAGGCGATATTAATTGTGAAACAATTTCCACAATGTCTTAATTGCGTGCCAAAGCTCGTAACTCAGATATTCATCTCTATGATCATATCATAGACATTTTATCCTCTTGTCACAATGATCTTCTACTTCACTCTGAAATTACTTGAACCATTCAATAATTAAGACTTGTGTTTTATCAAGTAAATATACTCAACATCTACTCGAATCATCTGTGAAGTAAGAACATAACGATATTCACTGCATGCCTCAGCACTCATTGGACTGCACACATCAAAATGTGTTACTTCCAACAAGTTGCTATCTTGTGCCATCTCACTGAAACGAGGCTTTTCAGTCATCTTGCCTATGTGGTATGATTTGCATATCTCAAGTGCTTCAAAATCAAGTGAGTCTAAACGATCCATTTGCATGGAGTTTCTTCATGCGTATACACCAATAGACATGGTTCGCATGTCTCAAACTTTTCAAAAACGAGTGAGTCCAAAGATCCATCAACATGGAGCTTCTTCATGCGTTTTATACCAATATGACTTACATGGCAGTGCCACAAGTAAGTGGTACCACCATTACTATCTTATATCTTTTGGCATGAAAATGTGTATTACTATGATCGAGATTCAATAAACCATTCCTTTAGGTGCAAGACCATTGAAGGTATTATTCAAATAATAGAGTAACCATTATTCTCCTTAAATGGATAACCGTATTGCGGTAGACATAATCCAATCATGTCTATGCTCAACGCAAACACCAAATGACAATTATTCAGGTTTAATACTAATCTTGATGGTAGAGGGAGCGTGCGATGTTTGATCACATCAAACTTGGAAACACTTCCAACACATATCATCAGCTCACCTTTAGCTAGTCTCCGTTTATTCCGTAGCCTTTTATTTCGAGTTACTAACACTTAGCAACCGAACCGGTATCTTAATACCCTGGTGCTACTAGGAGTACTAGTAAAGTACACATTAACATAACGTATATCCAATATACTTCTATCGACCTTGCCAGCCTTCTCATCTACCAAGTATCTAGGGTAATTCCGCTCTAGTGACTATTCCCCTTATCACAGAAGCACTTAGTCTCGGGTTTGGGTTCAACCTTGGGTTTCTTCACTAGAGCAGCAGCTGATTTGCCATTTCATGAAGTATCCCTTCTTGCCCTTGCCCTTCTTGAAACTAGTGGTTTCACCAACCATCAACAATTGATGCTCCTTCTTGATTTCTACTTTCGCGGTGTCAAACATTGCGAATACCTCAAGGATCATCATATCTATCCCTGATATGTTATAGTTCATCACGAAGCTCTAGCAGCTTGGTGGCAATGACTTTGGAGAAACATCACTATCTCATCTGGAAGATCAACTCCCACTTGATTCAAGTGATTGTTGCACTCAGACAATCTGAGCACAAGCTCAACGATTGAGCTTTTCTCCCTTAGTTTGCAGGCTAAGAAAATTGTCGGAGGTCTTATACCTCTTGACGTGGGCACGAGCCTGAAATCCCAATTTCAGCCCTCGAAAACATCTCATATGTTCCGCGATGTTTCGAAAACGTCTTTGGTGCCTCAACTCTAAACCGTTTAACTGAACTATCACGTAGTTATCAAAACATGTATGTCTGATGTTCGCAACATCCACAAACGACGTTTGGGGTTCAGCACACTGAGCGGTGCATTAAGGACATAAGCTTTCTACTGTCCGCATAATCGCTACTGTCAACTTTCAACTATATTTTCTCTAGGAACATATCTAAACAGTGGAACTAAAGCGCGAGCTTACGACATAATTTGCAAAGATCTTTTGACTATGTTCAGGATAATTAAGTTCATCTTATGAACTCCCACTCAGATAGACATCCCTCTAGTCATCTAAGTGATTACATGATCCGAGTCAACTAGGTCGTGTCCGATCATCACGTGAGACGGACTAGTCATCATCGGTGAACATCTTCATGTTGATCGTATCTACTATACGACTCATGCTCGACCTTTCGTTCTCTTGTGTTCCGAGGCCATGTCTGTACATGCTAGGCTCGTCAAGTCAACCTAAGTGTTTCGCATGTGTAAATCTGTCTTACACCCGTTGTATGTGAACGTAAGAATCCATCACACCCGATCATCACGTGGTGCTTAGAAACGACGAACTTTCGCAATGGTGCACATTTAGGGGGAACACTTTCTTGAAATTTTAATGAGGGATCATCTTATTTACTATCGTCGTTCTAAGCAAATAAGATGTATAAACATGATAAACATCACATGCAATCAAATAGTGGCATGATATGGCCAATATCATATTGCTCCTTTTGATCTCCATCTTCGGGGATCCATGATCATCATCATCACCGGCATGACACCATGATCTCCATCATCATGATCTCCATCATCGTGTCTCCATGAAGTTGTCTCGCCAACTTATTACTTCTACTACTATGGCTACCGGTTAGCAATAAAGTAAAGTAATTACATGGCGTTGTTCAATGACACGCAGGTCATACAATAAATAAAGACAACTCCTATGGCTCCTGCCGGCTGTCATTCTCATCGACATGCAAGTCGTGATTCCTATTACAAGAACATGATCAATCTCATACATCACATATCATTCATCACATTTTTCTTGGCCATATCACATCACATAGCATACCCTGCAAAAACAAGTTAGACGTCCTCATTGTTGTTTGCATGTTTTACGTGGCTGCTATGGGTTTCTAGCAAGAACGTTTCTTACCTACGCAAAAACCACAACGTGATATGTCAATTGCTATTTACCCTTCATAAGGACCCTTTTCATCGAATTCGTTCCGACTAAAGTGGGAGAGACTGGCACCCGCTAGCCACCTTATGCACCAAGTGCATGTCAGTCGGTGGAACCTGTCTCACGTAAGAGTACGTGTAAGGTCGGTCCGGGCCGCTTCATCCCACAATACCGTCGAAACAAGATTGGACTAGTAACGGTAAGCATATTGAACAAAATCAACACCCACAACTACTTTGTGTTCTACTCATGCAAAGAATCTACGCAATAGACCTAGCTCATGATGCCACTGTTGGGGAACGTAGCAGAAATTCAAAATTTTCCTACGTGTCACCAAGATCTATCTATGGAGAAACCAGCAACAAGGGGAAGGAGAGTGCATCTACATACCCTTGTAGATCGCTAAGCGGAAGCGTTCAAGAGAACGGGGTTGAAGGAGTCGTACTCGTCGTGATCCAAACCGCCGGAGATCCTAGTGCCGAACGGACGGCACCTCCGCGTTCAACACACGTACAGCCCGGTGACGTCTCCCATGCCTTGATCCAGCAAGGAGAGAGGGAGAGGTTGAGGAAGACTCCATCCAACAACAGCACAACGGCATGGTGGTGGTGGAGGAGCGTGGCAATCCTGCAGGGCTTCGCCAAGCACCGCGAGAGAGGAGGAGTACTTGGGAGAGGGGAAGGGCTGCGCCAGAACTTGTGGTGCAGCTGCCCTCCCACCCCTCCACTATTTATAGGTGGGGGGAAGAGGGGGCCGGCCCCCTAGATCCCATCTAGGGTTGGGGGCGGCGGCCAAGGGGGGAGGAGTGCCTCCCAAGTCAAGTGGAGGCCCTCCCCCTTAGGGTTTCCCCCTTCCCATGCGCATGGGCCTTGGGGGGGTTGGTGCCCCTGGCCCATAAAGGCTAGGGAGCCCCCTTACAGCCCATGCTACTGTATTGGACGTGGTGGAACAATTTCCGGACCTCTGGACCCCTCCGGAATCCTCCAGAACCTTCTGGAAGCTTCCCGGTACAATACCGAAAAACCCGAACTTTTTCCGGAAGAACAACAACTTTCCATATATGAATCTTTACCTCCGGACCATTTTGGAACTCCTCGTGACATTCGGGATCTCATCCGGGACTCCGAACAACATTCGGTAACCACATACAAACTTCCTTTATAACCCTAGCGTCATCGAACCTTAAGTGTGTAGACCCTACGGGTTTGGGAACCATGCAGACATGACCGAGACGTTCTTCGGTCAATAACCAACAGCGGGATCTGGATACCCATGTTGGCTCCCACATGTTCCACGATGATCTCATCGGATGAACCATGATGCCAAGGACTCAATCGATCCCGTATACAAGTCCCTTTGTCTAGCGGTATTATACTTGCCCGAGATTCGATCGTCGGTATACCGATACCTTGTTCAATCTCGTTACCGGCAAGTCTCTTTACTCGTTCCGTAACACATCATCCCGTGATCAACCCCTTGGTCACATTGTGCACATTATGATGATGTCCTACCGAGTGGGCCCAGAGATACCTCTCCGTCACACGGAGTGACAAATCCCAGTCTCGATTCGTGCCAACCCAACAGACACTTTCGGAGATACCTGTAGTGCACCTTTATAGCCACCCAGTTACGTTGTGACGTTTGGTACACCCAAATCATTCCTACGGTATCCGGGAGTTGCACAATCTCATGGTCTAAGGAAATGATACTTGACATTAGAAAAGCTTTAGCATACGAACTACGATCTTTGTGCTAGGCTTAGGATTGGGTCTTGTCCATCACATCATTCTCCTAATGACGTGATCCCGTTATCAATGACATCCAATATCCATGGTCAGGAAACCGTAACCATCTATTGATCAACGAGCTAGTCAACTAGAGGCTTACTAGGGACATGGTGTTGTCTATGTATCCACACATGTATCTGAGTTTCCTATCAATACAATTATAGCATGGATAATAAACGATTATCATGAACAAGGAAATATAATAATAACTAATTTATTATTGCCTCTAGGGCATATTTCCAACATAAAGAGACTTGCCGGTAACGAGATTGAACTAGGTATGGAGATACCGACGATCGAATCTCGGGCAAGTAACATACGGATGACAAAGGGAATAACTATATTGACATTGCGGTCCGACCGATAAAGATCTTCGTAGAATATGTGGAAACCAATATGAGCATCCAGGTTCCGCTATTGGTTATTGACCGGAGAGGTGTATCAGTCATGTCTACATAGTTCTCGAACCCGTAGGGTCCGCACGCTTAATGTTCGATGATGATCGGTATTATATGAGTTATGTGTTTTGGTGACCGATAGTTCTTAGGAGTCCCGGATGAGATCACCGACATGACGAGGAGTCTCAAAATGGTCGGGAGGTAAAGATTGATACATTGGAAGGTTACATTCAGACACTGGAATGGTTTCGGGAAGTTTTGAATAAGTTTTGGAATACCGGGAGATTACCGGAACCTCCCGGGAAAGTTAATGGGCCACATGGGCCTTAGTGGAGAAGATAGGGCCGACCATAGGAGGTGGCGCGCACCCCCCCCCCCTTGCCAATCCGAATTGGACAAGGGTGGGGGCGGTGCCCCCCTTTCCCTCTCCCTTTCCCCCCTTTGCTACTCCGGAAAGAAGGAAAAAAGGGGGGACCGAATCCTACTAGGAGTGGAGTCCTAGTAGGACTCCCCCCTCCATGGCACACCCCCTGGTGGCCGGCCTCCTTCCCCCTCCTTTATATATGGGGGCAGGGGGGCACCCCAAAGGCACAACATTGTCTTAGCCGTGTGTGGTGCCCCCCTCCACCGTTTACTCCTCCCATAGTATCATCGTAGTGCTTAGGCGAAGCCCTGCGCGAATCACATCACCAACACCGTCATCACGCCATCGTGCTGACGGAACTCATCGACTCCATTGACACTCTGCTGGATCAAGAGTTCGAGGGACGTCATCGAGCTGAACGTGTGTAGAACTCGGAGGTGTCGACCGTTCAATACTTGATCGGTTGATTCGAGAAGATGTTCCACTACGTCAACCGCGTTAAGTTAACGCTTACGCTTTCGGTCTACAAGGGTACGTGGACACACTCTCCCCTCTCATTGCTATGCATCTCCTAGATAGATCTTGCGTGAGCATAGGAATTTTTTTGAAATTTCATGCTATGTTTCCCAACAAAGCTTCCTGTCCCATTCTTGTTGTGAGGGGAAGAAGTTCGAGTACCTTTAGCCGCTTCCTTGCCGGAATTGGCCTCTGACTCCGATGCGGTGGGATTAACCACAAGCAAAGGATGAGGAGTAGCTTTCAATCCCTCAAGAAATTCTTTAAGCATGGACTTGACTTTGGTCGTCATAGATGTCTTAAGTGAAGCCATAGCTTCATTTAAGTCGTCTCGTGTGATCGAAGTCAACTCCACGGTCTCGGGCACTTCCTCCCTGGTGTCAACCATACTCTTCGGGTGGTGAAACCCTTAAAAAGAGATGAGGTTCTGATACCAATTGAAAGGGTCGATATGGTTGACTAGAGGGGGGGGGGTAGGCAACTACCAATTTTTAGCTTTTTCTTAACAAATTAGGTTTAGCACCAAGTAGGTTGAGTCTAGATGTGCGACTAGGTGAGCAACCTATATGATGCTAACAATAACAACAAGAAGAGCAAGCAAGATATACAACACAAGTAAATCTTGCACAATGTAAAGGTAAGAAATAACCACAAGTGGAGCCGGTGGAGACGAGGATGTGTTACCTAATTTGTAAAGGTTCGATCACCGCCTTCAAGGGCACCACTAGTGGAATCACGACATCTCGCATTGTGTGAGGGCGTGAGGAGAATACGGTGGCCCTAATGGCTTCCTGGGGAGCATTGTGCCTCCACACCACTCCAACGGAGACATACTTCCCCACAATGGAATGTGGCTTCGAGGTGACCTCAACCGTGTAGGGTGCTCAAACACCCAAGAGTAACAAGATCCGCAAGGGATTAGTGGGAGGGGATCAAATTTCTCATGGTGGAAGTGTAGATCAGGGCTTTCTCAACCAATCGCTGGAAAATCAACAAGTTTGATTGGCTAGGGAGAGAGATCAGGCGAAAATGAGCTTTGGAGCAAACAATGGAGTTTGGAGGAGGAAGAGGTGAGTCTTCTTGGAGAAGAAGACCCCTTTTTAAAGTGGGGGACAAGATCCAACCGTTATTCCCGTACTCAGCCCGCAGCGCACGGTACTACCACTCCAATGAGCGGTACTACCGCTAGGACAATGCGCAACGGCTTACGAGAGCACAGGGGAGGGGCTGAAGGAAGGAAACCACGAGTGGTACTAGCAGCGGTGGTAGGCGCGGTACTGCCGCTTATAAGCAGTACTGCCGTTCCTATTGCCGCTGCTATTGCCGCTGCTCGATTGGGTCAAGTTGGGGGCAGCGGTAGTATGCCAGAGGACCACCGCTGGACTACCGCTGAACCCGACACGAGAACTTTGAGTCCCGAATTGAGGTGATAGTACGAGCGGTACTGGAGCGGTACTACCGCCTGCCATAACAGGCGGTACTACCGCTGGCTCCATCCATAGCCACTACCAACACAACGGAGGACACTCGAGAGAAGCGAGAAAGAGCCGGGGGTGCAAAGGAGATGTGTACGTGTTGATTCCATCCAAACCTTTCGGATACAGACTCCCTCTTGATAGTACGGTACATCCTACGACTCAAGTCCACCGAAAATGAAATGAAGGAAAACACCATCTTCTCTTATAAACATCGAGGGGTAGAAATCGTCTCGTGCCATATGAAGGAATATCTGAAATGCTTAATGCACATGATTAATCCACAAAAGCATTGTCATCAATCACCAAAATCACTGAGAGAGAAATATGCCCTAACACTAGGGCTGTCGAATGCCTCTAGGGTGTAATTCCATCGGGACTTGCTGGTGAAACAAGTGTGGATGCCTTCTATGGTGAAGGTGTTGACCCAGACCCGACGGCTAATACCAGGTTAGGAGTGGAAAGAAGCCTTCCACTCTTCCGACCGTTGTTGGTGCATTGGGATGAGGATGGTTGGTAGTGTCTCGTCACATATGGATGTCGGGGGCCGTGTGCCCCAAGTGGTGGGCTACACGATTTGTTTTCGGGCATGCTCCTTGGTGGGATACCCTGTCCTCTTCCTTCGAAAGTGGCGGTGCTCAGATCTGGTGTGACTGGGCTGGCCTTCGTCGTCGTGGTAGTCGGGGTGCCTCCTTGTGGTGCAGGCAAGTTTTCGAGCAAAAGCTTTGTGCTTTGGCGCTGGCGGCCGTGGGTGCCGCTTTTTTACTGGAGACATCGGCGTGGTCTCGTTCTTGTACCATGGCTCCAGATGGAACCTCTTATCTGTTTGATCGGGAGCAGCGCCGCTTAAGCCGCCACCCTCATGGGGTGTCGTCGTCGGTCGGGCCTTGGCGAGGTGCTAGGTAAGTTTTATGCTTCATGTTGTATTTGTAGATCTGTTTTGTTTGAGGGCCTCTTCATCATATTGTATCGTGCAATCGTGTATTTTGGCATGTTACTTTATCAGTGCCATAAGTATTGCACATCTAAGTCCTATGTCATTGATTTTACGTTAAGATTCGCATGAATATTTTCTTTTTCTTTCTTTCCTCTTTATGCTTGATTCACTCATTTAGATGTGCAATAACTAGATCACCTCTAGATGTGCCCTAAACACACTCTTTACTTTATGTATAAAGCAGGATGAACGCCTGTTTTGTGAGCTCTCCAGCATTGACAGAGAAAGCGGACGAAAAAAACTGTGGGATAAGTATATTTTTAGTCCCTCGACTCTTTCGAAAGTACAGGGATGGTTCCTCAACTCTAAAATCAGCAAAACTTAATCTTTTAACTTTTAATACCGGATAAGTTTAGTCCTGCTCCAAGTGTTTTTTTGTCGACGTGGCGTGGTATTAGACTCGAACCAACAAATGTGTGGCCCACCACATCTATCCATTTTTTTCACTTTGATTTCTGCTCTTTGTCTGTCTCACTTACGTGTGACGTCCTGCACCATCACGCCCACACGGCCCACACACGCATGCTGGACCTGCAGCTCCGGTGACTGAGAACAGTTGCACGCTTGTCGTGCCCGGTCTGGCCGCCGCGCAGTCCGCCTCCTGCTGCTGCAGCATGCGTGTGGTCGCAGGGTATGCCGGCAACGTACTTCTCCTGCTACGCCGCCAAGGTGAGCTCGGTGACGCGCACGACGGCTGCGGTGGTGGTTGCGTGTCGCTGACGCTGGGGCAGCGGTGGTGGCACAACACGCACGACGGCGACCGAGGTGGCGGTGGAGTGAACATCGCGTTCGACGGCGGTCCACTCAGCACAGCGCGAACGGTTTCCCAATCCAGGCGAGCAGATGAGCAGGCTCGTTGTGCTGCACACACGGTGCTTCAGGAGCTGCTACTCGTCCAGATTATGAGCTGGGCGTTGGCGTTGCAACTTGCAAGGGCATGAACTCGGCGTTGCGGGCTACACGCACTGGAGCGGCCTCGTGGAGGTTCCATAGCTCGCCATAGTGCGCGCAGCAGGCTCATAGCACCTTCGTGCCGATGAGCTCGACATGGCAGGAGCCTGCGCCAGTACTACCGCCAAGGCCGAAGCAC
>NC_041389.1:566992424-567004165 GCF_002162155.2 Triticum dicoccoides | reverse complement strand
CTAGTTTTAGTCAAAAACCACTCCATACCGGCAGGAAACCACCTGCGGTTTTAAAAGTTTAGGGACTAAGGTTTGCTAATATTAAAGTTCAGGGGCTATTTTTAAACTTTCGAAGAAGTTGAGGGACAAAAAATATACTTTTGCCAAAAACTGTTGGCCGTGGTCGATCGCCTACGAAAACCTAGAAAACTTTGCCGTCTCCAGCGAGAACTTGGTACTTTTTTCTTTTCTTTTGAGAAGAAGAGCTTGGGCCTCCTTCCCTCACCCTCTCTCTCTCGTCCCTTCTCTTGGCCAGCGACGACTGGGCGATATCGATACTGCTCTACGGGTGCCGCACCGGTGCGCCACCCCCGCCTTCTAAGACTCCATACCAGGTCCGCTCTGTCCTCCTCCTCATCCTCTCGTGTCTCGTCCCTGTCGTGTGACCCCAGGCACCATACATAAGCTTTGCCAGATCGGAAAGATAGTTTTGCGGCGGCAGAGGGGAACGTCGAAACCCCACTTTTGTTCTGGTTTTTGTTTTCGGCACACCCAGTGTGCGGCCACGCGGTGCAGCTGCTTGACTGCTCATGGGGTGGTTTTGTGCGTCCAGCCTAGACTAGCTAGGTAACACCGTGATAGAGAGAGAACGTTATTACTCCATATGGTCCAATCCAATGGAGGTAAGATCTAGGATTGAGTCTGACCACCTGAAAACAGAATGTACACGAGTGATGCAACCTGCAAAAACACCCATTGCTCCAAGATTGGTCTAGGATTGAGTTTTTTTTTTCGTTCTTGTCAGGTCTTGAGGTAATTGAAAATCCCCTTTGCTCCAAGATACCACCCATGTATGGGTTTCATGGAGCATGTTTCCACTTTCAGTAGTCCCGAAGGAATATGCTTTTTTTTAGGGTTTCTCGAAGGAATAGGCTAGTTGGTACTCCCTCTGTAAATTAGTTTACAGAGAGAGTACATATACATCGGTAGATCAAGACCAACAGTTGGCAGCTATTTCAGGCTTGCTCACCATACTGTAATTGAGCTAAGAAATGAGCTTATGAGGCCGGTACTAGCCTGTCTTTGATTAGTTGTTCTGTGATAGTTTTACAACGTTGCTTCATACTCCCTCCGTCCGGAAATACTTGTCACCAAAATGGATAAAAGGGATGTATCTAGACGTATTTTAGTTTTAGATACATCTCTTTTTATCCATTTTGATGACAAGTATTTTCGGACGGAGGGAGTAATTGTTTACGACCTTGCATTTTTGCCCTTTTCTAAAAGAAAATTTTCTGCTTCAGTCCTGGGCAAGATGCGGAAAAATAAGAGGGTTGGTGATGATCTCACAAGAAGCTCGCATGGGGGAAGAAGAGCTAAGAGGGCGACCATGATCTCAAAAGAATCTCGCGAAGGAATAGAAGAGACAATCCAGATCCCAGGTCTGCCAGTTCATCTTTTCAGCGTGCTCTTTTCAATGCTTTATGTGAGCACTCACATTTCTGCCATATGATTCTTCTTTAACTAGGTGACTTACATGGTGACTCGAATCAAGATGTGTTGACTGAGCTCAGCGATGAAGTTAAATCAAATATGTCGAAAAGTGTTGCCTCACTTGCTGTGTGCAGTGGTGATTACACACTCCTTTATTTCCAAGAAATCTATAGAAATGTTTTCCCAACAAACACCACCACTTACAATAGGATTTATATTACAATCTTCTGCAGGGGACACACTGTTATTTGCATGCTCAGGCATAGCTATAGAGCGCGAATTATATGTTACAAAGTTTGTGACTTCACCAAAATTGGCTCTAGTTTTCAGAAGTGCAATATTCGAAAAGAAGCATGACAACGTAAAGGTTCGTGCTGCCAATCATCCCTTAATAATATGTTTCCTTAAGATGATTGTGATCATTGTGTGCTTGTCTTATCATTGTAGATTGAGGTGCGCCATGTAGGCAGTGAAGTTTACCAGGGTTTCTTAGACAGCGATGATGTAGATGAACACTTTTCTGTTGTCAAGGTCAAGACCTTCCTTGATGTTAATGTTCGACTTATTGAGCATGCTGAGGGGATTCTGCCTAATGGTAAGGTGGTAGTTCTAGGGCGTGGCACCTCTGGTGAATTAATGGCAAAAAGTGTGATACTGGCTGGCGATGTAAGTTGTCCTAAATATAATGAAGATCCTGTGTTGTCCGTGGCTAAAATAACCAAGGTACACTTGCACTATGACCTGAGCATTTTAATCTGTTTCTGTTGTTCTATGCGCTAAACTGTACCTTGGAGGCAATAAAAAATGATTCTTTTCCTATTTAATTCTTGTTCAATTTCACTTCATTTTGTTCAAATGTAACCCTTGTTGTCTGTCACCTGTTATTTGTGTTAGGATTGGGAAGGTGGGCCACTTTTTTCTTTGGATGGGAACTTTATCGGCATGAACCTTTTTCTGGTTATGGAAAGAGCTTTTTTTCTACCATGGGGTGTAATGGTCTATCTGGTGTATAACTTTAAGACTCCCCTAGAGAACAGGTAAAGGTTTTCCACCGTCAGAAAGATATTTCTGTCCATGGGCATGTAGTACAGTTGCCCTGCAATACAAGACCAGTCACATTTCTTTTTCATCTGTTGAATTGAAAAGAAATGTGCTCGCTACAAGGAATTATGACGTTTCCCTATTCTGATTATTCTTTGGCATTTGCTCAAAGCTCTATGTTTTTGTGAAATATGTATATGCACACAACGTGGTGTCCTCTTTAGTTTATCCTGTTGCATGCATACGACTCTACCATTTAGTTCTTTGGCAGCATGTTGCATATTAATGCACATGTTTGATCCATTCGCTGCTGGGTTAGCGGTCACATTGATTTTCTTGGGCAGGCATGGAGAAGGACCCTCACATGAGATGTTCAATCGCTATCAAGACGGTGAGCACACAGCCACTCTTTGAGACAGCTAAACTTGTGGTATTATGCAAATTGTTGTATTCCCTCTGTCCTGAATTAGTTGACTCAGATTTGTCTAGATATGGATATATGTAGACACGTTTTAGTGTTAGATACATCCGATCTAGGTAAATCCAAGTCAACCAATTTGGAAAGGAGGGAGCTATTGCTTACTTCGTTGTCTCGCACTCTCATGTCAAGGAAGCCGCCACCTGCTCAGGCTCGAACCCTTGTGCTCGCAAAATGTCGGTGCCTCTCTGGAGTGACTTCAGCGAGTTTCAGGGTCTCGCACTCCCCTGTTTTAAGATGAAGCTTGGGGGATGTCATATCCTGTATTAGTTCTTTTTTTGAAGCATCAATTTGTCGGTCTTCATAAGTAGTGCAAGTTCAACTATTGTATTTCTACTCAATAACCATCACAACTAGTTTGGCCTTTTTTACATGTACTTTCATGGCGTTAGTGTGAATCAGTCAACCTTTCCACACACTGTTCTTGGGTATGCTATACCGTTCTAACTTGTAACCTGAAATGTTGCTCAGTTTGTCATCATAAGCTAATTAATTAATTTTATGTGCTGAGCACTATGCATAGAATTTTATGTGCATTTACTTGTATTTTGTACTGGTATATCTCAGTGTTATAATCACCTGAGCTTGTCCTTATTGCGCCAGTTTATAAAACTGGCATCGAGCATAGTCTGTTTGGGGATGTAGACAAGATGGGTTACCCCAAGCTACCAGTAACTATGCTGGATGGTGAGTCAGTGCTTCTAGATTTGCCGACTTTTTGTGCATCACGCCTCTTTACAGCTCTGCTGTGCCACTAACAACTATGCCACCTTGTATATAACACCAGATGGCTTGGTTTTGGTTAATACTTTTGAAGACACCTTTGGCGACGTATGGGGTGAAGGTGTCTGGAGGGAACTTGGGAAAAATGCTTCTGACATAAGTCGCATTGTTGTCGCACTTGCTTCCTTGAATGGTAATTTTACACCAATGTGGCATTTACCGGTATATATTTGTATCTGTTTACTGCCTGTTAATAATCAAAATCATGGCAACGGCAGGTGAAAAAATGTTTTCTGCATGCACGGGTTTTTTTATTCGATGGAATGGCTCAACCACCATTCTGACATCTGCAAGCCTGGTTAGAGATCATTGTGATGAAAGCAAGATTGTTGAAAACTTGACGGTTTGCGCTCCTCGCTCTATGATTGATTTCTGTTCTTTAGAGATTGTAGAAAACTTCTGAAGTCTCACTGTATAATTTGCAGATTAAAGTATTGCTTCCAAACAAACTTGTCCGAAAAGGGAACATAGAGCATTACAGTCTACATTACAATGTCGCTCTAGTCAGTGTCGAGGATTGCCGTGTTATCCGACCAGCAAAGATTCAGCTTGATTGTATTGGTATTTCCCGTGTAGCAGCTGCAGGGCGTTGCTTCAGATCAGGCACAGGCACGATAATGGCCACAAGTGGGCGTCTGGTTTCCTGGTCAGGCAGGCTTGATTGCAAGTTCATTTTACGCTCCACATGTAAAATCAGTAAGGTCGGTACGGCTGTTGCTGTTTGTTGCCTACTTTTTACATGGTGGAAGCTAATCGTCGCATCAAAATTACTAGTTGATTACCATGATGTCTGTTTGGATTAAATCTGAGAATATGTTTATGCCACCTTACCAGGCTGGGATTGGAGGACCCATTTTTAATATGCGTGGAGAGGTTATCGGCATGAACTTCTATTCAGAGAAAATAGGCACCCTTTCCTGCTATGGAATGAGATTGGCAACATCCTGGCATATTTTAAGGAAAAGAGGTATTTCAAAATTTCCTTTTTGGGGTATTCGAGTGTTTATCCGATAGTATGTTGTTGAGATGAACATTTGATTGAGAAGCCTGCTGAAGCGAGTTCAGCCAGGCATATGTTGAGTGATATAAATAAATGTATTTGCTGGTGTGTTTGACAGTGATGCTGGTGAGGTTGCCAAGGACAGTGGTTCCTCTTTCTGGAAAATGGATGGGGATGACAGAGTTCGGTTAAACAGGTAAGGCATCCTGAGACGCACACTCCTATCAAATTAGTTACAGTGAATAGTTTGGGATATAAAGTAGTACTCCCTCCGTACCTAGTTATAAAATGTTTCAACTTTTTTCTGAATCGGATGTATATAGACGCGTTTTAGTGTGTATTGTTCACTCATTTCAGCCAGTACATAGTCTATCTTAAAAAATTATCCAAACTGTCTTGTACTACTTCTGTGCACTAATATAGAGGTTTTTACACTATAAGACGTTTTGTAGTTCAATTTGAACTGCAAAAACCGTCTTACATTAGTGTAGGGAGGGAGTAATTTGGAACGGAGGTGATATTTACATTGAACTGCTGCAGGTGGCCTGTGCCTATGCCATGTTGGCGAGATCCTGACGATCCATCTTGGAGCTATCCTGATGATTGGATTACAGATGCACCCAGGGATGAGCCGAACATTGAAATCCCACCTGGCGAGGAGTTCAGATACGGATACATAAGGGGAACGAGATATAGAAAACTTGTAAAGGAGTGCTGGGTTCCCGTGACCAAGAAGTGGTGATATCTCTCACTGTATATCAATCTCCGTGTTCGATGCAGCTGCTTGGGTTGGCTAACACTCGAGAACGAAGTGACCTTTTTATGCGCCTGTGCTATGCACTGTTTAGAAGCTAGTACGACAATCTCTTGTTCTTAGTCGTCGTAATATTATGCTGTTCTTAGTGAGCTCTTGGTTGTGTACCTAGCTAACTGCTCGTGCGTTGCCCGTGGTTCAACACAAATACGTCCTGCCATGTTTGGCCCTGTGCTCTGACGATGCCTCTGCACACCTTGGCCAACCCAAGGCAGCCCGCGCCGTTGAACTCCGGCGTATATTTTCATGAAGAGCAATTTTATTTTGCCAGTGATCTAAATGTTCTTATATTTCTTTACGGAGGGAGTACAAATTTGCGCTTCATATTAGTCAACAAACATGAACATTGGCGATTTCCCAACCTGAGTTTTCATATATTGGGGCCAAAACGCTAGGTAAACAGCATGCATATATTGGGGCCAAATCTACTATTCTTAAATAGTTTATCTTCACTATAAGTAATTCTCTCAACATGCGGCCTTTCACCTCACCTTGCGTGCCATGTCAGCATTCACTAGTACTATTTTTCAGCCGTGCACCACATTTTTACCTTTAATCATTACAACATGCACTCTCACATCTCACCAAGTCATACATGTGTGAGAAATCATAATTAGTCACAGAATTGTCCATATCATACATCTTACACAAGCTCATGTCTTTAGCATGTATCTTATTCATGTGGTATGAAAAATTTATTGGAATTGGTTGTAGACATTGATCGTCAGGATGTACTCCCTCCGTTCCAAAATAAGTGTCTTAATCTTAATACAATTTTGTATTAAAGTTAGTACAAAGTTGAGACATTTATTTTGAAACGGACGGAGTATTAAAGAGTGAAATGTGAATTGAAGAAAGCAATATGTGCATACAAGTATTGACCGGTGTATCATCTATTCATAAATACTAAAATATTCTTTCTTGAAAACTCTACAATGCTACAAGACTTTTTGGAGATACATTTATTGAAACGAAAAAGGGAATACCTATATTAATCCGTCAGTCTGAATTTGTTTTTATTCAAGAATAATTTAATTTATTTCAAATATTTATAAAACCTATAAGCTGCTAACTTCATAAAATAAATGTTAGAGTGCAACAATAATATATTTTTTTCGCAGCAATGTGAGAATCCTCTAGTATTATGAACAATGAGAACAAAATTTGGAAACAGATGATACTATTTTTTAGTTTGTGTGACAAATAGGACATACAGCAGCAAGCAACGGTTGTAGTGTAGCGGACTCCTATTTGGGCATACAGGCAACACTGCAAACCGGCGCTCACATTGACATGAATGGTTCGGCTGATGTAAGTACGTGAATGGGAGTGCTGTTTCCGGTCTTGGGAAGCTTCCAGACTGGTTTTGGGAAACTTCTCGCAACTTTTCTTTTGTTCGGGTTTTCATTTTTCTTTCTTGATTTTCATGAGTTTGTTTATTTTTTAAAAATTCGCAAAAATTTTGTAAGCCACGAATTATTTCAAAAACTTAAGCTTTTTTGAAACCATGAACACATATTTAAATTAACAAAGTTTGTTTTAAAATTCAAGAACATTTTTGCATTCAGGAACTTCTTTGGAATTCATGAATTTTTTAAAGATTTTTTTGGAATTTAGGAACTTTTTTAAGTTGTGATTTTTTGGATTTATGAACCTTTTTTGACTTCACGAAAATATGCAAATTCACGAACTTTCTTTCATGCTCGTGATTTTTTTTTGAATTCATGATTTTTTTACTTTTTTTGGCAAAAACATCAATATTTTGAACATTTTTCAATCATGTGAAGCTTCTTTTATTAAAAAAGTAAACCGGTCAACCAAGTGAACTGGTCCATGGTCGACTGGGTCAACCATGTTAACTGAGTGCGCGCTAGCTTGTTGGGCTGGCCCATGCACGAGGAGTGTGTGAGCGCCAACGTACTAACCGGCGCCGAACGCGTCCTATAGGAGCCCTCTTGCGGGAGCCCCGCAAGGGTCATTTTTATGGGCTAAGAGCGCTCCAGGTGGTGCATCCAGCCACCCCCACGTGTCATGCGGGGTGCTACCTCTGTATTTCTTTTTCCTTGTATGCATTTTTGGGTTTTAGATGAGTTTCGTTGGCTTTTCGGTTTACACCTTGTTTTTCCTAGGATTTGCAGAAAAAATTGGCGAGAAAAAGTTCGTAAAAAGAGTTATGGGAAAAAATTGTACTTCTACGAGTAGCACATATTTGCTTTTCGTGGAGGCACATAATTGCTTCCGGGAGAAGCATAGTGTGCTTCTCAGAAAAGGGGAAATCACAGATTTTATTTTTTGCGTCAATCTTTTTTTGCTTCCATGAGAAGTGTTCCTTTGCTGATATTATTACCAATATTTGACACTAGGTTATTCATAGTATTACTATGCCTTCCTATTCATTGTGGGTTGGTTAGTTGTCAGGCACCAATTTTCTTCTGTGAGAAACACAGTTATCCTTCTTGGGAAATGGAAAAAATCTTAATTTTTTTGCTTGAATGAGAAGCAAAAATTTGCATCTCATTGTACTTCCCGAAAAGGGTAAAAAATTGCGCACAATTTTTTTGCCGCAAGAAGCACAGTCGTGCTTCCCTGGAAGGGAAAATATCGGGAATTTTATTTTGTGTGATTTTTGTGTACTTCCACGAGAAGCACATATTTGCATCCCGTGAAGGCACAAATCTATGCTTCTCAAAAAGGAAAAAAAATGTGCTTCCGGCTTTGCTCCCCCCCCCCCCTCCTTTTTTGATTTTTTTGTGAAAAAAGCTTGTTGAAACCTATTAACATGATATTTAATATCAAAGGTCTCGATGCGAGAAATCCAACGGTGATAAAAGTTCGGGATTTGGACACATGGTTAAAGAGATAATACATTTTAAAAAACAAATCTACGAAAAAAGGAAAACTCTCAAGTTGCGACAAGTGCGCACATGCAGTGTGTCATTTGTTTGTGTTGGAGAAGGTGAGAATGACCTTTCCAAGGTGTTCCCCTTAAATAGTGATTTCGGCTTTAGTGTAGATTTTCGGTATTTAACTCATAACCTCTGTTGGGCCAAATTCATGTTCAAAAGGCCATCTACGTATCAAGATGAATACTTGGTTGGCCTAATAGGTGAATGAGATTGGGCATTTAGAGGGCCACGAAGTGGAATGATAGTTATGATTTATGGGCTGTTGTTTCTCTTTACGAAAATGGGCTCTTACTTTCCATTCTCAGATAGTACACGGCTTTGACTTCCGAAAATTCTACTACATTCTCTATGACTGTACGTCCGCATATCTTATTCCCGCATTCTTTGCAAGTAGACTCGGCCAAGCAGGTGACTCATTTCTACTAGGCTCATCAGCGCTCTGTTCGGCTGTTCCACCATTTTACTAAAGGAAACCAGCATCACCTGTGCCTCGTCATTCTATCATGGTCGTCGTTGCTTGAGATGAGATCAGAGTGTGGCATACACGATGTGGTAGAATGAGAATAGCTATGGTGGCACGGAGTAGGAGCAAGAGACAAAGTTGTTCTTGGAAGTGAAGTGAATGTTGCAATTTCTGTTTTCTTTCTGTATTTTCCACTCCTCACATTCCTATGACTACCATTTAAATCCATGTTGTGTGGAGGCATAGCAAATAATAAAATGAGCAAGTCATTCATCTTCGGAGCAGGGAGGTCTCACTTCTTATAAAAGATTTGGGTGGTAGACAAGGACATAAAGTCATTGATCCATTGGTAGGTGTTGGGGATACACATAACAGGTAGGCCCACAAAGGGTCGAAGTATCATAAAGTATGGGGTCCACACAACATATGGGTCCAGATAAAATTCATACAGATATACTATCCACTCGAACAAGCAGCATACTATCCACTCGACCAAGTAGTATACCATCCACTCGGATATACGAAGACCAGCAGGCAACAAAGCAGTCGACATCATTCTCATAGTGAGGGCTTGGGAGTGGGCTAGCATTATGGCATTCATGCCCCACTTTGTAACATAGGAGGTGAGGGGGTGGCGCACTCTATATAAGCCACCCCCACCAGTAGACTTGGGGGGCTCTTGTCTTCCATCTCTCTCTCTTTTCACCATTAGTCTTAGGACTTAGTTCAGACATGGGGATCCGTTCCTGTCACACACACACACATTGTAATCTCCGGATATATACTCAGATAAAACAAAGCCTCTCCGGAACACAAGACGTAGGGTTGTTATCTCCACCGTGAGAGGCCCGAACTCGCTAAAACTACCGTGTCACCCATATGCATCTCGATAGATCATGCTCTGTTACCATATACCTTATTATTGTCGGAATCGTTTCCATGACAGTTGGCGCCCACCGTGGGGCATGACGTCTATCGAGCCATGATGCAAATGATTTTATTTCTTTGATCTTCGTCCGTCGATCAACAATCATCAATGGAGGGTTTGATCCAGGATGTTCCGGACATCACTCCATTTACAGGAGGATAAAATACTCCTCATCATGCGGAAGGATCAGGGAGTTGCTCATCTCACATTTTCCTCTTCTATAATCAATCATTGATCTAATGATTGTTTGTTCTTCTTCTGTATGCACACGAGCTCA
The DNA here is from genome assembly GCF_002162155.2 of Triticum dicoccoides. Lineage (NCBI taxonomy): Eukaryota > Viridiplantae > Streptophyta > Magnoliopsida > Poales > Poaceae > Triticum > Triticum dicoccoides. The sequence goes on along the minus strand of NC_041389.1, from coordinate 566,994,002 downwards.
TACAAAAGGATGCCTCCCTTTGCTCCAATTGAGGACTCGGTTCTCGGATGATGAAGCGCCGCTGTCCGCCCAACGTCATCTGCGATGCCGTCGCCGAGCGGCCACGCATGCACAACCGCTAACGCTCGGCCCGGTTCCTCGGCCGGCGGAGCACGACGACCGGCGGGCGAACCTGCTCCTCGGGCGACAAGGCTCAGCTACTGGCACTCGCCTAGCTCCGCGGGCGTCGAAGCGTGACTCCGACCGGTGCAGAGCTCCGGCAGCCGAGGTGTGAAACGCGGGCAGCAGTGCTCGCGTCGACCTCACCCTCTGCTGCGCCGGCCCGCGTGTCCGGTGCTGGAGCTGCGGCCAGCCGCTGGTCCACTTCGTCGCCATCTCTAGCTGCCGACCCATTTCGGCCAGACCGGCAGTTCCACTTCAGCAGAGCTCTCCGAACGCCAACCTGCATCCACGACTCTCCTTCTAACCCTTAATTCCTGCCCATTTATTTCATTAATTCCCTTCAATTTATTTCCTGCATGCAGGGGGTAAATGGCCGTGGGAAAAGGAAACTTCCCTTACATGCATGAACGGTTTTAACTCTTCCTTATCAATTAACCCTTAATTAACGTTAACACCATCTGCATGCAGATTAATTCGGCGTTGGACGTGGGCAACTCCGCCTGCACGCTTTGGATCAGGCCCGTTCAACGCTTGTGCGCTCGTGGGCACATCCACGTCGGACCTCACCCGCGCCTCCGAGCCTGGCCCTCCACATCGGCCTTGCCTAGCCAGCTCTGCGACGACTGGATCCCAACCTAGCTGCGGTTCACTCGGACGGGCGGGAGCACTCGGACGAGGCGTCTGCTTAGATAGGGCCCACTCGGCCGTGAGGTTGCTGGATTCACTCGGCCGGTCCTCCACAACAACGACAATGACCACTGCATTCAACTCGTCTGCGGCTCTACTCCATGCAGCGAACACACTCGTGGATTCATCTCCTTTAGTGAACGCGGCGACAGGCCAGGGCGACCCTCGACTGCGACAACTGCTTCCTATGGCTCAACCTTCCCATGGAGTTTCACTCGACCACCACGTGCTTCATCATCGGTTGAACACGTCTACATCACCCGGACTTCCCGTACATCACCACTCCGTGGGACGCGTCTATATCACTCGGACGCCCCGCACATTGTCACTCCACGGCTCGCGCCTCTACTTCACCAGGACGCCCCGCGCATCGTCGTTCCGCAGGATGCGTCTACATCATCCGGACGCCCGCGCGTCGTCATTCCGCGGGACGCTTCTACTTCACTCGGACGCCCCACGCGGCGCCAATCCGCGGCACGCGTCTACATCATCCGGACGCTTCGCGCGTCGCCACTCTACGGGACGTGTCTACGTCACTTGACCGCCCCGCGCGTCGTCATTGGTTGGTCACCTCATCACCACTCGGCCGCCCCGCGCGTCGTCATCGGTTTGTCACCTCATCATCACTCGGCCGCCCCGCGCGTCGTCATCGGTTGGTCAACTCACCACCACTCGGCCGCCCCGCGCGTCGCCACTCGGTTGGTCACCTCATAACCACTCGTCCGCCCC
>NC_041389.1:566989620-566991861 GCF_002162155.2 Triticum dicoccoides | reverse complement strand
AACCACTCGGCCGCCCCATGTGTCGCCATCAGTTGGTCACCTCATAACCAATCGGCCGTCCCATAGGTCGCCATCGGTTGGTCACCTCATAACCACTTGGCCGCCCCGCGCGTCGCCATAGGTTGGTCACCTCATAACCACTCGGCCGCCCCGTGCGTCGCCATCGGTTGGTCACGTCATAACCACTCGGCCGCCCCACGTGTCTGTTGGGGAACGTAGTAATTTCAAAAAAAAATCCTACGTACACGCAAGATCATGGTGATGCATAGCAACGAGAGGGGAGAGTGTTGTCCACGTACCCTTGTAGACCGTAAGCGGAAGCGTTATGACAACGCGATTGATGTAGTTGTACGTCTTCACGATCCGACCGATCCAAATACCGAACGTACGGCACCTCCGAGTTCAGCACACGTTCAGCTCGATGACGATCCCCGGACTCCGATCCAGCAAAGTGTCGGAAATGAGTTCCGTCAGCACGACGGCGTGGTGACGATGATGATGCTCTACCGGCGCAGGGCTTCGCCTAAACACCGCGACGATATGACCGAGGTGGAATATGGTGGAGGGGGGCACTGCACACGGCTAAGGAACGATCCGTAGATCAACTTGTGTGTCATGGGGTGCCCCCTGCCCCAGTATATAAAGGAGCAAGGGGGGAGGAGGCCGGCCCTAGGAGGGGGCGCGCCAAGTGTGGAGTCCTACTAGGACTCCCTAGTCCTAGTAGGATTCCACCTCCCTTGTTGGAGTAGGAGAAGGGGAAAGAGGGGGAGAGGAAGAAGGAAAGGGGGGCTGCGCCCCTTGTCCATTTCGGGCCAGAGGGGGGGCGCAGGCCTCCTTCCTTTTGGCCTCTCTCCTCTATTTCCGTATGGCCCAATAAGGCTCATATACTCCCCGGCGAATTCCCGTAACTCTTCGGTACTCCGAAAAATACCCGAATCATTCGGAACCTTTCCGAACTCCGAATATAGTCGTCCAATATATCGATCTTTACGTCTCGACCATTTCGAGACTCCTCGTCATGTCCCCGATATCATCCGGGACTCCGAACTCCTTCGGTACATCAAAACTCATAAACTCATAATATAACTGTCATCGAAGCCTTAAGCGTGCGGACCCTACTGGTTCGAGAACTATGTAGACATGACCTAGAACTATTCTTGGTCAATAACCAATAGCGGAACCTGGATGCCCATATTGGCTCGTACATATTCTACAAAGATCTTTATCGGTCAAACCGCATAACAACATACTTTGTTCCCTTTGTCATCGGCATGTTACTTGCCCTAGATTCGATCGTCGGTATCTAATACCTAGTACAATATTGTTACCGGCAAGTCTCTTTACTCGTTATGTAATGCATCATTCCGTAACTAACTCATTAGCTACATTGCTTGCAAGGCTTATAGTGATGTGCATTACCGAGAGGGCCCAGAGATACCTCTCCGACAATCGGAGTGACAAAACCTAATCTCGAAATACGCCAACCCAACATGTACCTTTGGAGACACCTGTAGTACTCCTTTATAATCACCAAGTTACGTTGTGACGTTTGGTAGCACCCAAAGTGTTCCTCCGGTAAACGGGAGTTGCATAATCTCATAGTTATAGGAACATGTATAAGTCATGAAGAAAGCAGTAGCAACATACTAAACGATCAAGTGCTAAGGCTAACGGAATGGGTCAAGTCAATCACATCATTCTCCTAATGATGTGATCCCGTTAATCAAATGACAACTCTTTTGTCCATGGTTAGGAAACATAACCATCTTTGATAATCGAGCTAGTCAAGTAGAGGCATACTAGTGACACTATGTTTGTCTATGTATTCACACATGTATTATGTTTCCGGTTAATACAATTCTAGCATGAATAATAAACATTTATCATGATATAAGGAAATAAATAATAACTTTATTATTGCCTCTAGGGCATATTTCCTTCAGCGTCTCCATAGGTTGGTCACCTCATAACCACTCAGCCTCCCAGCGCGTCGCCACTCGATTGGTCACCTCATAACCACTCGGCCGCCCCGCGCGTCGCCATAGGTTGGTCACCTCATAACCGCTCGACCGCCCCGCACGTCACCATAGGTTGGTCACCTCATAACCAATCGGCCGCCCCGTGCGTCGCCATCGGTTGGTCACCTCATAACCATTCGGTCGCCCCGCGTGTCGCTATAGGTTGGTCACCTCATAACCAGTCGGCCGCCCCGTGCGTCGCCATCGGTTGGTCACCTCATAA
>NC_041389.1:566968138-566988613 GCF_002162155.2 Triticum dicoccoides | reverse complement strand
CGGCCGCCCCGCGCGTTGCCATAGGTTGGTCACCTCATAACCACTCGGCCGCCCCGGGCGTCGCCATCGGTTGGTCACCTCATAACCACTCGGCCACCCCGCGCGTCGCCATAGGTTGGTCACCTCATAACCACTCGGCCGCCCCGTGCGTCGCCATCGGTTGGTCACCTCATAACCACTCGGCCGCCCCGCGCGTCGCCATAGGTTGGTCACCTCATAACCACTCGTCCGCTCCGCGCGTCGCCACTCGGTTGGTCACCTCATAACTATTGGTGAGCGTAGCAGAAATTCAAAATTTTCTACGAGTCACCAAGATCTATCTATGGAGAGACTAGCAACGAGAGAGAGGAGTGCATCTACATACCCTTGTAGATCGCGAGCGGAAGCGTTCAAGAGAACGGGCTTGAGGGAGTCGTACTCGTCGTGATCCAAACCACCGAAGATCCTAGTGCCGAATGGAGGGCACCTCCGCGTTCAACACACGTGCAGCCCGGTGACGTCTCACGTGCCTTGATCCAGCAAGGAGAGAGGGAGAGGTTGGGGAAGACTCCGTCCAGCAGCAGCATGACGGCGTGGTGGTGGTGGAGGAGCGCGGTACTCCAGCAGGGCTTCGCTAAGCACTACGAGAGACGAGGAGGGAGAGAGGTAGGGCTGCGCCTTGGGAGAGAGACTCATGTGTTGGGCAGCCCCAAAACCTCCACTATATATAGGGGAAGGGAGAGGGGAAGGCGCCTTAGGGTTTCCCCATAGGGGGGTCGACGGCCAGGGCAGATGGGATCTCCCCTTTGGGTGACTTGGCCCCCAAGCCAGGAGGTGGGAACCCTAGATGGGGCGCCCCAAACCCCCTGGTCACGTGGGAATAGGTGAGGGGGGCGCACAGCCCCTTAGTGGGCTGGTTTGCCCCCTTCCCTTGGCCCATGAAGCCCCCCAACACTTGCCGGGGCTCCCGAAACACCTTTCGGTCATGCTGGTCATCACCCGGTACCTCCGGAACACTTCCGGACTCCAAAACCCTTCGTCCAATATATCAATCTTCACCTCCGGACCATTCCGGGACTCCTCGTGGCGTCCGGGATCTCATCCGGGACTCCGAACAACATTCGGTAACCGCATACATACCTTCCCTATAACCCTAGCGTCATCGAACCTTAAGTGTCTAGACCCTACGGGTTCGGGAACCATGCAGACATGACCGAGACAACTCTCCGGCCAATAACCAACAGCGGGATCTAGATACCCATGTTGGCTCCCACATGTTCCACGATGATCTCATCGGATGAACCATGATGTCAAGGATTCAATCAATCCCGTATACAATTCCCTTTGTCTAGCGGTATAGTACTTGCCCGAAATTCGATCGTCGGTATCCCGATACCTTGTTCAATCTCGTTACCGGCAAGTCTCTTTACTCGTTCCATAACACATCATCCCGCGATCAACTCCTTGATCACATTGTGCACATTATGATGATGTCCTAACGAGTGGGCCCAGAGAAACCTCTCCGTCACATGGAGTGACAAATCCCAGTCTCGATTCGTGCCAACCCAATAGACACATCGGAGATACCCGTAGTGTACCTTTATAGCCACCCAGTTACGTTGTGACGTTTGGTACACCCAATGCATTCCTACGGTATCCGGGAGTTGCGCAATCTCATGGTATAAGGAAAAGGTACTTGACATTTAGAAAAGCTTTAGCATACGAACTACACGATCTTGTGCTAGGCTTAGGATTAGGTCTTGTCCATCACATCATTCTCCTAATGATGTGATCCCGTTATCAATGACATCCAATGTCCATGGTCAGGAAACCATGACCATCTGTTGATCAACGAGCTAGTCAACTAGAGGCTCACTAGGGACATGTTGTGATCTATGTATTCACACATGTATTGCGGTTTCCGGTCAATACAATTATAGCATGAATAATAGACAATTATCATGAACAAGGAAATACAATAATAACCATTTTATTATTGCCTCTAGGGCATATTTCCAACAGTCTCCCACTTGCACTAGAGTCAATAATCTAGTTCACATCACTATGTGATTGTAATGAATCGACACCCATGGGGTTTGATCATATCTCGCTTGTGAGAGAGGTTATTAGTCAACGGATCTGAACCTTTCAGATCCACGTGTGCTTTGCAAATCCCTATGTGATCTCCTAGATGCAGCTACCACGCTCTATTTGGAACTATTCCAAATAACTGTTCTACTATACGAATCCGGTTTACTACTCAGAATAATCCGGATTAGTGTCAAAGTTTGCATCAGCGTAACCCTTTACGACGAACTCTTTTACCACCTCCATAATCGAGAAAATTCCTTAGTCCACTAGTTACTAAGGATAAGTTTGACCGTTGTCCTGTGATCCATTCCTGGATCACTCTTGTACCCCTTGACTGACTCATGGCAAGGCACACTTCCGGTGCGTTACACATCATAGCATTGAAGGAAATATGCCCTAGAGGCAATAATAAAGTTATTATTTATTTCCTTATTTCATGATAAATGTTTATTATTCATGCTAGAATTGTATTAACCGGAAACATAATACATGTGTGAATACATAGACAAACATAGTGTCACTAGTATGCCTCTACTTGACTAGCTCGTGAATCAAAGATGGTTAAGTTTCCTAGCCATGGACAAAAGAGTTGTCATTTGATTAACAGGATCACATCATTAGGAGAATGATGTGATTGACTTGACCATTCCGTTAGCTTAGCACACGATCGTTTAGTATGTTGCTACTGCTTTCTTCATGACTTATACATGTTCCTGTGACTATGAGATTATGCAACTCCCGTTTACTAGAGGAACACTTTGTGTGCTACCAAATGTCACAACGTAATTGGGTGATTATAAAGGTGCTCTACAGGTGTCTCCAAAGTTACATGTTGAGTTGGCATAATTCGAGATTAGGGTTTGTCACTCCGATTGTCGGAGAGGTATCTCTGGGCCCTCTTGGTAATACTCATCACCTAAGCCTTGCAAGCATTGTAACTAATGAGTTAGTTATGAGATGATGTATTACGGAACGAGTAAAGAGACTTGCCAGTAATGAGATTGAACTAGGTATTGGATACCAACGATCGAATCTCGGGCAAGTAACATACCGATGACAAAGGGAACAACGTATGTTGTTATGCGGTTTAACCGATAAAGATCTTCGTAGAATATGTGGGAACCAATATGAACATCCAGGTTCCGCTATTGGTTATTGACTGAGAATAGTTCTAGGTCATGTCTACATAGTTCTCGAACCCGTAGGGTCCGCACGCTTAACGTTACGATGACAGTTTTATTATGAGTTTATAAGTTTTGATGTACCGAAGGTTGTTCGGAGTCCCGGATGTGATCACGGACATGACGAGGAGTCTCAAAATGGTCGAGACATAAAGATTGATATATTGGATGACTATATTCGGACACTGTAAGTGTTCTGGGTGTTTTCGGAGAAAAACCGGAGTACCGGAGGGTTACCGGAACCCCCCGGGAAGTAATGGGCCTTGATGGGCCCTAGTGGAGAGAGAGAGGGGCCGGCCAGGGCAAGAGGCGCGCCCCCTCCCCTTGAGTCCGAATAGGACAAGGAAGGGGGGGGCGGCGCCCCCCTTGCCTTCCCCCTCTCCCACTCCTTCCTTCCCCCTCCTTCTTGGAATAGGAAAGGGAGGGGGCAAACCTACTTGGAGTAGGTTTCCCCCTCCTAGGGCGCGCCTCCCCTTAGGCCGGCCCCCTCCTCCTCTCCCGCTTTATATACAGGGGAGGGGGCACCCCATAGACACACAATTTGATCTACGGATCGTTCCTTAGCCGTGTGCGGTGCCCCCCTCCACCATATTCCACCTCGGTCATATCGTCGTGGAGTTTAGGCGAAGCCCTGCGCCGGTAGAACATCATCATCGTCACCACGCCGTCGTGCTGACGGAACTCATCCCCGACGCTTAGCTGGATTGGAGCCTGGGGAACGTCATCGAGTTGAACGTGTGCTGAACACAGAGGTGCCGTACGTTCGGTGCTTGGATCGGTCGATTCGTGAAGACGTACGACTACATCAACCGCGTTGTCATAACGCTTCCGCTTAACGTTCTACGAGGGTACGTAGACAACACTCTCCCCTCTCGTTGCTATGCCATCACCATGATCTTGCGTGTGCGTAGGATTTTTTTTTGAAATTACTACGCTCCCCAACAGTGGCATCCGAGCCTAGGTTTTATGCGTTGATGTTATATGCACGAGTAGAACACAAGTGAGTTGTGGGGGATACAAGTCATACTACTTACCAACATGTCATACTCTGGTTCGGCGGTATTGTTGGATGAAGCGGCCCAGACCGACATTACGCGTACGCTTACGCGAGACTGGTTTTACCGCCGTGCTTTGCACACAGGTGACTAGCGGGTGTCAGTTTCTCCAACTTTAGTTGAACCAAGTGTGGCTACGCCCGGTCCTTGCGAAGGTTAAAACAACACCAACTTGACAAACTATCGTTGTGGTTTTGATGCGTAGATAAGAACGGTTCTTGCTCAGCCCGTAGCAGCCACGTAAAACTTGCAACAACAAAGTAGAGGAGGTCTAACTTGTTTTTGCAGGGCATGTTGTGATGTGATATGGCCAAGACGTGATGCTATATTTTATTGTATGAGATGATCATGTTTTGTAACCGAAGTTATCGGCAACTGGCAGGAGCCATATGGTTGTCACTTTATTGTATGAAATGCAAATGCCCTGTAATTGCTTTACTTTATCACTAAGCGGTAGCGATAGTCGTAGAAGCAATAGATGGCGTAAACGACAACGATGCTACGATGGAGATCAAGGTGTCGCGCCGGTGATGATGGTGATCACGATGGTGCTTCGGAGATGGAGATCACAAGCACAAGATGATGATGGCCATATCATATCACTTATATTGATTGCATGTGATGTTTATCCTTTATGCATCTTATCTTGCTTTGATTGACGGTAGCATTTTAAGATGATTTCTCACTAAAAATTATCAAGAAGTGTTCTCCCTGAGTATGCACCGTTGCCAAAGTTCGTCGTGCCCAGACACCACGTGATGATCGGGTGTGATAAGCTCTGCGTCCATCTACAACGGGTGCAAGCCAGTTTTGCACACGCAGAATACTCAGGTTAAACTTGACGAGCCTAGCATATGCAGATATGGCCTCGGAACACGGAGACCGAAAGGTCGAGCGTGAATCATATAGTAGATATGATCAACATAGAGATGTTCACCATTGAAAACTAATCCATCTCACGTGATGATCGGTTATGGTTTAGTTGATTTGGATCACGTGATCACTTAGATGACTAGAGAGATGTCTGTCTAAGTGGGAGTTCTTAAGTAATATGATTAATTGAACTTAAATTTATCATGAACTTAGTCCTGGTAGTATTTTGCATATTATGTTGTAAGATCAATAGCTTGCGTTGTTGCTCTCATATGTTTATTTTGATATGTTCCTAGAGAAAATTGTGTTGAAAGATGTTAGTAGCAATGATGCGGATTGGATCCGTGATATGAGGTTTATCCTCATTGCTACACAGAAGAATTATGTTCTTGATGCACCGCTAGGTGACAGACCTATTGCAGGAGCAGATGCAGACGTTATGAACGTTTGGCTAGCTCAATATGATGTCTACTTGATAGTTTAGTGCACCATGCTTAACGGCTTAGAATCGGGACTTCAAAGACGTTTTGAATGTCATGGACCATATGAGATGTTCCAGGAGTTGAAGTTAATATTTCAAGCAAATACCCAAGTTGAGAGATATGAAGTCTCCAACAAGTTCTGTAGCTAAAAGTTGGAGGAGAATCGCTCAACTAGTGAGCATGTGCTCAGATTGTCTGGATACTTCAATCGCTTGAATCAAGTGGGAGTTAATCTTCCAGATAAGATAGTGATTGACAGAATTCTCTAGTCACCATCACTAAGTTACTAGAACTTCGAGATGAACTATAGTATGCAAGGGATGACAAAAACGATTCCCGAGCTCTTCGTGATGTTGAAATCAACGAAGGTAGAAATCAAGAAAGAGCATCAAGTGTTGATGATTGACAAGACCACTAGTTTCAAGAAAAGGGCAAAGGGAAAGAAAGGGAAACTTCAAGTAGAATGGCAAACAAGTTGTCACTCAAGTGAAGAAGACTAAAGCTGGACCAAAGCCTGAAACTGAGTGCTTACACTGCAAAGGAAATGGTCACTGGAAGCGGAAATGCCCTGAATATTTGGTGGATAAGAAGGATGGCAAAGTGAACAAGGGTATATTTGATATACAGGTTATTGATGTGTGCTTTACTAGTGTTTATAGTAGCCCCTGAGTATTTGATATTTGTTCGGTTGCTAAGATTAGTAACTCGAAACAGGAGTTACAGAATAAACAAAGACTAGTTGAAGGGGAAGTGACGATGAGTGTTGGAAGTAGTTCCAAGATTGATATGATCATCATCGCACACCCCTAAACTTTCGGGATAAGTGTTAAACCTAAATAAACGTTATTTAGCGTTTGCGTTGAGCATGAATATGATTTGATCATGTTTATTGCAATACGGTTATTCATTTAAAGTCAGAGAATAATTGTTGTTCTGTTTACATGAATAAAACCTTCAATGGTCATACATCCAATGAAAATAGTTTATTGGATCTCGATCGTAGTGATACACATATTCATAATATTGATGCCAAAAGATGCAAAGTTAATAATGATAGTGCAACTTATTTGTGGCACTGTCGTTTGGGTCATATCGGTGTAAAGCGCATGAAGAAACTCCGTAAAGATGGATTTTCGGAATCACTTGGTTATGAATCACTTGATGCTTGCGAACCGTGCCTTTTGGGCAAGATGACTAAAACTCCGTTCTCCGGAACAATTGAACGAGCTACTGACTTATTGGAAATAATACATACCGATGTATGCGATCCGATGAGTGTTAAGGCTCGTGGCAAGTATCATTATTTTCTAACCTTCACAGATTATTTGAGCAGATATGGGTATATCTACTTAATGAAACATAAGTCTGAAATAGTTGAATAGTTCAAAGAATTTCAGAGTGAAGTGGAAAAATCATCGTAACAAGAAAAATAAAGTTTCTACGATCTGATCATGGAGACGAATATTTGAGTTATGAGTTTGGTCTACATTTGAAACAATGCGGAATAGTTTCGCAACTCACGCCACCCGGAACACCACAGCGTAATGGTGTGTCCGAACATCATAACCGTACTTTATTGGATATTGTACAATCTATGATGTTTCTTACCGATTTACCACTATCGTTTTGGGGTCATACATTAAAGATAGCTGCATTCACGTTAAAAAGGGGCACCACCTAAGTCCGTTGAGACGACACAATATGAACTGTGGTTTGGCAAGAAACCAAAGTTGTCGTTTCTTAAAGTTTGGGGTTGCGATGCTTATGTGAAAAAGTTTCATCCTGATAAGCTCAAACCCAAATCGGAGAAGTGCGTCTTCATAGAATACCCAAAGGAAACTATTGGGTACTCCTTCTATCACAAATCCAAAGGCAAAACATTCGTTGCTAAGAATGGATCCTTTCTAGAGAAGGAGTTTCTCTCGAAAGAAGTGAGTGCGAGGAAAGTAGAACTTGATGAGGTAACTGTACCTGCTCCCTTATTTGAAAGTAGCTCATCACAGAAATCTGTTCCTGTGACTACTACACCAATTAGTGAGGAAGTTAATGATGATGATCATGAAACTTCAGATTAAGTTACTACAGAACCTCGTAGGTCTTCCAGAGTAAGATCCGCACCAGAGTGGTACGGTAATCCTGTTCTGGAAATTATGTTACTAGACCATGACGAACCTACGAACTATGAGGAAGCGATGATGAGCCCAGATTCCACGAAATGGTTTGAGGCCATGAAATCTGAGATGGGATCCATGTATGAGAACAAAGTGTGGACTTTGGTGGAGTTGCCCGATCGGCAAGCCATATTGTATAAATGGATCTTCAAGAGGAAGACAAATGCTGATAGTAGTGTCACTATCTACAAAGCTAGACTTGTCGAAAAAGGTTTTTGACAAAGTTCAAGGTGTTGAATACAATGAGATTTTCTCACTCGTATCGATGGTTAAAAAGTCTGTCCGAATCATGTTAGCAATTGCCACATTTTATGAAATTTGGCAAATGGATGTCAAAACTACATTCCTTAATGGATTTATTAAAGAAGAATTGTATATGATACAATCAGAAGGTTTTGTCAATCCTAAAGGTGCTAACAAAATGTGCAAGCTCCAGCGATCCATCTATGGACTAGTGCAAGCATCTCAGAGTTGGAATATACGCTTTGATAAGTTGATCAAAGCATATAGTTTTATACAGACTTGCGGTGAAGCCTGTATTTACAAGAAAGTGAATGGGAGCACTACAGCATTTCTGATAAGTATATGTGAATGACATATTGTTGATCGGAAATAATGTAGAATTTTTCTAGAAAGCATAAAGGAGTGTTTGAAAGGAGTTTTTCAAAGAAAGACCTTGGTGAAGCTGCTTACACATTGAGCATCAAGACCTATAGAGATAGATCAAGACGCTTGCTAAGATTTTTCAATGAGTACATACCTTGACAAGATTTTGAAGTAGTTCAAAATGGAACAGTCAAAGAAAGAGTTCTTGCCTGTGTTGCAAGGTGTGAAGTTGAGTAAGACTCAAAACCCGACCATGGTAGAAAATAGAAAAGAATGAACAGTCATTCCCTATGCCTCAGTTATAGGTTCTATAAAGTATGCTATGCTGTGTACTAGAACTATTGTATACCTTGCTCTGAGTTTGGCAAAGGAATACAATTTTGATCTAAAAGTAGATCACTAGAACAGCGGTCAAGAATATCCTTAGTGAGGACTAAGGAGATGTTTCTCGATTATGGAGGTGATAAAAGAGCCAGTCGTAAAAAGTTACAATGATGCAAGCTTTTACACCAATCCAGATGACCCTAAGTCTCAATCTGGATACATATTGAAAGTGGGAGCAATTAGCTAGAGTAGCTCCATGCAGAGCATTGTGGACATAGAATATTTGCAAAATACATACGGCTCTGAATGTGACAGACCCGTTGACTAAACTTCTCTCATGAGCAAAACATGATCATACCTTAGTACTCTTTGGGTGTTAATCACATAGCCATGTGAACTAGATTATTGACTCTAGTAAACCCTTTGGGCGTTGATCACATGACGATGTGAACTATGGGTATTAATCACATACAGATGTGAATATTGGTGTTAAATCACATGGTGATGTGAACTAGATTATTGACTCTAGTGCAAGTGGGAGATTGAAGGAAATATGCCCTAGAGGCAATAATAAAGTTATTATTTATTTCCTTATTTCATGATAAATGTTTACTATTCATGCTAGAATTGTATTAACCGGAAACATAATACATGTGTGAATACATAGACAAACATAGTGTCACTAGTATGCCTCTACTTGACTAGCTCATGAATCAAAGATGGTTAAGTTTCCTAGCCATGGACAAAAGAGTTGTCATTTGATTAATGGGATCACATCATTAGGAGAATGATGTGATTGACTTGACCCATTCCATTAGCTTAGCACACGATCGTTTAGTATGTTGCTACTGCTTTCTTCATGACTTATACATGTTCCTGTGACTATGAGATTATGCAACTCCCGTTTACCAGAGGAACACTTTGTGTGCTACCAAACGTCACAACGTAATTGGGTGATTATAAAGGTGCTCTACAGGTGTCTCCAAAGGTACATGTTGAGTTGGCATAATTCGAGATTAGGTTTTGTCACTCCGATTGTCGGAGAGGTATCTCTGGGCCCTCTCGGTAATACTCATCACCTAAGCCTTGCAAGCATTGTAACTAATGATTTAGTTATGAGATGATGTATTACGGAACGAGTAAAGAGACTTGCCGGTAACGAGATTGAACTAGGTATTGGATACCGACGATCGAATCTCGGGCAAGTAACATACCGATGACAAAGGGAACAACGTATGTTGTTATGCGGTTTAACCGATAAAGATCTTCGTAGAATATGTGGGAACCAATATGAACATCCAGGTTCCGCTATTGGTTATTGACCGAGAATAGTTCTAGGTCATGTCTACATAGTTCTCGAACCCGTAGGGTCCGCACGCTTAACGTTATGATGACAGTTTTATTATGAGTTTATAAGTTTTGATGTACCGAAGGTTGTTTGGAGTCCCGGATGTGATCACGGACATGACGAGGAGTCTCGAAATGGTCGAGACATAAAGATTGATATATTGGATGACTATATTCGGACACCGGAAGTGTTCCGGGTGTTTTCGGAGAAAAACCGGAGTATCGGAGGGTTACCGGAACCCCCCCGGGAAGTAATGGGCCTTGATGGGCCCTAGTGGAGAGAGAGAGGGGCCGTCCAGGGCAAGAGGCGCGCCCCCTCCCCTTGAGTCCGAATAGGACAAGGAAGGGGGGGCGGCGCCCCCCTTGCCTTCCCCCTCTCCCACTCCTTCCTTCCCCCTCCTTCTTGGAATAGGAAAGGGAGGGGGCAAACCTACTTGGAGTAGGTTTCCCCCTCCTAGGGCGCGCCTCCCCTTAGGCCGGCCCCCTCCTCCTCTCCTCCTTTATATACGGGGGAGGGGGGCACCCCATAGACGCACAAGTTGATCTACGGATCGTTCCTTAGCCGTGTGCGGTGCCCCCCTCCACCATATTCCACCTCGGTCATATCGCCGCGGAGTTTAGGCGAAGCCCTGCGCCGGTAGAACATCATCATCGTCACCACGCCGTCGTGCTGACGGAACTCATCCCCGACGCTTAGCTGGATTGGAGCCCGGGGAACGTCATCGAGCTAAACGTGTGCTGAACACGGAGGTGCCATACGTTCGGTGCTTGGATCGGTCGATTCGTGAAGACGTACGACTACATCAACCGCGTTGTCATAACGCTTCCGCTTAACGGTCTACGAGGGTACGTAGACGACACTCTCCCCTCTCGTTGCTATGCCATCACCATGATCTTGCGTGTGCGTAGGATTTTTTTTGAAATTACTACGTTCCCCAACAAGCATACTATAGAGCCTACGTCTGAAGCATAGGGGACGACCTTCGTCCTTTCTCTCTTTTCTGCCGTGGTCATGTCTTGAGTCTTACTCAATACTCACACCTCATAACACAGCCAAGAACTCCTTCTTTGCCGATCTATTTTGAACTCCTTCAAAATCTTGTCATGGTATGTATTTATTTGAAAGTACTATTAAGCGTTTTTGATCTATCCTTATAGATCTTGATGCTCAATGTTCAAGTAGCTTAATCCAGGTTTTCCATTGAAAAACATTTTTCAAATAACCCTATATGCTGTCCAGAAATTCTACATCATTTCTGATCAACAATATGTCAACAACATATACTCATCAGAAATGCTTATAGTGCTCCCACTCACTTCTTTGGAAATACAAGTTTCTCATAAACTTTGTATAAACCCAAAATCTTTCATCATCTCATCAAAGTGTATATTCCAACTCCGAGATGCTTACTCCAGTCCTTATAAGGATTGCTGGAGTTTTGCATACTTGTTAGCATCTTTTAGGATTGACAAAACTTTCTGGTTGTATCACATACAACCTTTCCTCAAAAAATCGTCGAGGAAACAATGTTTTGACATCCTATCTGCAAGATTTCATAAAAAATGCAGTAACTGCTAATATAATTCCAACAGACTCTTAGCATTGCTACGAGTGAGAAAGTCTCATCGTAGTCAACTCCTTGAACTTGTCAGAAAACATCTTAGCGACAAGTCGAGATTTCTTAATGGTGACAATTACCATCATTGTCCGTCTTGCTTTTAAAATCCATCTATACCCAACAGCCTTACGACCATCAAGTAGTTCTTCGAAAGTCCACACTTTGTTTTCATTCATGGATCCTCTCTCGGATTTTATGGCCTCGAGCCATTTGTCGGAATCTGGGCCCACCATCGCTTCTCCATAGCTCGTAGGTTCATTGTTGTCTAGCAACATGACCTCCAAGACAGGATCACCGTACCACTCTGAAGCAGTACCTGTCCTTGTCGTCCTACAAGGTTTGTAGTGACTTGATCTGAAGTTTCATGATCACTATCATCAACTTCCACTTCAATTGGTGTAGGTGCCACAGGAACAACTTCCTGTGCCCTGCTCCACACTGGTTGAAGTGATGGTTCAATAACTTTATCAAGTCTCCACCATCCTCCCACTCAATTCTTTCGAGAGAAACTTTTCCTCGAGAAAGGGCCCGTTTAAGAAACAAGCTCTTTTGCTTCTAGATCTGAAATAGGAGGTATACCCAACTGTTTTGGGTGACCTATGAAGATGTATTTATCCGCTTTGGGTTCGAGCTTATCAGGATGAAACTTTTCCACAGAAGCGTCGCAGCCCCAAACTTTCAAGAAACGACAGCTTAGGTTTCTCTAAACCATAGTTCATATGGTGTCATCTCAACGGAATTACGTGGTGCCCTATTTAAAGTGAATGTGGTTGTCTCTAATGCCTAACCCATGAACAATAGTGGTAATTCGATAAGAGTTGTCATGGCATGCACCATATCCAATAGGGTGCAACTATGACGTTCGGACACACCATCACACTATGGTGTTCTAGGCGGTGTTAGTTGTGAAACAATTTCCACAATGTCTCAATTGTGTACCAAACTCGCAACTCAGATATCTATCTCTATGATCATATCACAGACATTTTATCCTCTTGTCACGAAGATCTTCAATTTCACTCTGAAATTACTTGAACCTTTCAATAATTCAGACTTGTGTTTCATCAAGTAAATATTCTCAACATCTACTCAAATCATCTGTGAAGTAAGAACACAACGATATTCATTGCATGCCTCAGCACTCATTGGACTGCACACATCAAAATGTGTTACTTCCAACAAGTTGCTATCTTGTTCCATCTTACTAAAAACGAGGCTTTTCAGTCATCTTGCCCATGTGGTATGATTTGCATATCTCAAGTGATTCAAAATCAAGTGAGTCCAAACAATCCATCTGCATGGAGTTTGTTCATGCATATACACCAATAGACATGGTTTGCATGTCTCAAACTTTTCAAAAACGAGTGTGTCCAAAGATCCATCAACATGGAGCTTCTTCATGCGTTTTATACCAATATGACTTACATGGAAGTGCCACAAGTAAGTGGTACTATCATTACTATCTTATATCTTTTGGCATGAAAATGTGTATCACTACGATCGAGATTCAATAAACCATTCTTTTAGGTGCAAGACCATTGAAGGTATTATTCAAATAAATAGAGTAACCATTATTATCCTTAAATGAATTACCGTATTGCGATAGACATAATCCAATCATGTCTATGTTCAACGCAAACACCAAATAACAATTATTTAGGTTTAACACCAATCTCGATGGTAGACGGAGCAGGCGATGCTTGATCACATCAACCTTGGAAACACTTCCAACACACATCGTCATCTCACCTTTAGCTAGTCTTCGTTTATTTCATAGCTCTTTTATTTCGAGTTACTAACACTTAGCAACCGAACCGGTATCTTAATACCTTGGTGCTACTAGGAGTACTGGTAAAGTACACATTTAATTCAATGTATATCCAATATACTTCTGTCAACCTTGCCAGCCTTCTCATCTGCCAAGTATCTATGGTAGTTCTGCTTCAGTGTCCGTTCCCTCATTACAGAAGCACTTAGTCTCGGGTTTGGGTTCAACCCTGGGTTTCTTCATTGGAGCAGCAACTGATTTGCCGTTTCATGAAGTACCCCTTCTTGCCCTTGCCCTTATTGAAACTAGTGGTTTCAGTAACCATCAACAATTGATGCTCCTTCTTGATTTCTACATACGTGGTGTCAAACATCGCGAATATTTCAAGGATCATCATATCTATCCCTGATATGTTATAGTTCATCACGAAGCTCTAGTAGCTTGGTGGCAATGTCTTTGGAGAAAAATCACTATCTCATCTGGAAGATTAACTCCCACTCGATTCAAGTGATTGTTGTACCCAGACAATCTGAGTACAAGCTCAACGATTGAGATCTTCTCCCTTAGTTTGTAGGCTAGAAAACTCGTCGGAGGTCTTATACCTCTTGAAGTGGACACGAGCCTGAAATCCCAATTTCAGCCCTCAGAACATCTCATATGTTCCGTGACGTTTCAAAACATCTTCGGTGCCTCAATTCTCAACCGTTTAACATTACTAAACTATCACGTAGTCATCAAGACGTGTATGTCAGATGTTCGCAACATCCACAGACGACATTCGAGGTTCAGCACACCGAGCGGTGCATTAAGGACATAAGCCTTCTACGCAGCAATGAGGACAATCCTTAGTTTACGGACCCAGTCCGCATAATTGCTACTATCAACTTTCAACTAAATTTTCTCTAGGAACATATCTAAAACAGTAGAACTAAAATGCGAGCTACGACATAATTTGCAAAGACCTTTTGACTATGTTCAGGATAATTAAGTCCACCTAATGAACTCCCACTCAGATAGACATCCCTCTAGTCATCTTAAGTGATACATGATCCGAGTCAACTAGGCCGTGTCTGATCATCACGTGAGACGGACTAGTCATCATCGGTGAACATCTTCATGTTGATCGTATCCACTATACGACTCATGTTCGACATTTCGGTCTCTTGTGTTCCGAGGCCATGTCTGTACATGCTAGGCTCGTCAAGTCAACCTAAGTGTTTCGCGTGTGTAAATCTGGCTTACACCCGTTGTATGTGAATGTTAGAATCTATCACACCCGATCATCACGTGGTGCTTCGAAACAATGAACTTTCGCAATAGTGCACAGTTAGGGGGAACACTTTCTTGAAATTATTATGAGGGATCATCTTATTTACTATCGTCGTTCTAAGCAAATAAGATGCATACACATGATAAACATCACATGCAATCAAAAAAAGTGACATGATATGGCCAATATCATTTTTGCTCCTTCTGATCTCCATCTTCGGGGCTCCATGATCATCATCATCACCAGCATGACACCATGATCTCCATCATCATGATCTCCATCATCGTGTCTCCATGAAGTTGTCTCGCCAACTATTACTTCTACTACTATGGCTAACGGTTTAGCAATGAAGTAAAGTAATTACATGGCGTTATTTAGTGACACGCAGGTCATACAATAAATAAAGACAACTCCTATGGCTCCTGCCGGTTGTCATACTCATCGACATGCAAGTCGTGATTCCTATTACAAGAACATGATCAATCTCATACATCACATATCATTCATCACATTCTCTTGGCCATATCACATCACATAGCATACCCTGCAAAAACAAGTTAGACGTCCTCTAATTGTTGTTTGCATGTTTTACGTGGCTGCTATGGGTTTCTAGCAAGAATGTTTCTTACCTACGCAAAAGCCACAACGTGATATGCCAATTGCTATTTACCCTTCATAAGGACCCTTTACATCGAATCCGATCCGACTAAAGTGGGAGAGACTGGCACCCGCTAGCCACCTTATGCAACAAGTGCATGTCAGTCGGTGGAACCTGTCTCACGTAAGTGTACGTGTAATGTCGATCCGGGCCGCTTCATCCCACAATACCGTCAAAACAAGATAGGATTAGTAACGGTAAGCATATTGAACAAAATCAACGCCCACAACAACTTGTGTTCTACTCATGCATAGAATCTACGCAATAGACCTAGCTCATGATGCCACTGTTGGGGAACGTAGCAGAAATTCAAAATTTTCCACGAGTCACCAAGATCTATCTATGGAGATACTAGCAACAAGAGAGAGGAGTGCATCTACATACCCTTGTAGATCACGAGCGGAAGCATTCAAGAGAACGGGGTTGAGGGAGTCGTACTCGTCGTGATCCAAATCACCGAAGATCCTAGTGCCGAACGGACGACACCTCCGCGTTCAACACACGTGCAGCCCGCTGATGTCTCCCGTGCCTTGATCCAGCAAGGAGAGAGGGAGAGGTTGGGGAAGACTCCGTCCAGCAGTAGCACGACGGCGTGGTGGCGGTGGAGGAGCGCGGTACTCCAGCAGGGCTTTGCCAAGCACTACGAGAGACGAGGAGGGAGAGAGGTAGGGCTGCGCCTTGGGAGAGAGAGACTCATGTGTTGGGCAGCCCCAAAACCTCCACTATATATAGGGGGAAGGGAGAGGGGAAGGCGCCCTAGGGTTTCCCCATAGGGGGGCCGGCGGCCAGGGCAGATGGGATCTCCCCTTTGGGCGACTTGGCCCCCAAGCCAGGAGGTGGGAACCTTAGATGGGGCGCCCCAAACCCCCTGGTCACGTGGGAATAGGTGAGGGGGTGCACAGCCCCTTAGTGGGCTGGTTTTCCCCCTTCCCTTGGCCCATGAAGCCCCCCAACACTTGCCGGGGCTCCCGAAACACCTTTCGGTCATGCTGGTCATCACCTGGTACCTCCGGAACACTTCCAGACTCCAAAACCCATCGTACAATATATCAATCTTCACCTCCGGACCATTCCGCGACTCCCCGTGGCGTCCGGGATCTCATCCGGGACTCCGAACAACATTCGGTAACCACGTACATACCTTCCCTAAAACCCTAGCGTCATCAAACCTTAAGTGTGTAGATCCTACGGGTTCGGGAACCATGCAGACATGACCGAGACAACTCTCCAGCCAATAACCAACAGCGGGATCTGGATACCCATGTTGGCTCCCACATGTTCCACGATGATCTCATCGGATGAACCACAATGTCAAGGATTCAATCAATCCCGTATACAATTCCCTTTGTCTAGCGGTATAGTACTTGCCCGAGATTCGATCGTCGGTATCCTGATACCTTGTTAAATCTCGTTACTGGCAAGTCTCTTTACTCGTTCCGTAACACATCATCCTGCGATCAACTCCTTGATCACATTGTGCACATTATAATGATGTCCTACCGAGTGGGCCCAGAGAAACCTCTCCGTCACACGGAGTGACAAATCCCAGTCTCGATTCGTGCCAACCCAATAAACACTTTCAGAGATACCCGTAGTGTACCTTTATAGCCACCCAGTTACGTTGTGACGTTTGGTACACCCAATGCATTCCTATGGTATCCGGGAGTTGCACAATCTCATGGTCTAAGGAAAAGATACTTGACATTTAGAAAAGCTTTAGCATACGAACTACACGATCTTGTGCTAGGCTTAGGATTAGGTCTTGTCCATCACATCATTCTCCTAATGATGTGATCCCATTATCAATGACATCCAATGTCCATGGTCAGGAAACCATGACCATCTATTGATCAACGAGCTAGTCAACTAGAGGCTCACTAGGGACATGTTGTGGTCTATGTATTCACACATGTATTGCGGTTTCCGGTCAATACAATTATAACATGAATAATAGACAATTATCATGAACAAGGAAATACAATAATAACCATTTTATTATTGTCTCTAGGGCATATTTCTAACAATAACCACTCGGCCACCCCGCGCGTCGCCATAGGTTGGTCACCTCATAACCACTCGGTCGCCCCGCGCGTCGCCACTCGGTTGGTTACCTCATAACCACTCGGCCGCCCCGCGCGTCGCCATAGGTTGGTCACCTCATAACCACTCGGCCGCCCCGCGCGTCGCCATAGGTTGGTCACCTCATCACCACTCGGCCGCCCCGCGTGTCGCCACTCGGTTGGTCACCTCATAACCACTCGGCCGCCCCGCGCGTCGCCATAGGTTGGTCACCTCATAACCACTCGGCCGCCCCACGCGTCGCCATAGGTTGGTCACCTCATAATCACTCGGCCGCCCCGCGCGTCGCCACTCAGATGGTCACCTCATAACCACTCGGCCGCCCCGCGCGTCTTCACTCGGTTGGTCGCCTCGTCATCACTCGACCACTCGCGCGCCTTCAGACAGCCAAGTCATTTTACGTTATGCTATTTCCATCTTCCCGAGTATCCCATAATTCACACATCACGTTCACTCGGAGGCGACGACACCGAGTGTACCTCTACGCTCGGCCTTTTTTTTCACATACTTGCTTCGTACTATCCAACCTCCATTTTTTCGCATACATCATTCATGAACTCCATATGTCGTTCTTCATTTCGAGTTTGCATCGGTCCTCCGGGACTGCAACTTAGTCGAAACACTACACTTCCGGTTTATTTGAGCCAGTATTCCAATGAGTTCAGTCGGATCCTTCACTTTGACAAGTTTGAACGGATCCTTCGCTCTTTTAGACTCTTGCTGGTTAACCAGCAAGCCCCTTGCACTCCCAGCGGGTGTCTATGGGTGTTATTCACACAAATCATTTCAGTACACATCAAATTTCCTCGAAAAATTATTTTGTTGTCTTGTGCCATTTTTTACACAAGTTACGCGATCACTCGACGACCCTATGTGCCAACTTCATCGCTGCTCGGACTTGGTCACCATACCGGTCCCAGCGCACCACAACATTGACCTCGTCGGTCTGTTCACTTCAAACACATCCAGCCAACCCCTCTGTGGAATCCTTTTCATCGTATCAATGATATAGACCTCGTCAGTCATGAGACAGATAAGTCCCTTTTATAATTAAACTTCACACTTCACTCTTTTTGCGAGTTTGCCTCTTTCAAGCATCACTCGGAAGCTTCTCCTCATCATTACCCGAGTCCGACTCGATGAATTGCAAATCATCCATTCGAAACTATATTTATCGTATTCCGACATGTCCGTTGTCGAAGCCTGTAGTACGCTCGGGGGCTACGCCACACTTGGGGGCTGCATCTCATTTGGAATGACACTCTCCTGAGTAGTCAAGTACTTCATCACCAGTCAGATCCTTCACTTCAACAAGTGCATTCGATCCGCCACTTTGACAAGTTTTATAATCACCTAGACGCTCTGCACAACATCTTCATTCTTATTCAGACTCAGTTGTCACGCCGGTATTGTTGTGTCACAACCAAACTACACCGACCTCATCGTTACATTAGCTTCGAGAGCATCTGGCTAACTCCTTCGAAGACCATTTCAGCCACTTGGCTGGACACGCAATATGTCACTCGGCCACCTCGCACATCCTCACCCGGCCGTCCCGCACCACACCACTCGGTTGTGCACGTCTTCACCACTCGGGCGCTCCATGCGTCGCCTCTCGGTTGTGCACGTCTTCACCACTCGGCCACTCCGTGCGTCGCCACTCGGTTGTGCACGTCTTCCCCATTTGGCCGCCCCGCGCGTCGTCACTCGGTTGTACACATCATTACCCCTCGACCGCCTCGCGCGTCACCGTCAGTTGGACATGTCTTTACCTCTACACCCCCAACACGGGAATGACTAAGTTACTCGTATGATCAAACCTCATATCACACTCTGTAGCAAGCTTACCTATTTCAAGCATCACTCGAGGGCTACGCACAGCCGTTGGCCATGCCTCCCTCAGGGGTTACGCCCATTCAATCAACTCATTGATCACATCAGGAATATCTTTCTGACCATACATGCTCGGTCCACTGAAAATCTATAAGGGTAGTACTGTCCACTCAGACGATCGCCCAAATCATTACCTAAAGTCATCTTCAGGACTGCAAAAGGGTGAAAACAACGCTCCTCTACGGATACACTTGGCCCTATCCTAGGCTCCAAGGCGTCAGTTTCACAAACTTGGACTCAGAGATGGCATGTGCTGGTTTCCCCCCGAGATAATGAGTGGCCTCTCTCTGGAGAGTCAGTCCACACACTAGCCTCGTCACTCGGGTTTCATGGCAAGTACATGTCAAACCACTAGTCTATCTCCTCCAGGAGACATACAAGTGCCACCAAGTTTTTCCTTGCAGTCAACATACCCCGATCAGTCGGGAAGCACGTCCACTTGGATAAATACCCCTTTCATGCAAAAGGGTAAAAATGAAGCGCCATCGCTGAATCGTACAGGCGGCCTTACTTGTCGAACGTCGTTCGTACAACCACCTCGCTACACATCCATCCGATTGATTCAATTCCAGAAAAAGATATTTACCATGCCAACTGCATGGAGGTTTACCGGGAGACTTAAACCCTCTGCCAGACTCAGCTAGTCCAAAAGAGGCTCGAGGACTACACCCAGTGGGTGCACTCAGCGTGCCCCCACTGGAAGAGAACTTAGAAAGAAGTACCCTTTAGTTTGATTATCAAAAGACATGATTTTACAGTCTTCCGAATGACCGTTGTTCATTTTTTACATGTTCTAAAATCCCCCAGCGGGTGCCTTAGTTGCGAATCCGTTTCGCCTAAGTCGAAGAAAAAATCCTACCGAGTGGTGAGCCTGCCTCTCACTCGGGGGCTTAGCTCCAGTCCAGTACTCGCCTAAGTTTGAAAAATCCTACCGAGTGGTGACCCTGCCTCTCACTCGGGGGCTTAGCTGCAGTCCAGTACTCGCTTAAGTTTGAAAAATCCTACCGAGTGGTGAGCCTGCCTCTCACTCGGGGGCTTAGCTGCAGTCCAGTACTCGCCTAAGTTTGAAAAATCCTACT
>NC_041389.1:566959057-566967513 GCF_002162155.2 Triticum dicoccoides | reverse complement strand
CCCGGGGTTGCACCGTCAAGAAGAAGGACGAGATTGTGAGGGCAATCTTCCCGCTCGAAGGCTAAGCTGCAGTCCAGTACTCGCCTAAATTTGAAAAATCCTACCGAGTGGTGAGCAATCCTCCCACTCGGGGGCTTAGCTGCAGTCCAGTACTCGCCTAAGTCTGAAAAATCCTATCGGCTGGTGAGCAATCCTCTCACTCGGCGGCTTAGCTGCAGTCCAGTACTCGCCTAAGTTTGAAAAATCCTACCTAGTGGTGAGCAATCCTCCCACTCAGGGGCTTAGCTGCAGTCCAGTACTCGCCTAAGTTTGGAAAATCCTACCGAGTGGTGAGCGATCCTCCCACTCGGAGGCTTAGCTGCAGTCCAGTACTCGCCTAAGTTTTAAAAATCCTACCGAGGGGTGAGAGATCCTCCCACTCGGAGGCTTAGCTGCAGTCCAGTACTCACATAAGTTTGAAGAATCTTACCGAGTGGTGAGCAATCCTCCCACTCGGGGGGCTTAGCAAAGTGCGGGTCGAACACGACCACCACTTCAGGGCTGCACCGTCAAGAAGAAGGACAAGATTGTGCGCACTGTCAAAGGCCCATCCAACGGCTGGTGCCAAAGCAGACGGCTGACAGGAACGTCAAGACCATTGCTGAGTGCCTTGCTGGTGAACTAAGACAGGAACGTCAAGACCATTGCTGAGGGCCTTGCTGATGAGCTGATCAATGCCGCTCAAGGATCGTCCAACTAGTTGACTGTTGATTCCTCATCAGAAGCTGTATCAAGCAAACAGAAACCAATCCGAGAGAAGAACAAGTTCGATTAGTACCAGCGAAAAAGAGTTTTAGTTCTCTCAGACCACCGCCGACTACCCGCAGTCGATGGCGGTCTCAGGGACTACACCCAGTGGGTGCACTAAGCGTGCCCCCACTGGAGTAATCTCCACTCGGTATGGCCTGACCAGTCCGAGTGATAAACAACAACAAAAAGATAGGCTCTAAGACTCCCGCCGACTGCCCGCAGTCGACTGCAGTCTCGGGGACTACACCAAGTGGGTGCACTCAGTGTGCCCCCACTGGAATGGTATCCACTCGAAACGGTCTGCCCGGTCCGAGTGACGGCCAAACAACAAAAAAGACACGTTCCAGGAGTGAAGAAATTCCGAGTAATCAATTACTCGATGCAGGACCAGCTTCAAATCACTCCAAAAAAATTTCTATAAGGTGAGTTTAAGGCTCCTTCGTGGACCTGTTTTGAGCCTTCATCTAGGACTCAAAGCGTGAAACTCATAATTTTGGATCTAGAGCCGACTCGTATTGACGTTCCTCCGCGATAAGGATGGCATCTCACCGAGAGAGCAGTCCATGCGTCGATCTTGTTGCCTAGATTTAATGAGACATCCATATTCTGATCACGAGTTATCCTCTTCCAAGAGATGATCGAATGTCACCAAGTTGCTCCTTGTGGGCACTTACCCCAGATCAGTCAGAAGCGCAGTACCGGAATCCATTGAGATTTTGTTCAAACCTTGGTTGTCTGAAAGTACGATGACAGGTACCGAGTATTTCCGTAATCACTCGGGCCAAGTTGTGTCTTTCACAAACTCGTTCTACAAAGTCGCAATCGATTTGGGGGCTAATGTTGGGGATACACATAACAGGTAGGCCCACAAAGGGTCAGAGTATCATAAAGCATGGGGTCCACACAACATGTGGGTCCAGATAAATTTCATACAGACATACTATCCACTCGGACAAGCAGCATACTATCCACTCACCAAGCAGTATACCATCCACTCGGATATACAAAGACCAGCAGGCAACAAAGCAGTCGACATCATTCTCATAGTGAGGGCTTGGGAGTGGGCTGGCATTATGGCATTCATGCCCCACTTTGTAACATACGAGGTGAGGGGGTGGCGCACTCTATATAAGCCACCCCCACTGATGGGGTCATGTACCTAGGGTAGGGCCACAGACCTGATCTAAGTACCCTGCCCAAGGACACCCTTAGAAGAGGTCACCTTCCAGTCGACCAACGAGAGACACACTCGACTGCCTTGAAGGACTCGACCACGAAGACTCACTCGACCACCAGAAGGTCAAGAGGCACTCTGCACTGCAACGGCCTGTAATTAAGTAGACTTTATGATAGTAAAGACACTTTATGTGGGGCGTTACCAGTAACGCCCCGGACTTAACTCACCTTAAACCCTCTCCTACGTGGGCTGGCTGGGGTCCTGGCGCACTCTATATAAGCCACCCCCTCCACAGGTAGAGGGGTTCGGCACCCTGTAACTCATATACATATAATCCACTCGACCGCCTCCGGGCTCCGAGACGTAGGGCTTTTACTTCCTCCGAGAAGGGCCTGAACTCGTACATCTCTTGCGTTTACAACCTCTCCATAGCTAGGACCTTGCCTCTCCATACCTACCCCCACTCTACTGTCAGGCTTAGAACCACGACAGTTGGCTCCCACCTTGGGGCAGGTGTTTTAGCAATTTTGTGGAGAAGTTGCAATTCTTCCGAGTACTTTCATCATGGTGGCTGCTGGAGTTTTGGTCGAGGGTCGAGAGATCCGTCTCGGCGCTCTCACCTTCATCGCCGATGACTCCGCCTGGCTCCAGGAGGCTCCACTCGACGTTGATGCGCTCCCCGTCCGCGGTGCGACACATTTTCGCGCATGTGTCCGCGGCGTTCTGCTGCGGCAACCGTCGACCCCGTATCGGTCGACATCCCCATCGACCACCCTCCTGGTCTCCCGTCAGCACAAGCGCTCGGGCCGGTCGAGGATTCAGCGGTGGGTGAGGCACGCGGTGGCTCTCCAGATGGCCACCACCCAAGTTGCGGCAATCGAGCCCGACGAATCTCTCTACGGCCTGTTCGATCTGTCGACTGGCTCTGTAGAGACCGCATCCGAGTGCGATAGCAGTGATCCAGCGGCGGAAATTCTGATGGTCGACGGGCCCCGCAGTCCCCCTGGCTTCGCCCGTGATGGTGGAGCAGGCGACGGAGGCGACCCCGCACGAGACCACGAAGAGTACCAGCCCGAGCCACTCGACTCTCTGCAAAGAGAAGAACTTCGCCGCAGGAACGTGGATGTCCTGCGTACTCCCATCGCAGGAGAAACCCCCGAGGCTCGCGCCTTGGAGGAGGTACGTTTGGCCAATTTGGCCGAACGCATTCGACTGGAGAATCTTCAGCGAGCACTCGACGAGCGCGCGCGGCAATGAATTCCCGACACCAGTCGACGTCAACTCTTCCCGCCGACTCAGGTATATCGAACCCCAATCCAGAATTTAGCAGCTGCGACCCGTATAGCAGAGTCCATCCAACCCTCTCAGTCGGAAGCTGGTAGAGGCTTGATGCAGATCAGGGATCTGCTCCGGGCAGCAGGAGATCAGAATTCGGCCGTGTCGCAGTCGCGCAACAGAATTCACAGTCGATCCATCCAGTCGGCTCACAGCCCCAGATCGCCTCCGCGGCATGAAGGGCGCGAGAATCGGCGAGACCAATATGGTGACCGACTCGACCGAGATGATAGGCGTCGAGTGCCCAATTCCCCTCTGAGGGGTGGGTCTTACGCTCCTCGGCAGCAAGATGACAGACGTCAGCTCAGTGCGGGGCGAAGAGTTCCAGTCGACCCCAGAGAACCAGGCTTCGATGCGCGGTCCATTATCATGCAAGGTCTGGTCGACCGGAACAAAGCCCATCGAGGTGGACTCGACAGAGATGCGCCCACAAGCAGTCGAGTGCATGTTTCTGGTCCTGAATGTTTCAGCAGAGCTATCAGAGCCGCAGTTATCCCTCCCCATTTCAGGTTGGCGACAGGAGTCAGCAAGTTCACTGGTGAGTCTAAGCCTGAAACTTGGCTTGAGGACTACCGAGTGGCGGTTCAGATTGGTGGTGGGAACGACGAGGTGGCCATGAAGCATTTTCCCCTCATGCTGGAAGGCTCTGCCAGGGCATGGTTGACTCAATTACCTCCTAGCAGCACTTACACTTGGGAAGATCTGTCCCGAGTGTTCATCAGAACGTTTGAAGGAACTTGCAAGTGACCGGCTGGACTGACGGAGTTGCAAGTCTGCGTGCAGAAGACCAATGAGACTCTCAGAGAGTATATTCAGAGATGGATCACTTTGCACCATACTGTGGAGAATGTGTCTGATCATCAGGCAATCTGCGCCTTTAAAGATGGCGTCAAGAACAGAGAATTGAGCTTGAAGTTTGGTCGAACCGGTGACATGACCTTGAGTCGGATGATGGAGATTGCTACCAAGTACGCCAACGGCGAAGAAGAAGACCGACTCCGAAGCGGCAAGCACAAGCCGAGTCAGTCGGAAAAGGGAAACACCAGTCGGAAACAGAAGCGGAAGGCTGAACCGGTAGCTCCTGGAGAGGCTCTGGCCGTGACTCAGGGAAAGTTTAAAGGGAAACCAAAAGGATCCTGGAACCCTAAGAAGGTAAAGGATAAAGAAGGGAACGACGTGATGGATATGCCGTGTCACATCCACACGAAGAAAGACGAAGAGGGGAATATCATCTACCCGAAGCACACCACTCGCCAATGTCGACTCCTGATCCAGCAGTTTCAGGGAAAACAGTCTAATAACAAGGAGAAGGAATCGGACAAGGTCGAAGACAAGGAGGACAGTGAGGAAGGATATCCCCATATCAACTCTACTCTAATGATCTTTGCAGATGTGGAGAGCAAGAGTCGATTGAAAGTTATTAACCGTGAGGTGAACATGGTTGCCCCAGCAAAAGCAAACTATCTGAAATGGTCCCAAACACCCATCACCTTCGACCAATCTGATCACCCGACTCATATTGCCACCCCTGGGAGGCAAGCTTTGGTGGTCGATCCAGTTGTTGAAGGCACTCGACTGACAAAAGTGCTTATGGACGGTGGTAGTGGGTTGAATTTGCTGTATGCAGACACACTGAAAGGAATGGGCATTCCGATGTCCCGACTGAGCACCAGTAACATGAGCTTTCATGGAGTTATACCAGGAAAGAAAGCCGAGTCACTCGGCCAAATAGCTCTGGACGTGGTGTTTGGCGATTCGAAACATTTTCGCAAAGAGAAGTTGACGTTCGAGGTCGTGGATTTTCAGAGTGCATATCATGCCATTTTGGGGAGACGAGCTTATGCACGGTTCATGGCTCGACCATGTTACGTGTACCTCAAATTGAAGATGCCCGGCCCCAAAGGAGTGATCACTGTCACCGGTGATCGGAAAAAGGCAGAAGAGTGCTTCCAGAAAGGCTCAAAGATTGTTGATTCCCAGGTGACAGCGGTCGAGTTCGAAGAATACAAGCAAAACGCAGATCCGAGTGACTTGCTGCGATCCAAGAAACCCGCCACAGAGTCTGCATTTCAGTCGTCCGGTGAGACGAAGCCTGTTCACATTCACCCGACCGACTCCGATGCAGCTCCGACCCGCATCTCCACAACACTCGACCCAAAATAGGAAGAAGCGCTCATCCAGTTCCTGCGTGAGAACTGGGACATTTTTGCATGGAAGCCCGCTGACATGCCAGGTGTTCCCAGGGGACTGGCTGAGCATCACCTAAGAGTCGACTCATCTGCAAAACCAGTTAAAGAGCATCTTCGGCGGTCCGCCGTCCAGAAGAGAAAAGCCATTGGTGAGGAAGTGGCTCGACTGTTGGCGGCATGATTTATCCGAGAGATATACCACTCCGAGTGGCTCGCTAATGTCGTCATGGTTCCTAAGAAAGACAAATCACTCTGAATGTGCATTGATTTCAAGCACATCAACCGGGCCTGCCCGAAAGATCATTTTCCTCTCCCTCGCATAGATCAAATTGTTGACTCGACCGCGGGATGCGAGAGACTGTCTTTTCTAGACGCCTACTCCGGGTACCACCAGATCCGTCTGTACGGACCCGACGAGGTAAAAACAACTTTCATCACTCCATTCGGGTGCTTCTGCTATATCACCATGCCATTCGGCCTCAAGAATGCCGGAGCCACATTTATGCGAATGATTCAGAAGTGTCTACTCACTCAAATCAGTCGGAATGTGGAAGCGTATATGGATGATATCGTTGTCAAGTCACGAAAAGGTTCCGACCTGCTCGCTGATCTCGCCGAAACATTTGCCAACCTCAGAAGGTATGATATCAAGCTCAATCCATCAAAGTGCACATTTGGAGTTCCTGGTGGCAAGTTACTCGGTTTTCTCGTTTCCGGACGAGGAATCGACGCTAATCCAGAGAAGATCGGCACTATTCTCCGAATGAAACGCCCTGTGCGAGTGCACGATGTCCAGAAGCTTACTGGATGCTTGGCCGCATTAAGTCGATTCATCTCATGACTCGGTGAAAAGGCATTGCCTCTTTACCGACTGATGAAGAAGGCAGACAAGTTCGAGTGGACTCCAGAAGCTGATGCAGCGTTTGCCGAGCTAAAAGCTCTGCTCTCCACCCAGTCGGTGCTTGCTGCTCCAATCAGCAAAGAGCCTCTGTTGCTCTATATCGCAGCCACAGGACAAGTCGTCAGTACTGTGCTTACGGTCGAGCGGGAAGAAGAAGGAAAAGCTCTCAAAGTTCAGCGCCCAGTGTATTATTTGTCTGAAGTCTTGACTCCATCCAAGCAGAGATATCCTCATTATCAGAAGCTTGTGTATGGAATATACATGACCACAAAGAAGGTTGCTCATTATTTCTCTGATCATTCCATCATAGTCGTCAGCGACGCTCCACTATCAGAGATTTTGCACAACAGAGATGCAACTGGTCGAGTGGCCAAATGGGCGATTGAACTTCTTCCCCTTGATATCAAGTTTGAGGCAAAGAAAGCCATTAAGTCCCAGGCAATAGCAGATTTCCTCGCCGAGTGGATTGAACAGCAGCAGCCGACTGAAGTTCACTCGGAGCATTGGACCATGTTCTTTGATGGCTCTAAGATGTTGAATGGTTCCGGTGCTGGGGTTGTCCTGGTTTCCCCCAGAGGAGATAAGCTCAGATATGTGCTCCAGATTCACTTTGATTCCTCCAACAATGAGGCAGAATATGAGGCCCTCTTATATGGGTTGCGCATGGCCATTTCACTCGGCGTCCGTCGCCTGATGGTCTATGGCGACTCGGATTTAGTGGTCAATCAAGTGATGAAGGAGTGGGACGTGAGAAGCCCAGCCATGACTAGATACTGCAGTGCAGTGAGGAAGCTGGAAAAGAAGTTCGAGGGGTTGGAGCTCCATCATATACCCCGACTGAAAAATCAAGCAGCTGATGATCTAGCAAAGATAGGTTCCAAGAGAGAAGCCATTCCGAGTGGTGTGTTCTTGGAGCATGTACACACTCCGTCAGTCAAAGAAGATCCTTTCATCGAAGAAGCTCCACAGCCCAAGAGTGCCACAGATCCGACTGAGGTCGAAGTCCCAGCAGTGGTCGACTTGGTCATGGAGATCTTGGTGGTCATTCCCGATTGGACAGTTCCATATATCGCATATATCCTGAGAAAAGAGCTCCCGAAGGATGAGGAAGAGGCTCGACAGATCGTCCGCCGATCTAAGGCCTTTACCGTAATCAAAGGACAGTTATACAGAGAAAGCGCGACTGGAGTCGGTCAGAAGTGCATAACGCCGGAAGAAGGTCGAATCATCCTTAATGATATTCACTCGGGGACCTGTGGTCATCACGCGTCCTCTCGGACCATCGTGGCCAAAGCATACCGAGCCGGATTTTACTGGCCAAAGGCGAATGAGATGGCAAAGGAGATAGTGGATAAGTGCGAGGGATGTCAGTTTTACTCGAATATGTCGCACAAGCCTGCATCAGCCCTGAAGACCATTCCACTCGTCTGGCCTTTCGCAGTATGGGGGTTGGACATGGTCGGTCCTTTGAGAACAGGGCGAAGTGGCTTCACGCATGTACTGGTGGCAGTCGACAAGTTCACCAAGTGGATTGAGGCTAAACCAATCAAGAACCTTGACGCCGGTACTGCTGTTAGCTTCATCAGGGAACTAATATTCAGATATGGTGTCCCGCACAGCATCATTACGGATAATGGGTCGAACTTTGACTCGGAGGAATTCAGAGATTTCTGTAACTCTCAAGGCACACGGGTCGACTACGCTTCAGTCGCCCATCCGCAGTCGAATGGACAAGCAGAGCGAGCCAATGGCCTGATTCTCAAGGGATTGAAACCCCGACTGATGCGTGATCTCAAGCATGCAGCTGGAGCTTGGGTCGACGAACTTCCCTCAGTGCTTTGGGGACTGCGGACCACACCTAATCGGTCGACCGGAAGAACTCCATTCTTCTTGGTCTACGGAGCTGAAGCAGTCTTGCCGAGTGATCTTCTCCACAATGCTCCTCGAGTTGAAATCTACAACGAAGCAGAAGCTGAACAAGCGCGGCAGGACGCAGTCGACCTTTTAGAGGAAGAAAGGGAGATGGCTCTGATCCGGTCGACCATCTACCAACAAGATTTGCGTC
>NC_041389.1:566952766-566958169 GCF_002162155.2 Triticum dicoccoides | reverse complement strand
GTTTCGCCTAAGATTAAATAAAATCCTACCGAGTGGTAAGCCAGACTTCCACTCGGGGGCTTAGCTGCAGTCCAAGTACTCGCCTAAGTTATAAAAATCCTACCGAGTGGTAAGCCAGACTTCCACTCGGAGGCTTAGCTGCAGTCCAAGTACTCGCCTAAGTTATAAAAATCCTACCGAGTGGTAAGCCAGACTTCCACTCGGAGGCTTAGCTGCAGTCCAAGTACTCGCCTAAGTTATAAAAATCCTACCGAGTGGTAAGCCAGACCTCTCACTCGGGGGCTTAGCTGCAGTCCAAGCACTCGCCTAAGTTATAAAAATCCTGCCGAGTGGTAAGCCAGACTTCCACTCGGGGGCTTAGCTGCAGCCCAGCGCTCACCTAAGTGGACTAAGGAATAAGTCGATTGCAGTAAGCGCCCTGCTTTGAACCTGCAAAAGACATTTCGAGCCAAAAGCAATCATATTCAAACGACAAATTCAAGTTCGGATCGATACCTAAAGGAACCGAAAGTGCTCGGGTGCTAAGCCCGTTAAGGTTTATCGGTTACAACTCCACTCGGCATACCGAGGCAAATTTAAAGCGTACTCCACTCGACATACCGAGGCAAATTTAAAGCGTCGAGCTTAGAAGAAGTTTTTTACCCCTCCTGTGGAGGGCTGGAAGGTGCAACGAACTCATCAAGATCAATTCCATCTGCGATCCGAGTGGTAGCCGCAAGGAAAGTTTCCATAAAGGACCAGAAGTCGTGTTTCTTGGTGTTGGCCACCCGGAGGGCCGCCAGCTTCTCTTCTCGCGCATCTTTGCAATGGACTCGGGCCAGACACAGAGCAACATCTGCACCGCACCGAGCCGAGGACTTCTTCCACTCCTGCACTCGACCAGGGATCGTGTTCAAGCGAGCCATCAGCGACTCAAGGTCATTTTGAAGTGTCTCCCCGGGCCAGAGCGTCGAGTCGATGCGAGATGTGGCGACCTTCAGCCTTGCAAGATAGTCCACGGCAGCTGCAACACGGGACTCCAGTCGGAAAACATTCATGGCAACTTCGTCGTTCACCGGAGAATTGACGGGGTCGAGGTTTGGTTCCAGCCGGCTAGTTTCTTCTTCAAAGTTTTGACAAAATTCTGCAAGGACGATCACCGAGTCAAGGCGATGGTCGAATGGAAAAACCACGATTGGAAATGATTGCCGAGCATAGAGGTTTACCTTCAAGCATAAGAAACAGCTTCCTGGCAAGACCACTCAGGAAGGCCTCCAGATCATTTTTCTTCCCAGTCAACTTACTGACTTGGTCGGTCAGGGCAGTTTTATCAGTTTTCAGTCGACTGACTTCCTTGTTGGCGATCCCAAGAGCAGCTTTCAGATTGGTATTGTCTTGTTCAAGCTTGGTGACTGAAGCTAACTTCTCGTCAGCAAGCTTGATCTTCTCAGCTAGTTCAAGGTCTTTTTTCTGGTGGGCCTCCCTTACCTTACCTGCAAGTTATAGCAAGATCAGATTTTGAAACAAAGAAGGGAAAAATCAGTCGTCAAGGTCTCACCAAACATACCTTCGGTCTCCTCCTTTGCCTTCGTCAGTTTCTCCTGAACCAGCTTCAAATTCAGCTCGAGCTGAACGTGCTTGTTTTCCAGCTCAGAGTAGCGAGCCACAAGATCACAGGAGTTCTGCGAAGAACCAATCGACTAAATGTCAAATATAATTCACTTCCGAGTGAAAAAGGAAAAATCACACGTTTCTAAGACTACAGCCGAATACAAGCATTCGACCGTAGTCTCGGGGACTACACCCAGTGGGTGCACTCAGCGTGCCCCCACTAATCCTATCGAAGATAGAGTCGACCAGTTGACCTCAAAAAAAAAGAGAGATGTATTCTTTAAGACTGTAATCGACTGCAAGCAGTCGACCACAGTCTCGGGGACTACACCCAGTGGGTGCACTCAGCGTGCCCCCACCGGTTTGCGAAATCCATTCGACATAGTCGAATGACGGAAAGACTGAAATTATAAAACCTAAAGCCGACTGCCAGCAGTCGACCTTAGCCTTGGAGACTACACCCAGTGGGTGCACTCAGCGTGCCCCCACTAATCCTATTGAAGACAGAGTCGACCAGTCGACCAGTTTGTGAAATCCAGTCGACATAGTCGAATGACGCAAAGACTGAAATTATAAAGCCTAAGGCCGACTGCCAGCAGTCGACCTTAGCCTTGGGGACTACACCCAGCGGGTGCACTCAGCGTGCCCCCGCTAACACGGAGTCTAAGTCGACACACCCACTGGGTGACTACTATAAATTCTGGAAAGAAAAGTTTTTGATAGCATATCTTAACAGAACAGGCGGTGGTCGACTGACCTGAACATTGCTTTGAAGGGCGGAACTAGCGTCGTAAGCTGCCTGGCTCGCATCCCGGATGGTCCTTAACTGCTCCATCATGATCCCTGCCTGGCATATCGCCTCCTTCGCGGCGCCAGCTTGGTCCTCTGGGACATGGTGCGTCGTGAAGAGGGAGGGCTACTGAGCACTCGTCAGTGGATCTGCGAAGGACACAGTGTGTCGAGTGGTGTTCTCCTCCTCCGCAACCAGAGTCTCAGGCACCGTCACATCCTGGGGCACCCTGCTGGCAGACGCTTTCCTACTCCTTCTGTGCTTCAGCGGTTCCTCATCTTCATCATCATCAGGGAGAGTGATAACAACATTGGGTGGAGCTACAGAAAAGAATCAGGATTAGAGATCATGAGTCAGTCGACTAAAAATGGCGTTAAGAGTACAGTACCTGGTTTTGAGGTTGCTGCGTCCTCCATCTCATGGTCATCAGCCCGGGCTGAGGTCTCAGAAGTAGCAGCACTGCAACTCCAAAGAATCAGTCGACTAACTCCAGCGCCAACCAGAGACAAAGTTCACACAAAATAGGAAGACTTAAGCAGCATGATTACCCTGATATGGTGGGGATGGACACCTTCATCTTCGGTAGGAGCTTGGTCGGCTTTGACGGAGCCGCCCTGGGCTGCTTCGACGCCTTTTCAGTCGGTGCCGGAGAGGTGGTCCGAGGGCGCTTGGTCGACTGTGCAACGGTCGCAACCCCCTTGCCACGTTCAGTCGCAGGGTCGTGGACAAGCTTCGACCGCCTTTCTGAGCGCGGTGGTACGACCCCCTCCTCCTGTTCTTCCTCGTCTTCAGCATCATCTTCATCACCGTCATCGTCGTCATTGTCATCATCATCCTCAGCAACATCCGAGTCCCACTCCTCCTCCTGGCTCTCGCCCCCACTCGCCTCACCCTCCTTAGTCAGAGCCTGTGCTCCATTGGGCATCGAGTACAGCTCGGTGAGGGCCTGATAGACATCAAGACAAAGATCAATCGACCGATTGGCAGAATAAACAGAAATGAATATGACAAGAACACAGTGGAGAGCAGAGCAGGCATACCTTGTTTAGATCACTGTGGTGGTCGAGTGGAGGAATCCTTCTGGCTCCGCGTGGGTTATCCTTGTTTCCGGTAACGGCGGCCATCCACCTTTCCAGAGTGACATCGTCGACTACTTCTGGATGGACCCGAGTCTCGTCCTCAGTCCCACAGTACAACCACATGCAGTGGCTCCGGAACTGAAGGGGCTGGATACGACGCCTAAGGAAAACCTCCAGGAGATCCATGCCCGTCACTCCCTCCCCAACCAACTGTACTACGCGCTCCATCAACATCTTCACGTCAGCTTTCTCCTCCGGAATCAACTTCAGAGAGGAGGGCTTGTTCACTCGGTCCATGGTAAACTGAGGGAGTCCACTCGACTGCCCCGGCGTCGACTGATCCTGGCAGTAGAACCAGGTCGACTGCCAGCCTCTGACTGACTCGGGAAAAGTCATGGCTGGGAAGGTGCTCTTATTCCTCACCTGGATCCCCAGGCCCCCACACATTTGGACAACTCGGGTCCTTTCGTCGCCTGGGCTCGCCTTCTTCACGGTCTGAGAGCGACACGTGAATATACGCTTGAACAAGCCCCAGTGCGGTCGACAGCCCAGAAAACCCTCACACATGGACACGAACGCGGCAAGATAGGCGATAGAATTTGGGGTAAAGTGATGGAGTTGCGCTCCAAAGAAGTTCAAGAAACCACGAAAGAAAATACTCGGCGGCAAAGAAAATCCACGGTCGACATGGGTAGCCAGGAGCACGCACTCACCCTCTTCTGGCTGGGGCTGCCACTCCTTCCCCGGAAGCCTCGCAGCTCCATGAGGGATCAGGCCCTCGTTGGCCATGTCGAGGAGATCTTTCTCCGTGATGGTCGACTGGATCCAATCTCCTTGGACCCAGCCCTTCGGCAGGCGGGATCTAGACGAAGACCCGCCGCGGCTGGTGGATCTCCCCTTCGCCTTCTCCGTCGCCGACGCCTTCTTCGCGCGTTCCAGCGCCGCCGTCTTCTCCTTGGCCATGGTTGCCGGTGAGACGCGCGAGGAGAAGTTGTGCGGAGGCGAGAGCGAGCGCGTTGGACGGAGACGAAGGGAGCAGAGAAAGAGAATGCTGAGGCACTGTACAAAAAACCCTCGCCGGGCGTATTTATAAGGTCCCTTCCGAGTGGATGATAGGTGGGCCCGGTCGATCTAATCATATCCAGGAACAGTTATGCAGGCGGGATACGTGGCGAAGAAAGCGGCGCGGGGATCGAGGCGTCTATGTCCCGTCCCATCCGAACGCCGCGGTCCGCTCCGCTTCGCGCGCTTCCCCAAATTTCGCATCCCGCGGAATCCGCGAACGGCAGATCGGTCTGTCAGACGCGGGATTTCCTGCGATCCGTCGCTCGGAAATCGTCGAAGCCCGAAAGATCACTCGACGAAAGAAGAGAATGGATCGAGTCGACTGAAGACAAGTTGCTCACTACCAACGAAGAGATTCTTTGGTCCAGAACAACGCACGACCAGTGTGCAAAAGTTAATCGCAAACAACATCAACTCCTTCCTCACTTGAAGCCTCAATCCATTCGGGGGCTAATGATGGGGTCATGTACCTAGGGTAGGGCCACAGACCTGATCTAAGTACCCTGCCCAAGGACACCCTTAGAAGAGGTCACCTTCCAGTCGACCAACGAGAGACACACTCGACTGCCTTGAAGGACTCGACCACGAAGACTCACTCGACCACCAGAAGGTCAAGAGGCACTCTGCACTGCAACGGCCTGTAATTAAGTAGACTTTATGATAGTAAAGACACTTTATGTGGGGCGTTACCAGTAACGCCCCGGACTTAACTCACCTTAAACCCTCTCCTACGTGGGCTGGCTGGGGTCCTGGCGCACTCTATATAAGCCACCCCCCTCCACAGGTAGAGGGGTTCGGCACCCTGTAACTCATATACATATAATCCACTCGACCGCCTCCGGGCTCCGAGACGTAGGGCTTTTACTTCCTCCGAGAAGG
>NC_041389.1:566949475-566952690 GCF_002162155.2 Triticum dicoccoides | reverse complement strand
GACACCCACCACTAGACTTGGGGGGCTCTTGTCTTCCATCTTTCTCTCTTTTCACCATTAGTCTCAGGACTTAGTTCAGACATGAGGATCCGTTCCTCTCTCTCTCTCACACATTGTAATCTCCGGATATATACTCAGATAAAACAAAGCCTCTCCGGAGCACGAGACGTAGGGTTGTTATCTCCACTGTGAGAGGCCCGAACTCGCTAAAACCACCGTGTCACCCATATGCATCTCGATAGATCATGCTCCGTTACCCTATACCTTATTATTGTCGGAATGGTTCCCACGACAGTAGGTCAATGGCTAAAAGATCCTCAGTTTATGAGTTTGGTCCTAGTTAGGTTGGAACTATATGAGTGTTTTAAATGGACAATAAATTTGTCGATCTTTTCATTTTTAAACAAGGATTTTATTGATCCCTTGATCTTTACATCAAGATGTTGCAACTAGCCAACACAAAGTTTAGAATTACAAAGATCACGAGAACATTTGAATTCATGAACTTTTTTTGAGTTCGCGAAAATATTTGAATTCACAAACTTTCTTTCGTGGCCGTGTTTTTTTTAATTCATGAACATTTTTAGAAAAATTGGCAAAAAGAATCAATATTTTGAACCTTTTTCAATCATGTGAAGCTTTTTTTAAAAGTAAACCGGTCAACCAAGTGAACTGGTCCACGGTTGATTGGGTCAACCATGTTAACTGGGTGAACAAAAACGAAAAGAGCGCTGGCTTTGTTGGGCTGGCCCATGCACGAGGAGTGTGTGAGCGCCAACATACTAACCAGTGCCGAACGCGCCGAATAGAAGCCCTCTTGCAGGAGCCGGCAAGGGTCATTTTCGTGGGATAAGAGCACTACAGGTGGTGCATCCAGCCACCGCCACATTTCATGCTGGGCGCTACCTCTGTATTCTTTTTTGTAGGCATTTTTGGGTTTTATATGATTTTTTTGGCTTTTCGTTTTACACTTTGTTTTTTCCAAGATTTGGAGAACACAATTGGCGACAAAAAAGTTAACAAAAAAAGTTATGGGAAAAAAACTATGCTTTGATGCGAAGCACATATTTGCTTTTCGTGGAGGCACATAATTGCTTCCGGGAGAAGCATTGTGTGCTTCTCAGAAAAGGGGAAAATCACAAATTTTATTTTTTGCGTGAATCTTTTTTGCTTCCACGAGAAGTGTTCTTTTGCTGATATTATTACCAATATTTGACACTAGGTTATTCATAGTATTACTATACCATCCCTATTCATTGCGCGTTGGTTATTTGTTAGGCACAAATTTGCTTCCGTGAGAAGCACAGTTGTCCTTCTTGGGAAAGGGAAAAAATCTTAATATTTTTGCATAAATATTTTGTTTGCTTCAATGAGAAACATAGATTTGCTTCCTGTTGTGCTTCTCGGAAAGAAAAAAAAATATGTTTTTTTGCGCAATCTTTTCTGACAGAGAAAGGGAAATATCGGGAATTTTATTTTGCATGAGTTTTGGGTGCTTCCACGAGAAGCACATATTTGCATCCTGTGGAGGAACAAATCTGTGCTTCTCGGAAAGAAAAAAAAATGTGCTTCCGGCTTTGTTTTTGTTTTTCCTTTTTTTTCTGGTTCTTTTGTGGAAAAGGCTCACCGAAACCTATTAACATGGGATCTAATATTAAAGATCTCTATGCGAGAAATTCAATGGTAAAAACATTTTCGGATTTGGACGCATGGCTCAAGAGATAAAACGTTAAAAAACAAATCTACGAAAAAAAGAAAAAAAACTGTCAAGTTGCGACAAATGCGCACATGCAGTGCGTCACTTGTCAGCGTTTGAGAAGGTGAGAGTGACCTTTACAAGGGGTTCCGCTTAACTAGTAATTTCGGCTTTAGTGTAGATTTCAGTATTGAGCTCATAACCTCTGTTGGGCCAAATCCACGTTCAAAAGGCCATCTACGTATTAAGATGAATACTTGGTTGGCCCAATAAGTGAATGAGATTGGGCATTTAGAGGGCCACGAAGTGGAATGATAGTTATCATTTATGGGCTGTTGTTTCTCTTTACGAAAATGGGCTCTTACTTTCCATTCTCAGATAGTACACGGCGTTGACTTCCGAAAATTCTACTACATTCTCTACGACTGTGCACATCTTATTCCCGCATTCTTTGCAAGTAGACTCCGCCAAGCAGGTGACTCATTTCTACTAGCCTCATCAAGGCATCTTCGGCCGCGCCCCCAGGAAGGCCTCCCCAGGCGTTTTTTTCGCGCCGGCACTGATAAAATGGCCCAGTCGTACCCCCAGGAGCCCGATTTTCGTCGGCTTGGGCCGAAAACAGCGCCGGCGGACCCAGCCTGAACCCGGCGCGCTGGGGCGCCCGGAGGCGCCGGGCGAACTGTTTTGGCGCGAAAAAGCCGCGGGCCCGCCGCGTCAGCGACACGGCTCTCTTCTCGGCCCTTCGTCGTCCTCATCGCCTCGTTTCCCGCGGCGAATCAATGCCAAAGCTGCCACGCGCTGCTGCGCCGGTCAGCCTGCACCATTGATGCCTCACGGGCGGCGCAGTGAAGACCGGACGACGCGCGTCCCTCGCCCTCCCTCGCCCGCCACGCGTACACACGGTGGCACGCGCGCCTCGGCCTATATATGACGCGCCCCGGCGCACTCCGCGACTCACACTCTCCCGCCGTCGTTGTTCCTCCCTCTCCTCTCCTCTCTTTTGCCGTCTCCAGTTCACACCAATGGCCGAGCGCTTCCCAGGCGACGGCGCGGCGGCGAACGGCTTCGGCCGCCGCCATCTTCATGAAGACGAGGCTCGCCTCCTTTACGAGGCCGAGTACCCGGTCCCGCCGGACACGCGGGTGCCCGGGGCGTGGAGGATCAGCGCGGGCGGCGTGCCGGTGCCCTCGGTACCCACCGGCGCGGCGCGGCGTGCGGAGATCGCACGCATCCGCTCGAACCTGCCGCGTGCGGCGAGGGAGGGGCCACGGTACGTCCCCGACAGCCCTCTCTGGGAACCTTACTTCCGCCGCCGTCACGCCCAGCAGCTCGAGGCCACCTACGGCGTCATGCCCTCCGGCAGGCTCAACGCCGCCAGGCGGCGTCGGTGGTGGGGCGTGCCCGGGCGCATGTTGGAGGCCGTCCTCGAGTACATCGAGGGCGGCAACACGCCGCGCCTCGAGTACCCCGATCCCCCTTCCTTCTCACACCGCCGGGGAAGCTCCTGGACCCCGAGGCG
>NC_041389.1:566916912-566949071 GCF_002162155.2 Triticum dicoccoides | reverse complement strand
AGGACACGCCGGTCAGCGCGCGCACCCGCAGCTCCGGCGTCCGCATCGGCGTCAACGCCTCTCCACCCACCGGCCGCTTCGTCCTTGTCGAGCCCAAGCCGGAGCCCGGCCTCCCCACGGAGTATGAGGAGATAGCCCGGCGCGGCTTCTCCGACGAGGACGCCATGCGGTGGGCGTGGGACGACTACCTCCGTGACGAGATGGTCCGGCAGCGCCGGGCCATGGAGGAGCTCGCCGCCCGCAAGCGTGGGCGCCAGGACGAGCACGACGTCGTGGTCCTCGACAGCGACGACGATGACGACGACGACGCCCCCGGACCATCCAACCCGCCGCGCCAACCGGGGGAGGGATGCAGCAGGGACGGCGGAGGTGGAGGCGGGGGCGGCGGCGACGACGACGACGACGACGGCGGTGACTATACGCGGTTCTACAGCCTCCTCGGCATGTAGAACCGCGTGGGCGGGCGGCGAGGCGGGCGGCGAGGGTAGCCCGCGGTAGTTTTTTTTTCTTTTTTTGTAAAATATGTTTAAGTTTGAACGAACTCGCCGATGTTTGCGTTAAATTTGAGTCGTTTTTGCGCCTTATTTGACTTTTTTGACTAACCGTGGGTGCCGCGACTGAGGGGCATCACGCCCCCAGTGCGCGGTTTAGCGCCGGTGCGCCCCCAGGGGGCGATTTTTTGCCCCTCCTGGGGGGCCAACAGCTGGAGATGCCCTCAGCGCTCTGTTTCGGCTCTTCCACCATTTTACTAAAGGAAACCAGCATCTCCTGTGGTCGTCATTCTATCATGGTCGTCGTTGCTTGAGATGAGATCAAAGTGTGGCATACATGATGTGGTAGAATGAGAATAGCTATGGTGGCACGGAGTAGGAGCGAGAGACATAGTTGTTCTTGGAAGTGAAGTGAATGTTGCAATTCCTGTTTTTCTATCTGTATTTTCCGACTCCTCCCATTTCTATGACTACCATTTTAAATCCATGTTGTGTGGAGGCATAGCAAATAATAAAATGAGCAAGTCATTCATCTTCGGAGCAGGGAGGTCTCACTTCTTATAAAAAGATTTGGGTGGTAGACAACGACATAAAGTCACTGATCCATTGGTAGGTCAATGGCTAAAAGATCCTCACTTTATGAGTTTGGTCCTAGTTAGGTTTGAGGCTATAGGAGTGTTTTAAACGGACAATAAATTTGTGGATCTTTTCATTTTTAAAATGAAGGATTTTATTGGTCCCTTGATCTTTACATCAAGATGCTGCAACTACCCAACGCACAGTTTAGAATTACAAAGTTCACAAAAACCAAAGCCCCAATGGCTAATCTCTTATATTTTCGTAGAGATAAAAACGAGCTAAGTAGACCAACGACTCCAAGACGCCAAGTGAGTTGTGTCTTCCGAAAGACTGGAGATGCATGAGGCCATGTGATCATTGATGAACTGCTCCGGTACAAGCACTGCTGCTGAGTGTGATGTTAAATCTTCCAGTCCTCGACGACGTCAACTATTTCAGGTAGTCGATCGGTAACTCCACGAGCTTGCCAGGATTATCCCATGCATATCGATTACTGAAATTTGAGAAATTGTGCGATACGACGAGGTAGCCGAACTTCTGAAATTAAGTGTCGCCGATTACATGCAACGAAAGAACGTACACAAGCTCCCAATTATTTCACATGCGCAAATTAGCTAATACATATTACTCCTCCTCCGCAAATATAAAACGCGTGGGTTTCGAAAAACTATTTTGAACATGATTTGGATAACAGTATGGGGATGATGTTAAATTAATATGCTGGAATTGTATCAAAAATACTTTTTAAATAATATTGTATTGTATAATCAGCACATTTGGACTAATCGTTGGCCGAGTTAAATCTTGTAAAGTATGCGGCCTTTGTATTTCTTGCAATGAAGAAAGTTGTACTTGCATAATAATAATACTAGATATTTATAAAGTTATATTTGCACATTCCTTATCCTTAAACTTGACCTTCTATTGTACTCGTGAGAAGAATTCCACA
The DNA here is from genome assembly GCF_002162155.2 of Triticum dicoccoides. Classification (NCBI taxonomy): domain Eukaryota; kingdom Viridiplantae; phylum Streptophyta; class Magnoliopsida; order Poales; family Poaceae; genus Triticum; species Triticum dicoccoides. Next base: position 566,947,052 of record NC_041389.1, on the reverse strand, counting down.
AAAATAAAATCTTCCTTTGACTTCTTTTCCAAAAAGACATTTTTTTGGTCAAAATAGGGTGAATAGAGACCTATAAAGCAAATAAAATTTGTCTTTTTTGCTCTGAAGTCAACGTTGGTTTTTTGTTCGTGAAAATTTATATACTAGTGCAGAAGTAAGTCAAATTTATTATGAAAATAGTTCTTATCTATTTTGATTTTTGTTTAATTAGTAATTTTGCCCCCACATAGGGTGTATCTACTACCAGGAACCAAAGTGTATTTCCCCACATTTCCTGTCCCATAACGAGTAGTATGTGCCCTTGTGCTAGTTGTCCATGATCTTGAGGGTTTTATATTTCAAACTAATGAAAGCAACACACCATATGGGATATATTTTGATCGTTGGGGTTTAACACAAAATTTGATGGATTGTACACTTTCCAAGATTTTTACTATAATTACCATTCAGTCATAACACTCAAGCTGCTAAATTTCTATGACATGTATTATTATGCCTGCAACTTCGTATGAATCTGAACCATAAGCTCAAATTGAGAAGTAACGTATGTCGGATGAACAAAAGGGTGCTTATACCACATTCTACCACGGGCCAAACTTAGTAGGAATCCCTATTTTTTCTATCTTTTGTTGTTCAAAGAGATATTTTTTTTGTTCAAAGAGGTAGTTTGCCAATACATATTTTCTTAAGTTTAGTTTGTGCAGAGACAATCACCAGCCTTTATATATCCCGGTTCCCAGAATATTACTCACCATGTTTCGCAAACCAAAATTCCGAACAACTGAAAGACCAATCCCTAGAATATCACTATCAGCATGTGGCTGTCATCGATAAGGTCAGGTTAGCTCTGGTTGAGGAGCAGAGATAGCGGTGCCTCGACTGCTCGTCCTGGCGTCAGTAGTGTTCGTTCGGTGGTCGGATTAATCTACGAAGAATAGGGTTAAAATGGGAAGTACACATCGTAGTGCTGTTACAAGTGTAAAAAAACACCATGCTCATGTGTACACCACAGAAGAGAGGGGTACGTAGCATCCCTACCCTGCCCATGGGGAGGATCCGTTCCCAACCAAAACAGATACTACTGCTCCGCAATGGTTGCGCCGTACGTGGCCTAACCTATCGTGCGTGACCCATGGCAATGATGCATGGTGTAGGTTCGCCACATGGTCTGCCCTTGGCTCGTTGGCACGGCGATCCGGCCAACAGGGAGGGAGGTCAGGACGGGCCGGGGTTATTGATTGGCTGCCGGTTTCGTTGCGTGGGTCCCGGGTATCGTTATCCCGGAAACATGGGCGACACGAGTACAGTGGAGACGTCAATGCGGGCGTGAGGTTGACATGACCCGTGAATGGAACAAGCATAAAAGCATCCTTCTCTTCTCTTCTCTGCCTGCTGGCCGTCCGTCCGTGTACACTCTACTTCTCATCACGTCGCTGTCGTTTTATTTATTTATTTATTTAACTCACCCTGAGCAGAGCTACCACAAGGCTGGAGAGGTCCGGTTTTGTGGTTTTTGGAAAGTGCAATTTTTCCAAGTTCAAAAGACACACGCCTAGCTCGACGACCTCGAGGAGGTACTACTGAGCTGCATCTGGCTGACGCAAAGGCAAAGCTAGGGAGATCTTCTTGGAGCAAGAAGCCATCCAACCTTTTTCACGTCCCTTGCCGAGTGAATCTGAGCTGAAAGATTGGATCGCAAGGTTGAAAAACCGCAACGGGACGCAACGCGAACGTGTAGTACCACCACCATCACTCGCATTTCCCGCACCCGTACGTGCACCGTTTCGCCCTCTGGTCACGTCTTTTCGACCGCGACATACGGCTGTTCCCGTTGCCAAACGGGTATGGAGGGAGCGGAAAAGCCTCTGCCTCTCTCTCCCTCTAGCTAGCGATCACCAAGGGAAAAAAGCATCGTCGTCGCCGTCGTCGTTGCAAAGCTGTTCATCACTACTTATGATCTGCATCAATGCATATGCATTCCCAGTGTCACACCGGCCGAAAGCGCTTTTTTTTTAAAGGGAAACAGCAAAACTCTGCTGCGTATTTTTATTAATTTTTGTAAACACAATACAAAGGCGAAAGCGCTTATCGAGATGGACGCACAAAGAGATCTACTAGTAGCTAGGATTCGTATATTGGCGGTCTTGCTAGCTAGGTCTTGCAAGCATATGACATTGCAAACATCGATCAGGATCATAAGTCCTCCCGTTTTCTAGGTGAAATCGTGTTAGTAGCGTTTTACACGCAGCTGCTGTCAGATTACGTGTGGAAAACAGTAATCATTTCGGCTTATGATGATTTCGGCAGTTAAGTAAGCTAGCGGTGCAAGCAAAGCTGATGCATATATGCCAACCTTTTCCTTGGTAAGTTGGGGAGAAGGGAGAGGGTACGTGCACAGGGAGGGAGGAAGAAGGAAGGAATAAAGCATATGCTAGCTAGCTAGCGCTTGGGATCATGGCATGTGCAAAGCCCATGCGCGCCCCCTACAGTAGCTGCACTACCACAAGCACTCGGCCCTTTTCAACAAATGGGTTTGTTTGGAAGCATCGAGCATACGGAAGATTCCGATTGCGCTTCTCAGAATTTGTTCCCCCGTTGGACGTGATGCATTATGCATCAACCCCTCTTGCATTTAAGAATTTTTTTTCCGACATAGTACAATATATTGTCAACCCACTATACCCGGCCTATGCAAAAGTACATGAAAGACCTAGTCCGGACATTGAGGATGCGCACCTCCAAATAATACAAAAGGTATCAAATCTTGATACATCAATCCCAGTCACACATTTCATATCTTGATTCGGAACACCGTTGAGAAAACAAAAGTACCAAATTCTACCGCGATAGTGTTATTTGTGCACTTTGAGTCCAGTTTGAATTAACTACCTCTTAATTATGACATGTTCCTTTTTTATCTAATGTTGTGTGTCCGACTTTTATGTTAGCAATTTTTCGTATGGTAAATGTACTTCTGTATATATGTATGGAATTATTCCTATCTTTATACAGTATTTGTCTAGTTATAACCCGGTTGCACCACTAGAACATGTTCATCAGATCTTGTATCTTCTCCAGGCAGAATGCATGTGTGAATATCTAGCGTGTATGATCGTACCGATGCTACTATCTTTATCTTCAAAAGTGTACTTGATTCATATGCAACTAATACTCATTTCTTAGGCATTTCATAACTACGTTTTGCCTCTCAGCATATTGAGTAAAATAACATGTCTCAAGTTGTTACGATACCAACAAGTGATCATGGTACGCACTCACTAATGGTACATCCACGGAAAGGCTTTTTACAGGTTGAATTTATGGGATGAGGTGGTTGGCTCGCGATAAAAAAAACGGAGGCACACCGTGAGAATAGGGGGGGGGGGGAGTGTGGAAGAGGACGCATACGTCTATAATGCTTTGCCACCCATTGAGGAATGAGCCCATGGCTCAGGGATTTGGCTTTAGCCGCATAAGTAGTAACTGGAGTCCGTGTTTAATTATACAAGAAAAGAAGATCGCAAAAAATTATTGCTTTTGCCCCATGCGTAGCCCCGCTGTGGCTCTGCTCACCCCATCATCATCAAAAAGACATCACCCACCGCTCCTTCTTCGTCGTGCATCGTCAGTTGTAGCTCAGATCATCATCGTGAGAGATTCCTCACACCGATACATTCACAACACGCACGTCATGCAAACAACTAACTATTGTTGTGCGCTTGGCCCTTCCTTCTAATCTCTCGACATTTTGAGTAAAATAACATGTCTCAACTAGATACGATACCAACAAGTGATTATAGTACACACTCGAGTAATGCTACATCCACGGAAGGGCCTTTACGGGTTGGGAACGAGCAAGCCATCCATCTTGACCCTTCCTTCCAATCCCTCGACATTTTGAGTACAATAACACATCTCAAGTAGTTATGATACCAACAAGTGATTATGGTACGCAATCGAGTAATTATGCATCCGCAGGAAGGATTTTACGGGTGGGATGGGATGAGGTGGTTGGCTCGCGGTAAAAAACCGGAGGCACACAATGAAAATAAGGGGCGGGGTAGTGTAGAAGAGGACGCATATGTCTATAATGCTTTGCCATCCATCGAGGGATGGGCCCGGGGCTAAGGGATTTGGCTTTAGCCACATTGGTAGTAATTGGAGTCCGTGTTTAATATGTTTTTTGAATACAAGAAGATAACAAAAGAAATATTGTGTTTGCCCCATGCGCAGCCCCGTTGTGGCTCTGCTCACCATATCATCATCAAGCAGACGATGCCCCTCTGCTCCTTCTTCATTGTGCATCGTCAGTTGTAGCTCAGATCATCATCGTGAGAGATTCCTCGCGACACATCACAACACGCATGTCATGCAAACAACTAACCATTGTTGTGCTCCTGACCCTTCCTTCTAATTTGTCAACATTTTGAGTAAAATAACATGTCTCAAATAGATACGGTACCAACAAGTGATTATGGCACACACTCGAGTAATGCTACATCCGCAGAAAGGCCTCTACGGGTTGGGAATGAGCAAGCCATCCATCCTGACCCTTCCTTCCAATCCCTCAACATTTTGAGTAGAATAACACATCTCAAGTAGTTATGATACCAACACGTGATCATGGCACACACTCGAGTAATGCTACATCCACGGAAAGGCTTTTACGGGTTGGATTTATGGGATGAGGTGGTTGGTTCGCGATTAAAAATCGGAGGCACACCATCAAAAAGAGGGGGGGTGAAGAAAATATGCCCTAGAGGCAATAATAAAGTTGTTATTTATATTTCCTTATATCATGATAAATGTTTATTATTCATGCTAGAATTGTATTAACCGGAAACTTAGTACATGTGTGAATACGTAGACAATACATAGTGTCCCTAGTATGCCTCTACTTGACTAACTCGTTAATCAAAGATGGTTATGTTTCCTAACCATAGACATGTGTTGTCATTTGATAAACGAGATCACATCATTAGGAGAATGATGTGATGGACAAGACCCATCTGTTATCTTAGCATTATGATTGTTACTGTTTCATTGCTACTGCTTTCTTCATGACTTATACATGTTCCTCTGACTATGAGATTATGCAACTCTCGAATACCGGAGGAACACCTTGTGTGCTATCAAACGTCACAATGTAACTGGGTGATTATAAAGATGCTCTACAGGTGTCTCTGAAGGTGTTTGTTGGGTTGGCATAGATCAAGATTAGGATTTGTCACTCCATGTGTTGGAGAGGTATCTCTGGGCCCTCTCGGTAATGCTCATCACTATAAGCCTTGCAAGCAATGTGACTAATGAGTTAGTTGCCGGATGAAGCATTACAGAATGAGTAAAGAGACTTGCCGGTAACGAGATTGAACTAGGTATGATGATACTGCGATCGAATCTCGGGCAAGTAACAATGTCGATAATAAAGGGAACAACGTATGTTGTTGTCGGTTTGACCGATAAAGATCGTCATAGAATATGTAGGAACCATTATGAGCATCCAGGTTCCGCTATTGGTTATTGATCGGAGATGTGTCTCGATCATGTCTACATAGTTCTCGAACCCGTAGGGTCTGCACGCTTAACGTTCATGACAATTTGTATTATGAGTTATGTGATTTGATGACTGAAGTTTGTTCAGTGTCCTGGATGAGATCACAGACATGACGAGGAGTCTCGAAATGGTCAAGACATAAAGATTGATACATTGGAAGGCTATGTTCGGACACCTGAAAGGTATCGAAAGAGTTCGGACATTTTTCGGAGTACCGGGAGGTTACCGGAACCCCCCGGGGGAAGTAGTGGGCCTTAATGGGCTTTAGTGGAAAGGAGAGGAGGGACGCAGGGTGGCCGCCCCCCCCCCACCCCATGGCAGGTCCAAATTGGACTAGGGAGGGGGCGCCCCCCCTCTCCAACTAGGATTGGGAATCCTAGTTGGACTCTTCCTATAGGCGCGCCCCTCCTGGCCGCCGGCCTTCTCCGTTCCTCCTTTATATACGGGGGCAAGGGGGCACCCCAAAGCACAACAGACAATCTCTTAGCCGTGTGCGGTGCCCTCGTCCACAGTTTAACACCTCGGTCATATCGTCGTAGTGCTTAGGCGAAGCCCTGCGCCAGTAACATCATCATCACCGTCGCCACACTGTCATGCTGATAGTGTTGGGGAATGTTGCATAAAATAAAAAAATTCTACGTTCACCAAGATCAATCTATGAGTTCCTCTAGCAACGAGAGAGAGGAGTGCATCTACATACCCTTGTAGATCGCGAGCGGAAGCGTTCAAGAGAACGGGGTTGAGGGAGTCGTACTCGTCGTGATCCAAATCACCGGAGATCCTAGCGCCGAACGGGCGGCACCTCCGCGTTCAACACACGTACAGTCAGCGTGACATCTCCTCCTTCTTGATCCAGCAAGGGGAAAGGAGAGATTGATGAAGATCCAGCAGCACGACGGCGTGGTGGTGGATGCAGCAGGATTCCGGCAGGGCTTCGCCAAGCGACTACGGGAGGAGGAGGTGTAGCAAGGGGGTAGGGAGGCGCCAGATGTCAGGGTGCGCCTGCCCTCCCACCCCCCTTCTTTATATAGGGACCCCAGGGGGGGCGCCGGCCCTGGAGATGGGATCTCCCAAGGGGGGCGGCGGCCAGGGGGGTGGAGTGCCCCCAAGGCAAGTGGAGGCGCCCCCTCCCCTAGGGTTCCCAACCCTAGGTGCAGAGGGGGGCCCGGGGGGGGGGGCACCAGCCCACCAGGGGCTGGATCCCCTACCACTTCAGCCCATGGGGCCCTCCGGGATGGGTGGCCCCACCCGGTGAACCCCCAGGACCCTTTCGGTGGTCCCGTTACAATACCAGTGAACCCCGAAACTTTCCCGATGGCCGAAACTCGACTTCCCATATATAATTCTTTACCTCCGGCCCATTCCGGAACTCCTCGTGATGTCCGGGATCTCATCTGAGACTCCGAACAACTTTCGGTTTGCTGCATACTAATATCTTTACAACCCTAGCGTCACCGAACCTTAAGTGTGTAGACCCTACGGGTTCGGGAGACATGCAGACATGACCGAGACGGCTCTCCGGTCAATAACCAACATCGGGATCTGGATACCCATGTTGGCTCCCACATGCTCCTCGATGATCTCATCGGATGAACCACGATGTCGAGGATTTAAGCAACCCCGTATACAATTCCCTTTGTCAATCGGTACGTTACTTGCCCGAGATTCGATCGTCGGTATCCCAATACCTCGTTCAATCTCGTTACCGGCAAGTCACTTTACTCGTACCATAATGCATGATCCCGTGACTAGACACTTGGTCACTTTGAGCTCATTATGATGATGCATTACCGAGTGGGCCCAGAGATACCTCTCCGTCATACGGAGTGACAAATCCCAGTCTCGATCCGTGTCAACCCAACAGACACTTTCGGAGATACCTGTAGTGCACCTTTATAGTCACCCAGTTACGTTGTGACGTTTGGTACACCCAAAGCACTCCTACGGTATCCGGGAGTTAGACGATCTCATGGTCTAAGGAAAAGATATTTGACATTGAAAAAGCTCTAGCAAACGAACTACATGATCTTGTGCTATGCTTAGGATTGGGTCTTGTCCATCACATCATTCTCCTAATGATGTGATCCTGTTATGAATGACATCCAATGTCCATAGTCAGGAAACCATGACTATTTGTTGATCAACGAGCTAGTCAACTAGAGGCTCACTAGGGACATGTTGTGATCCAAGTATTCACACGTGTATTACGATTTCCGGATAATACAATTATAGCATGAATAAAAGACAATTATCATGAACAAGGAAATATAATAATAATCCTTTTATTATTGCCTCTAGGGCATATTTCCAACGGTCTCCCACTTGCACTAGAGTCAATAATCTAGTTACATTGTGATGAATCGAACACCCATAGAGTTCTGGTGTTGATCATGTTTTGCTCGCGGAAGAGGTTTAGTCAACGGATCTGCGACATTCAGATCCGTATGTACTTTGCAAATATCTATGTCTCCATCTTGAACATTTTCACGGATGGATTTGAAATGACGCTTGATGTGCCTGGTCTTCTTGTGAAACCTGGGCTCCTTGGCAAGGGCAATAGCTCCAGTGTTGTCACAGAAGAGAGTGATTGGCCCCGACGCATTGGGTATGACTCCTAGGTCGGTGATGAACTCCTTCATCCATATTTCTTCATGCGCTGCCTCCGAGGCTGCCATGTACTCCGCTTCACATGTAGATCCCGCCACGACGCTGCTTGCAACTGCACCAGCTTACTGCTCCACGATTCAACATATACACGTATCCGGTTTGTGACTTAGAGTCATCCAGATCTGTGTCGAAACTAGCGTTGACGTAACCCTTTACGACGAGCTCTTCGTCACCTCCATAAACGAGAAACATGTCCTTTGTCCTTTTTAGGTACTTCAGGATATTCTTGACCGCTGTCCAGTGTTCCTTGCCGGGATTACTTTGGTACCTTCCTACCAAACTTACGGCAAGGTTTACATCAGGTCTGGTACACAGCATGTCATACATAATAGATCCTATGGCTGAGGCATAGGGGATGACACTCATCTCTTCTTTATCTTTTGCCGTGGTCGGGCATTGAGCCGAGCTCAATCTCACACCTTGCAATACAGGCAAGAACCCTTTCTTGGACTGATCCATTTTGAACTTCTTCAAAATCTTATCAAGGTATGTGCTTTGTGAAAGACCTATAAGGCGTCTTGATCTATCCCTATAGATCTTGATGCCTAATATGTAAGCAGCTTCTCCAAGGTCCTTCATTGAAAAACACTTATTCAAGTAGGCCTTAATGCTGTCCAAAAGTTTTATATCATTTCCCATCAAAAGTATGTCATCTACATATAATATGAGAAATGCTACAGAGCTCCCACTCACTTTCTTGTAAACGCAAGCTTCTCCATAAGTCTGCATAAACCCAAACGCTTTGATCATCTCATCAAAGCGAATGTTCCAACTCCGAGATGCTTGCACCAGCCCATAAATGGATTGCTGGAGCTTGCATACTTTGTTAGCATTCTTAGGATCGACAAAACCTTCCGGCTGCATCATATACAGCTCTTCCTTAAGATAGCCGTTAAGGAATGCCGTTTTGACGTCCATCTGCCATATCTCATAATCATAGTATGCGGCAATTGCTAACATGATTCAGACGGACTTCAGCTTCGCTACGGGAGAGAAACTCTCATCATAGTCAACCCCTTGAACATGCCGATAACCCTTAGCGACAAGTCGAGCTTTATAGATGGTGACATTACCATCCGCGTCCGTCTTCTTCTTAAAGATCCATTTGTTTTCTATCGCTCGCCGATCATCGGGCAAGTCTGTCAAAGTCCATACTTTGTTTTCATACATGGATTCTATCTCGGATTGCATGGCTTCAAGCCATTTGTTGGAATCTGGGCCCACCATCGCTTCTTCATAGTTTGAAGGTTCACCGTTGTCTAACAACATGATTTCCAGGACAGGGTTGCCATACCACTCTGGTGTGGAACGTGTCCTTGTGGACCTACGAAGTTCAGTACCAACTTGATCTGAAGTACCTTGATCATTATCATTAATTTCCTCTCCAGTTGGTGTAGACACCACAGGAACATTTTTTTGAGCTGCACTACTTTCCGGTTCAAGAGGTAGTACTTCATCGAGTTCTACTTTCCTCCCACTTACTCCTTTCGAGAGAAACTCTTTTTCCAGAAAGGATCCGTTCTTGGCAACAAAGATCTTGCCTTCGGATCTAAGGTAGAAGGTATACCAATGGTTTCCTTAGGGTATCCTATGAAGACGCATTTTTCCGACTTGGGTTCGAGCTTTTCAGGTTGAAGTTTCTTGACATAAGCATCGCATCCCCAAACTTTTAGAAACGACAGCTTAGGTTTCTTCCCAAACCATAATTCATACGGTGTCGTCTCAACGGATTTAGACGGTGCCCTATTTAAAGTGAATGTAGCTGTCTCTAGAGCGTATCCCCAAAATGATAGTGGTAAGTCGGTAAGAGACATCATAGATCGCACCATATCCAATAGAGTGCGATTATGACGTTCGGACACACCGTTACGCTGAGGTGTTCCAGGCGGCGTAAGTTGTGAAACAATTCCATATTTTCTTAAGTGTGTACCAAATTCGTGACTTAAATATTCTCCTCCACGATCTGATCGTAAGAATTTTATCTTTCAGTCATGTTGATTCTCTACTTCATTCTGAAATTCCTTAAACTTTTCAAAGGTCTCAGACTTTTGTTTCATCAAGTAGACATACCCATATCTACTTAAGTCATCAGTGAGAGTGAGAACATAACGATATCCTCCGCGAGCATCGATGCTCATTGGACCACACACATCAGTATGTATGATTTCCAATAAGTTGGTTGCTCGCTCCATTGTTCCGGAGAACGGAGTCTTGGTCATGTTGTCCATGAGGCATGGTTCGCATGTGTCAAATGATTCATAATTGAGATACTCTAAAAGTCCATCAACATGGAGCTTCTTCATGCGCTTGACACCAATGTGACCAAGGCGGCAGTGCCACAAGTATGTGGGACTATCGTTATCAACTTTACATCTTTTGGTATTCACACTATGAATATGTGTAACATTACGTTCGAGATTCATTAAGAATAAACCATTGATCATCGGGGCATGACTATAAAACATATCTCTCATATAAATAGAACAACCATTATTCTCGGATTTAAATGAGTAGCCATCTCGCATTAAACGAGATCCAGATACAATGTTCATGCTCAAACTTGGCACTAAATAACAATTATTGAGGTTCAAAACTAATCCCATAGGTAAATATAGAGGTAACATGCTGACGGTGATCACATCGACCTTACAACCATTCCCGACGCGCATCATCACCTCGTCCTTCGCCAGTCTCCGCTTATTCCGCAGCTCCTTCTGTGAGATACAAATATGACCAACGGCACCGGTATCAAATACCTAGGAGTTACTACGAGTGCTGGTAAGGTACACATCAATTACATGTATATCACATATACCTTTAGTGTTGCCGGCCTTCTTGTCCGCTAAGTATTTGGGGCAGTTCCGCTTCCAGTGACCCTTCCCTTTGCAATAAAAGCACTCAGTCTTAGGCTTGGGTTCATTCTTTGACTTCTTCCCGGCAACTGGCTTACCGGGCGCGGCAACATCTTTGCCGTCCTTCTTGAAGTTCTTCTTACCATTGCCCTTCTTGAACTTGGTGGTTTTATTGACCATCAACACTTGATGTTCTTTCTTGATTTCTACCTCTGCTGACTTTAGCATTGAAAATACTTCAGGAATAGTTTTCACCATCCCCTGCATATTGTAGTTCATCACAAAACTCTTGTAGCTCGGTGGGAGCGACTGAAGGATTCTGTCAATGACCGCCTCGTCGGGAGGTTAATGTCCAGCTGGGACAGGCGGTTGTGCAACCCAGAGATTTTGAGTATGTGCTCACTGACAGAACTATTTTCCTCCATCTTACAACTATAGAACTTGTCGGAGACTTCATATCTCTCGACCCGGGCATGATCTTGGAAAACCATTTTTAGCTCCTCGAACATCTCATATGCTCCATGTTGCTCAAAATGCTTTTGGAGCCCCAGTTCTAAGCTATAAAGCATGCCGCACTGAACGAGGGAGTAATCATCAGCATGTGACTGCCAAGCGTTCATAACGTCTTGGTTTTGTGGGATGGGTGCTTCACCTAGTGGTCCTTCTAGGACATATGCTTTCTTGGCAGCTATGAGGATGATCCCCAGGTTCCGAACCTAGTCCGTATAGTTGCTGCCATCATCTTTCAGCTTGGATTTCTCTAGGAACGCATTGAAGTTCATGTTGACATGAGCGTTGGCCATTTAATCTACAAAACATATTTTGCAAAGATTTTAGATTAAGTTCATGATAATTAAGTTCATCTAATCAAATTATTTAATGAACTCCCACTCAGATTTGACATCCCTCCAGTCATCTAAGTGTTACATGATCCGAGTCGACTAGGCCGTGTCCGATCATCACGTGAGACGGACTAGTCATCATCGGTGAACATCTCCATGTTGATCGTATCTTCCATAGGACTCATGTTCGACCTTTCGGTCTCTGTGTTCCGAGGCCATGTCTGTACATGCTAGGCTCGTCAAGTTAACCTAAGTGTTTTGCATGTGTAAAACTGTCTTACACCCGTTGTATGTGAACGTAAGAATCTATCACTCCCGATCATCACGTGGTGCTTCGAAACGATGAACTTTAGCAACGACACACAGTTAGGGGGAACACTTTCTTGAAATTGTAATGAGGGATCATCTTATTTACTACCGTCGTTCTAAGTAAACAAGATGCATAAACATAATAAACATCACATGCAATTATATAGTAGTGACATGATATGGCCAATATCATATAGCTCCTTTGATCTCCATATTTGGGGCTCCATGATCATCTTCGTCACCGGCATGACACCATGATCTCCATCATCATGATCTCCATCATCGTGTCTCCATGAAGTTGCTCGCCAACTATTACTTCTACTACTATGGCTAACGGTTTAGCAATAAAGTAAAGTAATTACATGGCGTTAAATCATTGACACGCAGGTCATACAATAATTAAGACAACTCCTATGGCTCCTGCCGGTTGTCATACTCATCGACATGCAAGTCGTGATTCCTATTTCAAGAACATGATCTCATACATCACAATATATCATTCATCATTCATCACAACTTTTGGCCATATCACATCACAAAGCAATTGCTGCAAAAACAAGTTAGATGTCCTCTAATTGTTGTTGCATCTTTTACGTGGCTGCAATAGGGTTCTAGCAAGAACGTTTTCTTACCTACCAATAACCACAACATGATTTGTCAACTTCTATTTACCCTTCATAAGGACCCTTTTCATCGAATCCGCTCCAACTAAAGTGGGAGAGACAGACACCCGCTAGCCACCTTATGCAACTAGTGCATGTCAGTCGGTGGAACCTGTCTCACGTAAGCGTACGTGTAAGGTCGGTCCGGGCCGCTTCATCCCACAATACCGCTGAAGCAAAATAGGACTAGTAGTGGCAAGAAAATTGACAACATCTAAGCCAACAACATATTTGTGTTCTACTCGTGCAGTAGAGAACTACACATAGACCTAGCTCATGATGCCACTGTTGGGGAACGTTGCATAAAATAAAAAAAATTCTATGTTCACCAAGATCAATCTATGAGTTCATCTAGCAACGAGAGAGAGGAGTGCATCTACATACCCTTGTAGATCGCGAGCGGAAGCGTTCAAGAGAACGGGGTTGAGGGAGTCGTACTCGTCGTGATCCAAATCACCGGAGATCCTAGCGCCGAACGGACGGCACCTCCGCGTTCAACACATGTACGGTCAGCGTGACGTCTCCTCCTTCTTGATCCAGCAAGGGGAAAGGAGAGATTGATGAAGATCCAGCAGCACGACGGCGTGGTGGTGGATGCAGCAGGATTCCGGCAGGGCTTCGCCAAGCGACTACGGGAGGAGAAGGTGTAGCAAGGGGGTAGGGAGGCGCCAGATGTCCGGGTGCGGCTGCCGTCCCACCCCCCTTCTTTATATAGGGACCCCAGGGGGCGGCCCTAGAGATGGGATCTCCCAAGGGGGGCGGCGGCCAGGGGGGTGGAGTGCCCCCCACAAGGCAAGTGGAGGCGCCCCCTCCCCTAGGGTTCCCAACCCTAGGCGCAAAGGGGGGCCCAGGGGGGCGCACTAGCCCACCAGAGGCTGGCTCCCCTCCCACTTCAGCCCATGGGGCCCTCCGGGATGGATGGCCCCACCCGGTGGACCCCCGGGACCCTTCCGGTGGTCCCGGTACAATACCGGTGAACCCCGAAACTTTCCTGATGGCCGAAACTCGACTTCCCATATATAATTCTTTACCTCCGGACCATTCCGGAACTCCTCATGACGTCTGGGATCTCATCCGGGACTCCGAACAACTTTCGGTTTGCTGTATACTAATATCTTTACAACCCTAGCGTCACCGAACCTTAAGTGTGTAGACCCTACGGGTTTGGGAGACATGCATACATGACCGAGACGGCTCTCCGGTCAATAACCAATAGCGGGATCTGGATACCCATGTTGGCTCCCACATGCTCCTCGATGATCTCATGGGATGAACCACGATGTCAAGGATATAAGCATCCCCGTATACAATTCATTTGTCAATCGGTACGTTACTTGCCCGAGATTCGATCGTCGGTATCCCAATACCTCGTTCAATCTCGTTACCGGCAAGTCACTTTACTCGTACCGTAATGCATGATCCCGTGACCAGACACTTGGTCACTTTGAGCTCATTATGATGATGCATTACCGAGTGGGCCCAGAGATACCTCTCCGTCATACAGAGTGACAAATCCCAGTCTCGATCTGTGTCAACCCAACAGACACTTTTGGAGATACCTGTAGTGCACCTTTATAGTCACCCAGTTACGTTGTGACGTTTGGTACACCCAAAGCACTCCTACGGTATCCGGGAGTTAGACGATCTCATGGTCTAAGGAAAAGATACTTGACATTGGAAAAGCTCTAGCAAACTAACTACACGATCTTGTGCTATGCTTAGGATTGGGTCTTGTCCATCACATCATTCTCCTAATGATGTGATTCCGTTATCAATGACATCCAATGTCCATAGTCAGGAAACCATGACTATCTGTTGATCAACGAGCTAGTCAACTAGAGGCTCACTAGGGACATGTTGTGGTCCAAGTATTCACACGTGTATTACGATTTTCGGATAATACAATTATAGCATGAATAAAAGACAATTATCATGAACAAGGAAATATAATAATAATCCTTTTATTATTGCCTCTAGGGCATATTTTCAACAGATAGAACTCTCCCTCGTCCTCAACTGGATCAAGAGCACTAGGGACGTCATCGTGTTGAACGTGTGCTGAACACGGAGGTGCCGTACATTCGGTACTTGGATCGGTTGGATCATGAAGACGGTCGACTACATCAACCGCATTACTAAACGCTTCCGCTTTTGTTCTATGAGGGTGCGTGGACACACTCTCCCGTCTCATTGCTATGTATCTCCTAGATAGATCTTGCGTGATCATAGGATTTTTTTTGAATTACTACGTTCCCCAACAGGGGGTAGTGTGCAAGAGGATGCATATGTCCATAGTGCCTTGCCACCCATCGATGGATGATCCCGGGGCTCAAGGATTTGGCTTTAGCCCCATAAGTAGTAACTGGAATTTGTGTTTAAATTTTTTAAATACAAGAAGACCACAAAAAATTATTGCTTTTGCCCCATGCACAACCCCGTTGTGGTTCTGCTAACCCCATCATCGTCAAACAAGCGTTGCCCCTCCGCTCCTTCTTCGTCGTGCATCGTCAGTTGTAGCTCAGATCATCATTGTCAGAGATTCCTCACCGACACATCACAACACACACGTCATGCAAACAACTAAACGTTGTTGTGAGACGGTCCTTTCCTTCAAATTTCTCATTATTTTGAGTAAAATAACACGTTTCAAGTAGATACGATACCAACAAGTGATAATGCTACGCACTTGAGTGATGCTACATCCATGGAAAGGCATTTACGAGTTGGGAATGGGCAAGCCATCCATGCTGACCTTTCCTTCCCATCCCTCGACCAGTTGAGAAGAATAACACACCTCATGTAGTTGAGTATAGTATGCACTTGAGTAATGCTACATCCACATAAAGGCTTTTACGGGTTGGATTTATGGGATGAGGTGTTTGGCTCACGATAAAAATCCGATGGCACACCGTGAAAAGGTGGGAGGGGAGAGGGTAGTGTGGAAGAGGGCAGATATGTTCGTAATGCTATTCGTAAGCCCCCCTCCCCCTTAGGTTTGGCATTTTCACACGTATCCAGTCTCGTCCTCCCTTCTTTACACCCATCGAGGGATGGGCTCGGGGCCCTGGGATCCATAGGTAGTAACCAGAGTCCATGTCTTAGCTAGTTTTTATAAATACAAGAAGATCACACGCAAAAAAAGTGCAACCCTGGTGTGGCTCTGCTCATCGCATCATCGTCAAGTGGGTATTGCTCCTCAGCTCCTTCGTGGTCATGCCTCGTCAATTATAGCTCAAATCATCATCGTAAGAGATTCCTCACCGACGCGTCACAACACATACGTCAGGCAAAAAACTAACGATTGTTGTGTTCATGGATTCTGATATGGGTGTGACTAAAGAGCTGAATTTGCTGGTCAAAAAAATGGAGTAAGTGAGAATGTATTTTTTTGCCCGAGGTGCGCTTGCACCCTTAGTTTAGAAGTCAAAAAATATATTTGAAAGCTAAAAAGTTCTCAAGAAATTACGTTGCTCACATAGAGTAGTATACTATAGACGTGCAATTTTGCATGAAAAAATATTATACCAGTTCATGTTTTTTTTTTGAATTCTATACCAGTTCATGTTACTCATAGTAAGAAGACAAAGAAAATAGTGGCTGGAACAACACCTTTTGTGCACTGAATATATTATCTGGTCACGTGGCACAAAAATCCATATTTGCACCTTACTTGTACTGATACATCTATTTTTATCCATTTTGATGACAAGTATTTTCGGACGAAGGGAGTATTAAAGTGTACATGTACAATTATTAATCACGTAACCCTAAAAAAATATTAGTCAGAATTTATTTTGTTTTTCCTTGCAAAAAAGAATTTGTTTTAAGTTCTTTTTTAGCCAGGCGTATGTGCTCCCGAGTTCACCAGCTTCTACTCTTAATTGAAGTTCTTTACCTTTTTTTAGGGGAATTTCCTTGAGTCGTTGCGCTCCAACGGGACGACGTACGGGGTTTCTTGATGGATCCTCCACGGGCCACAAGTTTATCCTGTGAGCCACCTGGTCACACACACGTCAGCCCCTAGCCTAGCTAGGCGCCCTTCACCGTTGTGGCGTATATACATACCCGTCCCTGCACACTTGGCTCGGCTGCAATTGTATATCAATTTCCTTGTAGTGCTTGACCACCCGCTCCAAATAAACCTAGAGGACGCGTTTGGTTGGATATATACTCCTTATCTTGTAGACACATGCCTGAGTTCATCCCTCATCCTAGTGCATGTATGGTCCTATCCAGCAGAGTAGCTAGCTAGCTAGCCTCACGGTCAGGGAGCAGGCCACCAGCTAGTAGCGACCACAGGAGCAGGCGCGTGCGTGCGTGCGAGGGGATACCGCGTATAGGCGCGGCGGCATGGCCGCACGGAGGCGTTGGCATGGTCACCACGCTCTCAGTTCGCAGCCGTGCATCCCGTCGCTGCCATAGGCCCCCCCTGCCATCAATAAACACGCCGTATGCTGTATTCCAGACTTTGTTAACAAGTATACTATACTAGCATGATAATAATAATATAATACGACGTACGTGCTGGACCGATGATCATGAGTGCAGTGAAGTCAGTGACAGAAGGTGGATCAAAAGCGTCCCGTCGAAATGACACAACATGGGTCTGCTCCCGTGCCGTTCATCCGGTCACGGTCGGGGCCCCCCGCCAGACCCGGCCTCTTCCTTCGGTTCGGTAGGTGGAGATCGCCGCGACCCCCGGCCCTCCGGCTGGCTAGCTTTTCTCACCGGTAACTCTATCTATCTCTATGCTTTGCTTTGGCCCCGTTGATTATCGTGTACTCCCCCATCGCAAAATAAATATCATAACTTCGTACTAAATTTAATAGAAAATTGCACGAGACACTTATTCAGGGCGGAGGAATTATGTATGTAATTTTTCATGCCTGAGAAAGTTGTTACATAAGTTTTTTTTTAGATGAAGTTGTTACATAAGTACTTCCTCCGTTCTTAAATATTTATCTTTCTAGAGATTTAACAAGTGATTACATACGAAGCAAAATGAGTGAATCTACACTCTAAAATACGTCAATATACATCCGTATGTGATAGTCCATTGAAATCTCTAAAAAGACAAATATTTAGGAATAGAGGGAGTATATTGTATAGGAGTACGTAGAAAGTGAGAGGTCGAGGCTGGCCGTACGCACGCACGTAATTAATGCTATATATACGCGACGGGACGACGAAATCCAAGCGAAGCGACCGCAACGGCGGTTGAAAAGGGCCAAAGTGGGACGGCGGAACGGGACGTTTCACTAATCTCACGGTACGGTTTACGAACGTGGTGTCTCGCTCACCAGTTTGCCGTGATGGCCAATTTGGACTTGTCATCGATCGCCCCATTAATCCCCCTCACGCCCGAGTTGTCCGCGTCACTGAAATCTGGAGAAACGCATAGCCAGGCACAGATTAATTCGGTGGCACCAAAGGGAAAGTCGTTTTTTTCAAGATGAGATCTCCGTCAGGGTCAGTGCGTGCGTGTGTGCGCATCCTCTCGTTGGCTCGTGCAACAGTGGATTAGATCCACGATGTAGACAGGGGAAAGGTCCAATCATCTATCCAAGTTTATTTTCAGGGAAATCATCCGTCTACTTTTTTTTACAGCCTGTTTGGTAAATACTTGGACATGAGAATGAAAGTTTGCATCAGGGTGTTTATGGAGGAATTAATCAGGGTGTTTATGGAGGAATTAGTCATGGGAAGTTGATTTTTACTCCCATTCACTTGTTTGATATATGGTGGGAATTAGCACGGGATAAAACTCTGCTCATGAATTAACACGGTACCCCTGGGAAGAAATAGTTGGGAATTGGCTTCCTCAACTCCCATTCCTTTTCCCGCTTAAACTGCCATTCCCTTCAATCAAACATTGGACTTTAATCTCCTCATCCCTCAACTCCTATTCCCTATCTCTAATTCCCAAGAACCAAACGCATTGTTAGGAAAATGTCTAATTTTTCTTTGTTCGCCGACGCTCGTACATACGCATATACACTCACTCCTGTGAACGCACGCACGCATACCTACCCCTATTAGCACTTTCAGGAGACTTAGCCGGTACATCATCTTGAGGTTGACGACACACGACTTCATAATCGACCAGAGCGTCTCTTTCCACTGACGCACATCGCCAGAAATCCTAAAATAAAGTCAAGAAAATGTGAGCATCATTGTCAAGTCTAGAATTCGAACTCTGGTGAGCTGGGATACCGTTAAGCAGTCAAACTAACCCTAAGCTTAATTACAAGGATGTGCCGAGTGCATATGGACTTGGATTTTTTTCTGTACATAATTTCTTGAAGAGTTTTTAGGGTATGCTGGCATCTTTTTTATCGCAAAAATGACCAGATCTATTACAAAAGGTCACGAAGGCGAATCATCTTAAACCTAGTACAAGTTACATCAAGATTCCAATACCACCCAACGACCACTACTACCGCCAGAACGAGCCGCCGACGCGCAGTTGTCGCCGTTCCTCTAACGGAGCCGGTTTAACCTTGTCGTTGACAGTCAGGAAGTCTTTGTGCACGTGCCCATAAGGACCAGTGCCTTGGGCCGTAGTCGTCACCTTGTTGTATAGATATGAAGCACCTGACACCAAATCGCAGTACATGACGAGAAACTCTAACCTCACCGCCCCAAGAAGACATCAGGAATCTACACCGGAGCTCCGTGTGCTACGTCCGGATGGACGAACTCAAGGAGGATTGGATCCTGAAAGAAAAACTCAAAGAAGAAGCGCCGCCATCCGCCCGAGTGACGCACCTGCGTGTGCTAAAAAACCCTAACCTAAACTACTAAGTGGAGCGAACGATATACTGGTATCCCTTAGGCCTGGAAGTGAAGGAAATATGCCCGAGAGGCAATAATGAAGTTATTATTTATTTCCTTATTTCATGATAAATGTTTATTATTCATGCTAGAATTGTATTAACCGGAAACATAATACATGTGTGAATACATAGACAAACATAGTGTCACTAGTATGCCTCTACTTGACTAGCTCGTTAATCAAATATGGTTGAGTTTCCTAGCCATAGACATGAGTTGTCATTTGACTAGCGGGATCACATCATTAGGAGAATGATGTGATTGACTTGACCCATTCCGTTAGCTTAGCACTTGATCGTTTAGTATGTTGCTATTGCTTTCTTCATGACTTATACATGTTCCTATGACTATGAGATTATGCAACTCCCGTTTACCGGAGGAACACTTTATGTGCTACTAAACGTCACAACGTAACTGGGTGATTATAAAGGAGCTCTACAGGTGTCTCCGAAGGTACATGTTGAGTTGGCGTATTTCGAGATTAGGATTTGTTAGTCCGATTGTCGGAGAGGTATCTTTGGGCCCTCTCGGTAATACTCATCACTATAAGCCTTGCAAGCATTGTGACTAATAAGTTGGTTGCGGGATGAAGTATTACGGAACGAGTAAAGAGACTTGCCGGTAACGAGATTGAACTAGGTATGATGATACCGACGATCGAATCTCGGGCAAGTAACATACCGATGACAAAGGGAACAACGTATGTTGTAATGCGGTTCGACCGATAAAGATCTTCGTAGAATATGTAGGAGCCAATATGGGCATCCAGGTTCCGCTATTGGTTATTGACCAAAGAGGTGTCTCAGTCATGTCTACATAGTTCTCGAACCCGTAGGGTCTGCACGCTTAACGTTCGTTGACGATATAGTATTATATGAGTTATGTATGTTGGTGACTGAATGTTGTTCGGAGTCCTGAATGAGATCACGGACATGACGAGGAGCTCCGGAATGGTCCGGAGGTAAAGATTCATATATTGGATGATATGGTTCGGCCAAGGGGTCAGGCCCACGGGGCTATAAGTCGGTGCAAAAAGAGTTTTGCGGAGGCTAGGGGGCCAAACGCCGGAGACCCTGGCTTCTGGCCCTGGGCCAGACGCCGAGGCCCATGGCGTCTGGGCCAGACACCAAGGATTGTGGCGTTTGGTCCTAGAGTCCGAGTGGGACTCTTGCCTTTCGGGCAAAACCGATTTTGAGGAGTCTTTTGCTCCAAGTTTCGACCCAGGGCTCAACATATAAATAGAGGGGCAGTGCTAGCACCAAAGACACATCAAGAAACACCAAGACGTGTGTCGGCAACCCCGTCCCCTCTAGTTTATCCTCCGTCATAGTTTCCGTAGTGCTTAGGCGAAGCCCTGCGGAGATTGTTCTTCACCAACACCGTCACCACGCCGTCGTGCTGCCAAAACTCATCTACTACTTTGCCCATCTTGCTGGATCAAGAAGGCGAGGACGTCATCGAGCTGAACGTGTGCAGAACTCGGAGGTGCCGTGCATCCGATACTTGGATCAGTCGGATCGTGAAGACGTACGACTACATCAACCGCATTGATAAACGCTTCCGCTTAGCGATCTTCAAGGGTATGAAGATACACTCTCTCTCTCGTTGCTATGCATCACCATGATCTTGCGTGTGCGTAGGATTCTTTTTGAAATTACTACGTTCCCCAAATGTGGCATCCGAGCCTAGGTTTTATGCGTAGATGTTATATGCACGAGTAGAACACAAGTGAGTTGTGGGCGATACAAGTCATACTGCTTACCAGCATGTCATACTTTGGTTCGGCGGTATCGTTGGATGAAGTGGCCCGGACCGACATTACGCGTACGCTTACGCGAGACTGATTCTACCGACGTGCTTTGCACACAGGTGGTTGGCGGATGTCAGTTTCTCCAACTTTAGTTGAACCGAGTGTGGCTACGCCCGGTCCTTGAGAAGGTTAAAACAACACTAATTTGACGAACTATCGTTGTGGTTTTAATGCGTAGGTCAGAATGGTTCTTGCTCAGCCTGTAGCAGCCACGTAAAATTTGCAACAACAAAGTAGAGGAAGTCTAACTTGTTTTTGCAGGGCATGTTGTAATGTGATATGGTCAAGACGTGATGCTATATTTTATTGTATGAGATGATCATGTTTTGTAACCGAGTTATCGGCAACTGGCAGGAGCCATATGGTTGTCGCTTTATTGTATGAAATGCAATCACCCTGTAATTGCTTTACTTTATCACTAAGCGGTAGCGATAGTCGTAGAAGTAATAGGTGGCAAAACGACAATGATGCTACGATGGAGATCAAGGTGTCGCGCCGGTGACGATGGTGATCACGACGGTGCTTCGGAGATGGAGATCACAAGCACAAGATGATGATGGCCATATCATATCACTTATATTGATTGCATGTGATGTTTATCCTTTATGCATCTTATCTTGCTCTAATTGATGGTAGCATTTTAAGATGATCTCTCACTAATTATCAAGAAGTGTTCTTGTTGTGGTTCTAAGTCTGACAGTAAAATGGGGGGTAGGTATGAAGAGGCAAGATCCTAGCTATGGAGTAGTTGTATACGCAAGGGATTTACGAGTTCAGGCCCTTCTCAGAGGAAGTAACAACCCTACGTCTCGGAGCCCGGAGGCGGTCGACTGGATTATGTGCGTATGAGTTACAGGGGTGCGAACCCTTTACACTGAGGAGGGGGGTGGCTTATATAGTGTCTGCCAGACCCCTCCGGCCCTCAGTTATGCGGGGTTTAAAGTACATAAAGATGGGCATTACCAGTAACGCCTTACATAAAGTGTCATCATGGTCATAAAGACTACTTAATTACAGACCGTTTGGATGTAGAGTGGCTCTTGATCTCCTGGTGGTCGAGTGAGTCTTCATGGTCAAGTGCCTTCGAGTCCGTCGAGTGGAATCCCTCTTAGTCGACTGGAAGGTAGCTTCTTCTGAAGATGTCCTTGGGGAGGGTACTTTGGACAGGCCCGTGACCCTACCCTAGGTACATGACTTCATCATTAGCCCCCGAATGGATCGAGGTTTGAGTGAGGAAGGAGTTGATAATCTTTCCGACCCGTTTTTGTGTTCCGAACATGTCTCATCTTGGATCAATACTCTTTTGTAACGATGGCAGCAACTTTTCTTTCAGTCGCCTTGATCCATTCCTTTCTTCTGTCGAGTGAACTTTTGAACTTAGTGAACTTTCGAGCGACGGATCGCAGGAAATCTATCGTCTGACAAATTGATCTGCTGCTAGCGGATTTTGTGGGATCCAAATTTTTGGGAAGCGCGCGAAGCGGGGCGGACCGCGGTACTCGGACGGGATAAGGCGTGGACGCCTCGATTCCCGCGCCGCCTTTTTCGCCACGTATCAAGTGTGAGCGACTGTTTCGGGATGTGACAGGATCGCCCGGGCCTACCTGTCAGCCACTCGGAAGCGACTTTATATAAAGCGCCGGGCGAGGGTTTTTGAACAGTGCCTTCTCATTCTTCTCTCCGCCCTCCTCGCCTCCGCACGCTATGCCTGCTCTCGCCTCCGCCCATCCACTCCTCGCGTGCTTCACCGGCGACAATGGTGAAGGAGAAGACGGCGGCCTTGGAGCACGCGAAGAAGGCGACGGCGATGGGGAAAGCAAAGGGGAGAGCGCCCAGTCGGGGCGGATCTTCGTCAAGGTCCCGCCTGCCGCAAGGTTGGGTCCAAGGGGATTGGATCCGCTCGACCATCACCGAGGCGGATCTCAATGACCTGGCCAACGAGGGTCTGATCTCCCACGGGTCATCGAGGCTCCCGGGGTCCGAGTGGCAACCGCAGCCGCAGGAGGGTGAGTGCGTTCTCCTAGCCACACATGTAGATCGAGGGTTCTCTCTGCCGTTGAGTGTTTTCTTCCGAGGGTTTCTGAACTTCTTTGGCGCGCAACTCCACCATTTCACTCCCAATTCCATTTCCTATCTTGCCGCTTTCGTGTCCATGTGCTAGAACTTCCTGGGTTGTCGACCACACTGGGGTCTCTTTAAGCACATATTCACCTGTCGCTCACAGACGGTGAAAAAGGCGAGTCCGTACGATGACAGGACTAGGGTTATCCAGATGTGCGGGGATCTTGGGATTCAGATGAGGAGCAAGAGCACTTTCCCGGCCATGACCCTTCCTGAGTTGGTCAGAGGGTGGCAGTCGACTTGGTTCTACTGCCAAGACGAGTCGATGCCGGGGCAGTCGACTGGTCTCCCCCCGTTCTCCATGGACCGAGTGAACAAACCCTCTTCTCTGAAAGTGCTTCCTGAGGAGAAAGCTCAGGTAAGGATGTTGATGGAGCGCGTAGTACAGCTTGTTCGAGACGGAGTGACGGGTATGGATCTTCTGGAGGTCTTCCTGAGACGGCGTATCCAACCGCTTCAGTACCGAGGCCACTCGATGTGGCTGTATTGTGGTACTGAAGACACCACTCGGGTCCATCCAGAAGCGGTCGATGACGCCACACTGGAGAGATGGGTGGCTGCAATCACAGGGAACAAGGACAACCCACGAGGGGCTAGGAGGATCCCACCACTCGACCATACCTACACACCGGACACGGTATGACCACTTATCTCCGATTGTAATCTTGCTTTATTCATTTTGCTTTGTTGCGAATCGGTCGATTGACCTTTGTTTTGTTTTGTTGTCTGTCAGGTCACCACCGAGTTATACTCAATGCCCAATGGAGCGCAAACGCCGACTGAAGAGGAGGAAGGAAGTGGGGGCGAAAGCCCAGAGGAGTGGGAATCGAATGCTGACGACGATGACGAGGGTGATGACTCTAGCGAGGAAGAAGAGGAGGAGGAGGAGGAGGAGGAAGTTGTACCTCCTCGCTCGAAAAGACGTTCGAAGCTTGTCCATGATCCCGCGGCTGAGCACAGTAAGGGGGTCGCAACCGTCACGCAATCGACCAAGCGCCCTCGGACTACTTCTTCGGCACCGACTGAGAAAGCTCCGAAGCAATCTCGAGTGGTGCCGTCGAAGCCGGCGAAAGTCTTGCCGAAGATGAAGATGGTGATCCCCACAATCTCAGGGTAATGGTGTAACTTGAGTTTTCCCGTTTCATGAACTTGTTCTTGGTCGACTCATGAGCTAATCGACTGTCTTATGGAACTGTAGTGCTGCTACTTCTGATACCTCGGCCAGGGCTGAAGATCACGAGATGGAGGATGCTGTTACTTCAAAACCTGGTATGACTCTTGTAGTTTCATCTTCAGTCGATTGACTTCTTGTCTGTAATTCTGATTCTTTTCCGCAGCTTCATCCAATGTCGTTATTGACCTTCCTGATGACGATGACGAGGAACCACTGAGGCAGAGGAGGAGCAGGAAAGCGTCTGCTGGTAAGGTGACTCAGGACGTGCCAGCACCCGAGACGTTGATCATGGAGGGAGACAACATCACTCGGCCTACCGTATCCTTTGCGGTGCCGTTGACGAGTGCTCGCCCTTCATCGTCGAGTGCTGCTCAACCCTCGCTTTTCTCAACCCACCACATCCTAGAAGACCAAGTTAGCGCTGCTAAAGAAGCAATACGCCAGGCGGAGGTCATGATGGAGCAAGTGAAGGCAATCCGAGAAGCCAGCCAGGCAGCCTATGACGCCAGTTCAGCTCTTCAGAGTAACGTTCAGGTCAGTCGGTCACCGCCTGTTCTGTTAGGATATGATATCTGAAAATTCTTCTTTCTGAAGTTCCTAGAGTTTGTCCTACACCCGCTGGGTGTGTCGATTGACATTCCGGGTTAGTGGGGGCATGCTGAGTGCACCCACTAGGTGTAGTCCCCAAGGCTATGGTGGACTGCCGGTAGTCCATAGTCTTTATGTCTTAAGCTTTTTCCTTACACGACTAGGTCGAATGGATTCATAGACCGGTGGGGGCACGCTGAGTGCACCCACTGGGTGTAGTCCCCGAGACTGTGGTCGACTACTGGCAGTCGACGATAGTCTGAAGAACAACTCCCGTTTTTTTTGTTGGTCGATTGGTCGACTCTCACTGATAAAACTAGTGGGGGCATGCTGAGTGCACCCACTGGGTGTAGTCCCTGAGACTATGGTCGAATGTTTGTATTCGGCCGTAGTCTTAGAACCGCTATGATTTTTCCTTAGTCACTCGGAAGTGAATTGTCTTTGACATCTGTCGGTTGGTTCTTCGCAGAAATCCTGCGATCTTGCGGCTCGTTATACTGAGATGGAGAACAAACACATCCAGCTCTAGCTTGATCTGAAGCTGACCCAGGAGAACTTATCGAAGGCGAAGGAGGAAGCTAAAGGTATGTTTGGTGAGGTCTTCGACGACTGCCTTTGCCTCTCGTTTGTTTTAGAGTCTGATCTCACTGTAACTTTGCAGACAAAGTGAATGATGCCCTGAAGAAAAAAGACCTTGACTTGGCTGAGATGCAGAAAGCGGCTTTAGAGAAGACCAGACTCGCAGACGAGAAGCTGGCTTCAGTCACCAAGCTCAAAGAAGAAAATGCCAATCTGAAAGCTGCTCTTGATGCTGCCAACAAGGAGGTCAGTCGACTGAAAAGCGATAAGATTGCCCTGAATGATAAGGCCAGTGAGTTGGCGGGAAAGAAGAACGATCTGGATGCTTATCTGGGTGGACTCGCCAAAAAGCTATTCCTCATGCTTGAAGGTAATCTTTTGTACCAAACAGACATTTTAATTGTGATCTTTCCATTCGACTGTTGTCTTGACTCGGTGGTTGAACTTTGCAGAATTTTGCCAGAACTTTGAAGAGGAGACTGGCCGACTGGAAGTAAACTTGGATCCCATCAATTCTCCCGTGAAAGATGAAGTCGCCATGAACGTGCTCCGGCTTGAATCTCGCGTTGCTGCTGTCATCGACTATCTCGCAAGGCTGAAGGTCGCAACTTCTCGCATCGACACAACACTCTGGCCAAGAGAGACGCTCCAGAATGACCTTGAGTCCCTGATGACTCGACTGAACGAAGTCCCAAGTCGAGTGCAGGAGTGGAAAAAGTCTTCTGCCAGGTGCGGCGCGGATGTTGCTCTCTCTTTGGTCCGCGTTCACTGCAAGGATGCACGAGAGGACAAGCTGGTGGCCCTCAGGGTGGCTAACACCAAGAAGTACGACTTCCGATCTTTCATGGAGACCTTCATTGCCGCTGCCACTCGGATTGCGGATGGAATCAACCTGGATGAGTTTGTTGCACCTTCCAGCCCTCCACAGGAGGGGTAAAAAACTTCTGAGCTTGATACTTTAAATTTGCCTCGGTATGCCGAGTGATTTTTGTAACCGACAAACCTTAACAGGCTTAGCGCCTGAGCACTTTCGGTTCCGTTAGGCTTTATCCGAACTTGGATTCGACGTTGAATATGTTTGTATTTGGTTTGAGGTGTCTTTTGCAGGCTAAAGCGAGGCGCTCATTGCAATCGACTTGTTCCCCAATACACTTAGGCGAGCACTGGGCTGCAGCTAAGCCTCCGAGTGGGAGGTCTGCTCTCCACTCGGTAGGATTTTCAAAAACTTAGGCGAGCACTGGGCTGCAGCTAAGCCTCCGAGTGGGAGGTCTGCTCTCCACTCGGTAGGATTTTCAAAAACTTAGGTGAGCACTGGGCTGCAGCTAAGCCCCCAAGTGGGAGGCTTGCTCTCCACTCGGTAGGATTTTCAAAAACTTAGGCGAGCACTCGGCTGCAGCTAAGCCCCCGAGTGGGAGGTTTGCTCTCCACTCGGTAGGATATTCAGAAAAAAAAACTTAGGCGAACACTGGGCTGCAGCTAAGCCCCCGAGTGGGAGGTTTGCTCTCCACTCGGTAGGATTTTCAAAAACTTAGGCGAGCACTGGGCTGCAGCTAAGCCCCCGAGTGGGAGGTTTGCTCTCCACTCGGTAGGATTTTCAAGGCGTACTTCTAGAGAAGGAGGTAACAGTCGACCTGTACCTCGTCCTGCTTGCAGAGCGTACGTGGTATTTGTGGCGTAGCTCGGGAGGGGATGGTAGCAGTCGACCTGCACCTCGTCCTCCTTGCAGAGCGTACGTTGTATTTGTAGCGTAGCTCGGAAGGAAAGGGTAGTAGTCGACCTGCACCTCGTCCTCCTTGCATAGCGCATGTTGTATTTGATCTTAGGCGAGCGCAATGCTGCAGCTAAGCCTCCGAGTGGAAGGCTGGCTTACTACTCGGTAGGGTTCTGTTTAACTTAGGCGAGTACTTGGACTGCAGCTAAGCCTCTGAGTGGAAGGCTGGCTTACCACTCGGTAGGATTTTGTTTAACTTAGGCGAGTACTTGGACTGCAGCTAAGCCCCCGAGTGGAAGGCTGGCTTACCACTCGGTAGGATTTTCTTTAACTTAGGCGAGTACTTGGACTGCAGCTAAGCCCCCGAGTGGAAGGCTGGCTTACCACTCGGTAGGATTTTGTTTAACTTAGGCGAGTACTTGGACTGCGGCTAAGCCCCCGAGTGGAAGGCTGGCTTACCACTCAGTACGATTTTGTTTAACTTAGGCGAAACGGATTTCACAGCTAAGCCCTCGAGTGGGAGGCCGGCTCACCACTCGGTCAGGATTTTTTTTACAGACTTAGGCGAATCAGATTCGCAGCCAAGCCACCCACTAGGGGATTGCTTTATGTGGACAAAAGTAATGATAATTATTGGGAAAATTATAAAGCTCTTGTCTTTGATAAATAAACTACAGAAGTACTTTTATTACAACTCATCCGGGTGAATATTTAAGTGTAAAAGGGGCGGAGAAGCTCCGCGTTCCAAGCTCGGGGCTCGTCGATGTTGTGCTCGACGTTGTAAAGACGGTACGCTCCGTTGTGGAGAACCTTGGTGACAATGAAGGGACCTTCCCAAGAAGGAGCTAGTTTCTGTGGTTTCTGCTGATGCACTCGGAGAACCAAATCTCCTTCCTGGAAGGCTCGACTCTTCATGTTTTTGGCGTGGAAGCAATGCAAGTCTTGTTGATAAATGGTTGATCGGATCAGAGCCATCTCCCTTTCTTCCTCTAAAACGTCGACTGCGTCCTGCCGTGCTTGTTCTGCTTCAGCCTCGGTGTAGAGCTCGACCCGAGGAGCATTGTGGAGAAGGTCACTCGGCAAGACTGCTTCAGCTCCGTAGACCAGGAAGAACGGAGTTCTCCCAGTCGACCGATTAGGCATGGTCCTTGACCCCCAAAGCACCGAGGGAAGTTCGTCGACCATGCTCCAGCCGCATGCTTGAGATCACGCATCAGTCCGGGCTTCAACCCCTTGAGAATCAAGCCGTTGGCCCGCTCTGCTTGTCCATTCGACTGAGGATGGGCGACTGAGGCATAGTCGACTCGTGTGCCCTGAGAAGTGCAGAACGCCCTGAATTCCTCTGAATCGAAGTTTGATCCGTTGTCAGTGATGATGCTGTGTGGACTCCATATCTGAATATCAATTCTCTGATGAAGCTGACAGCGGTACCGGCATCAAGGTTCTTGATGGGTTTAGCTTCGATCCACTTGGTGAACTTGTCGACTGCTACCAGCACATGTGTGAAACCGCTTCTGCCTGTTCTCAAGGGCCCTACCATATCCAACCCCCATACTGCGAAGGGCCAGACGAGTGGTATGGTCTTTAAAGCTGATGAGGGCTTGTGTGACATATTGGAGTAAAATTGACATCCCTCACACTTGTCGACTATCTCCTTTGCCATTTCATTCGCTCCTGGCCAGTAAAATCCGGCTCGGTATGCTTTGGCCACGATAGTCCGAGAGGACGCATGATGGCCACAGGTCCCCGAGTGGATGTCATCAAGAATTATTCGACCTTCCTCTGGCGTTATGCATTTCTGACTAACTCCAGTCGCGCTTTCTCTATACAGCTGTCCCCTTATCACCGTAAATGCTTTAGATCGGCGGACGATCTGTCGAGCCTCTTCTTCATCTTCCGGGAGCTCTTTCCTCAAGATGTACGCGATGTACGGTACTGTCCAATCGGGAGTGATCACCAAAGCTTCCATGATCAGGTCGACCACTGCTGGCACTTCAACCTCAGTCGGATCGGTGATACTCTTGGGTTGCGGAGCTTCTTCGGTAAAAGGATCTTCTACAACTGATGGAGTATGGATAGGCTCCAAGAACACATCGCTGGGAATGGGTTCTCTCTTGGAACCTATCTTCGCCAAGTCATCAGCCGCTTGATTCTTCAGTCGGGGTATATGATGGAGCTCTAACCCTTCGAATTTCTTTTCAAGCTTCCTCACTGCATTGCAGTATCCAGTCATGGCTGGGCTTCTAACGTCCCACTCCTTCATCACCTGATTGACCACCAAATCTGAGTCGCCATAAACCATAAGGCGACGGACGCCGAGTGAAATGGCCATGCGCAACCCATACAAGAGTGCTTCATATTCTGCTTCATTGTTGGAGGAATCAAAGTGGATCTGGAGCACATATCTGAGCTTATCTCCTCGGGGGGAAACCAAAAC
>NC_041389.1:566900820-566916683 GCF_002162155.2 Triticum dicoccoides | reverse complement strand
AGAACCATTTAACATCTCAGAGCCATCAAAGAACATGGTCCAATGCTCCGAGTGAACTTGAGTCGGCTGCTGTTGTTCAGTCCACTCGGCAAGGAAATCAGCTATAGCCTGGGACTTAATGGCTTTCTTTGCCTCAAATTTGATATCAAGGGGAAGAAGTTCAATCGCCCATTTAGCCACTCGACCAGTTGCATCTCTGTTGTGCAAAATCTCTGACAATGGTGCGTCGCAGACGACTGTAATGTCATGATCAGAGAAATAATGAGCAACCTTCTTCATGGTCATGTAGATTCCATATATGAGCTTCTGATAATGAGGATATCTTTGCTTCGATGGAGTCAAAACTTCCGAGAGATAATACACTGGGCGCTGAACTTTGAAGGTTTTACCTTCCTCTTCCCGCTCGACCGTAAGTACTGTACCGATGACCTGTCCTGTGGCTGCAATGTAAAGCAACAGAGGCTCTTTGCTGATTGGAGCAGCAAGCACCGGCTGGGTGGAGAGCAGAGCTTTTAGCTCGGCAAACGCTGCATCAGCTTTTGGAGTCCACTCGAACTTGTCTGCCTTCTTCATCAGTCGGTAAAGAGGTAACTCCTTCTCACCGAGGCGAGAGATGAATCGACTTAATGCGGCCAAGCATCCAGTAAGCTTCTGGACATCGTGCACATGCACAGGGCGTTTCATTCGGAGTATGGTGCCAACTTTTTCTGGGTTAGCATCGATTCCTCGTTCTGAAACGAGAAAACCGAGTAACTTTCCGCCAGGTACTCCGAATGTGCACTTTGATGGATTAAGCTTGATATCGTATCTCCTGAGATTGGCAAATGTTTCAGCTAGGTCAGTCAACAGGTTGGAACCCTTTCGTGACTTGACCATGATATCATCCATGTACGCTTCCACATTCCGACTGATTTGAGTGAGTAGACACTTTTTAATCATTCTCATGAACGTGGCTCCGGCATTCTTGAGACCGAATGGCATGGTGATATAGCAGAAGCACCCGAATGGAGTGATGAAAGCTGTTTTAATTTCGTCAGGCCCATACAGACGGATCTGATGATACCCGGAATAGGCGTCTAAAAATGACAATCTCTCGCATCCCGCAGTCGAGTTGACAATTTGGTCGATGCGAGGGAGAGGAAAATGATCTTTCGGGCAGGCCCGATTGATATGTTTGAAATCAATGCACATGCGGAGTGATTTGTCCTTCTTGGGAACTGTCGGTGTCAAAACCGGCGGATCTCGGGTAGGGGGTCCCGAACTGTGTGTCTAGGCGGATGGTAACAGGAGACAAGGGACACGATGTTTTACCCAGGTTCGGGCCCTCTTGATGGAGGTAAAACCCTACGTCCTGCTTGATTGATATTGATAATGTGGGTATTACAAGAGTAGATCTACCACGAGATCAAGGAGGCTAAACCCTAGAAGCTAGCCTATGGTATGATTGTTGTAATGGTTGTTGTGTCCTACAGACTAAAGCCATCCGGTTTATATAGACACCGGAGAGGGCTAGGGTTACACAGAGTCGGTTACAATGGTATGAGATCTACATATCCGTATCGCCAAGCATGCCTTCCACACCAAGGAAAGTCCCATCCGGACACGGGACGGAGTCTTCAATCTTGTATCTTCATAGTCTTGGAGTCCGGCTGACGATGATAGTCCGGCTGATGATGATAGTCCGGCTGACGATGATAGTCCGGCTGATGATGATAGTCCGGCTATCCAGACACCCCCTAGTCCAGGACTCCCTCAGTAGCCCCTGAACCAGGCTTCAATGACGATGAGTCCGGCGCGCATATTGTTCGGCATTGCAAGGCGGGTTCCTCCTCCGAATAATTCATAGAAGATTGTGAACACCAGGATAGTGTCTGGCTCTGCAAAATAAATTCCACATCCCACCATAGAGAGAATAATATATACACAAGTTCAATCTGCTGACATTTTTTGTGGCATGACTTCACACCACTACCAAGCCCTTACTTGAATCGTTTTTTACTTTACCACCTCAGTGCGTTTAGCGATGCGGTTTCCTTGGCACGTCTTGTCGAAGCAGAGATCGTGTTCCCCTTATTCCGGGATTCTCATCAATACGAACGTGGGTAACCCAACCGCGCCATTGATGGTGGCACTTGGGAGATAAGCGATTTTTACCAGACCAGTGGGGACGCATAGTTTTCGTCCGCCCATATATAAGGGGATTAGGATCCACCCTTTCACCTACGCCTTCTTCCTCCTTTGCTTATCCATCTCCGCGCACTCGAGCTCCAGCGCCCAAGCCTGCACATCTCGTCTCAACCTTCTCCAGTCATGTCTGGAGTGGGAGGCAAGTGGATGACCTCCTCCGTTACGGAGGGGCACATCGAAAGACTGCGCAGCGCCGGATATCTATCCGGTGACATCGCGCACCGGCTGCCCGACGAAGGGCAGCTCATCCCCACCCCCAGGCCCCATGAGAGGGTCGTATTCCTTCCCCACTTCCTCCGCGGACTGGGCTTCCCATTGCATCCCTTTGTCCGAGGGCTCATGTACTATTACGGCCTGGATTTCCACGATCTGGCGCCAAACTTCATCCTCAACATCTCGGCGTTTATCGTCATGTGCGAGGCCTTCCTCTGCATCCAGCCTCACTTCGGCTTGTGGCTCAAGACCTTCAATGTCAAGCCGAAGGTGGTGAAGGGCACTCAAGCGGAGTGCGGAGGCGCCATGTTGGATAAGATACCCAACGCCGTCTGGCTCGAGGGTGCCTTCGTGGAAACCATCAAGGGATGGCAATCGGGGTGGTTCTACATCACCGAGCCACGTGACCCTAGATGGGTAGCGGCCCCCGAATTTAGATCTGGGATCCCCATGCGGCTCTCCTCTTGGAAGGAGAGCGGCCTGACCTGGGGTGATTCGGAGGAGCTGACCGGACTCCAAGCCTGTATCCAGAGGCTGGTGAACAAGAAGCTCAAGCTTGTCAACGTGGTCCAGGTCATGCTCATCCGCCAGATTCTCCCGTGCCAAGAACGGGCATTTAAATTGTGGGAGTTCAATCCGGCACAGCACCAGACGTTGAGCAGGCTCTTCAACACTAGGTACGAAGATGCCTGGAAAGTGCTCTTCAAGGGCGCCGAAGCCCCCGCATCCGCCACCGAAGATCGCGGATTTCGCTCACAGCGTCAAGCTGACGAGGTAAGTGATTCTACCCCTTTACGGGCCACTTGCTATTCATAGTTTGACTCTATGCGGGTTTCAATTTCCCTTTTCCTTTGACAGGACTGGATGAGAAGGCGGAGCAGATCATCTGTCCGGCTCCTATGCCAGAAAACCCAGTAGACGCCCGTCAGCGGGGCTGCTGGTTCCGGCACCGCACGTGGTGCCGGAGAAGAAGGCCAAGAAGGAGGCCACGGGTACTCGAAAGAGTTTCCGTTTTCAGGTGTCCGACGAATCCGAGGCGGACTCCTCCCCCGAAAACGAGGAGGAGAAAGAGGACTCTCTTCCAGAGGAAGGAGAGAGGAAGAGGAAGGCTTAGGAAGGCTTCCCCAATAGGGGAGGCCGAAGGGTCCAAGAGGGGAAGGACTATTCCCCCGGACAACTCCGCCAACGTCAACATTAGCGACAAAGAATGGCCCTCAAGGGCCAGGCCTCCGGCGAGATCGTAAGTATCCGGATTCCTGAATGATTTATAATTTCTCTTTTGTGTCACATAGTGTCATTCTAATGCCGCACACTGCCTGTAGTCCGGCCGATGATGATCTCCCCGCTTCATCGAGCGGGTCGTTGGCTCCGTCGGATGTAGACTCCATCCCGACCGCCTCCACCCCTCGCGACGCTGAGGACGCCGAGGTGGGATCCCAAGAAGGGACCCATCAGGGGGAGGCTCCGGAGGCGCCACAAGGCAGCCTCCCGGACTTTGCGCCGGACTCCACATCGGAACCCGCAGTGGTTCTGGAGTCCGGCCGGCGGCCCCTTCGCAAGAAGGGCAAGACCATGACGCCGGCAGCCTCCGTCCAACCGGAGGCGCCGGACAACTTGTTGGAGGCGCTCAAAGGTGCTTCCATCGAAGAAGGACACCGCACTATTATGAGTGCGGTGATTCAGAAGGTGCAGCTCGCCAAGAGCGGGCTGACCGAAGCCTGCAGTAGCCTTCTATCAGGCTTTGAGGTAAGAAGTTAAAAATATGCAATGTAATACCGCATAGACAGTAGCCCCTGATGCTCGGTTCGGTGTTCGGAAAGAAAAGCCGGACTGAGGATCTAAAAAAGATATACGCAGGATTGCTAAAAAATTATGTCAATATGGGTTTGCAGGCTGCGCTGCTGACCTCTGCCGCACTGACTGCGGAGGTCGGTGCTTTGAAGAAGGAGCTCGAACGGTCCGAGCAAGAGCTCGGCCGTGCCAAGAAGCAGCTCGAGGACAAAGAAGGTGAGTAACACCACTTTGAATTATTACCTTATAAAAAAGGATTTAGGTTGCGATAAAAATAACAAGGATAACGTGGGTACTGCAGGGGCCACGAACGAGGTGGCAACCCTGAAGGAGGCCGTGTCCGCGGCCGAACGCAATGCGGCCGCAGAACGGGCAGAGCGAGAAAAGCAGGAGGCGCGGGTGGCGGAGGTGCGGCAAGAGCTCCAGGCTCTCATGGAAAAGCATGAGAGTTTGGAGCGCGACTCAAAGACTCGAGAGTCCGAGCTTTCCTCGGCTCTCGAAAGTGCCAAAGCCGCCAAGGCCAAGGCCCATAAGCCCCTTCAGGAGATTGAGTCGGTGAAGAAGATAGCGGCGGGTAAGGCATTTTTCATGCAAAGCAAGCATGTGAATGTAAATTACGTGTTACTTACCCGAATTCGGAGCTCTCCAGGGGCGTTTGCAGATCTGCCTCGCAGCGTGTCTGATGCCGCCGCATTCTACCGAGCCGAGGAGGGGAGCTCAACGGAGAATGTCTTCTGGTCTCAGTACGCTGAGGACGGCCATCCGGTGCCCCCCTAGCGACCAGCTGAAGCAGCTGGTCGAGCTCCACAAGGTAGCCGAGCAGGCCATGAAGGGCCTCATAGTCCAGCTGTGGCCTGGAGAGGCCATGCCTGGGAGCTACTTCGGCCTCGTGCGGCGGTTGGTGGATGCGTGCCCCTGGGTGGAGGTCATCAAGCACTCCGCCTGTATTGAAGGTGCTCGTCGGGCCCTTGCCCGCGCAAAGGTGCATTGGGGCAAGCTGGATGCGGAGAGGCTTATCACTGACGCGCCACCAACGGGCAAGGAGTATCGTACGCCCGAGATGTACTATAAGACTGTCCTGAAGGGTGCCCGCAAGATTGCAGATGAGTGCCCCAGAGATGTAATTATTGAGTAAATTCGCAATGTGTTATCCTGTGCGCTCAAAACTTTGTTCATATGCGCTAAGCAACACTTATTGATTTAAAATATTACCTTCTGTGCGGCCGTTTATTAAATCTGAGAGATGGCAAGTCGTCGGCTTCAGCCCCCATGCCACGAGTGCTGGGGTGTTCGGGATAAACTTGAGCACTCTTGTTCCCATTTTTGGGTCCATCTAGGGAGGCGCTCAACACAACGAACAAGGCAACTGGACTTATAATGCTTGAACACTCTCACTTAGCCATAGAATTCTATAATTTTAAATTTTGGCGAAGCCCCTAGTATTCGGAAGACCGAGTTTGGGGCGCTATCCACGCCTTGGCCGGACATTATCCGGTTCTTCGCTCGAAGCGGCATAAGTCTTTAGGGACTCGAAAATACCTCTTGAACAGCGACCAGTCTCTCGCCTTATCATGACAGTCAGTTTTAGCTTTCTCCACTGAGGCGTTAACCCAGCTCAACCGGGGCGCAATCGCAGTGGTTCTCCCAGTGCTACCTTAGCCGATGGAACGGAACGTAAGGTGCCAAAACATGGGAGCCGGGCAAACCCAACTATTGACCCAAGACATGATTCGAAGCCGATTCATATAATGCTATAAGTTCGGGGTGCCGCACTTGTGAAAGTGTTCGGACTTATCACACCATAATGCGGGGAACATAAGCCCCTGGTGTATTCAGCCGTACCAAAATATACAGATGCAACATGTCGTAAATGAACATATATATATAAAGTAATGCAATTATAGGCAAAAAGTGCTGCATTATTTATTCAAGAAATTCTGCTATGAGTGCGGAATGATACAAATAGTGCGGTAAGCAAGGGATTGGCCTAATTAAAGGTGTCTCCCTCCAGGGGTAGGCCGCGGAATGGTGTATTTAACAAATTTAATGCTCGTAATGGAGACCACCTGAGTGTTCGTCGCAGCCTTTGTCCCTCCCTGGCTGTTGCATCATGAGTTCGGCAGGTTCGCCGCCGGACAGAGTCCTGTGTAAAAAAGAAGAAAAATAAAATATAAAAAGAGCGACACACTTGGGAGCCCCTGGTGTGGTCGAACCGCACTCTGGGTCTGTTGTGGTCGTGCCCCTCCCCCTATGCCCATGGTATCTCCAGAGCGTAATGATGTACGCGGAGAGTTTGTCTTGCAATCATGCGAGGGTTGGGGTTGGGGCCGCATTGCTACGCGTGCTCGGAACGTGCTAGGTGGTCTTGGTTGATGTTGCTCCGGGCGCGTTTGGCCGTGTCCGGTCGTTTAACGTCCGGACTCGAAAATTGCCTTAGAAGGCTGCTCTGTAATTCTGCCGCGAGAGCCGCTGTATGTTCCTCAGTTCGGAGGGAGCGTTCCGTGTTTCCATTGACCGTGATGACTCCACAAGGGCCTGGCATCTTGAGCTTGAGGTATGCATAATGCGGCACCGCGTTGAACTTTGCGAACGCGGTCCCTCCGAGCAGAGCGTGATAGCCACTGCGGAACGGGACTATGTCGAAGATTAACTCCTCGCTTCGGAAATTATCCGGGGATCCGAAGACCACTTCCAGTGTGACTGAGCCTGTACAATTGGCCTCAACACCTGGTATGACACCTTTGAAGGTCGTCTTTGTAGGTTTAATCCTTGAAGGGTCTATGCCCATCTTGCGCACTGTATCCTGATAAAGCAGGTTCAGGCTACTGCCGCCGTCCATCAGGACTCTCGTGAGGTGAAATCCATCGATGATTGGGTCTAAAACCAATATGGCGAATCCGCCATGGTGGATACTGGTCGGATGGTCTCTTTGATCGAAAGTGATCGGGCAAGAGGACCATGGGTTGAACTTTGGGGCGACTGGCTCCATCGCATATACGTCCCTTAGTGCACGCTTCCGCTCCCTCTTGGGTATATGCGTTGCGTATATCATGTTTACTGTCCGCACTTGTGGGGGGAAGCCCTTCTGTCCTCTATTGTTCGGCGGCCGGGTCTCTTCCTCGTCATCGCTGTGTAGCCCCTTGTCATTGTTTTCGGCAATTAATTTGCCTACCTGCTTGAATACCCAACAATCTCTATTGGTGTGGTTAGCTGGCTTTTCGGGGGTGCCATGTATTTGGCAAGAGCGGTCGAGTATTCGGTCCAAATTGGACGGGCCCAGAGTGGTTCTTTTAAATGGCTTCTTCCGTTGACCGGGTTTGGAGCCTCGGAATCCGGCGTTGACTGCCGTATCCTCATTGCTGTCGCCGTTAATGCGGCGTTTGTTTTTGTTTCGACGCGTCCTACCATTGCGGTCCTTGGTATCCGGACTGCCAGCATTTTTACTGAGGTTGTTGCTGTGAGCTAGCCAGCTATCTTCTCCCGCACAGAAGCGGGTCATGAGTGATGTGAGGGCTGCCATGGATTTCGGCTTTTCCTGTCCTAGGTGCCGGGCCAGCCACTCATCGCGGATGTTATGTTTGAAGGCAGCGAGGGCCTCTGCATCCGGACAGTTGACGATTTGATTTTTCTTTGTTAAGAACCGTGTCCAGAATTGTCTGGCCGATTCGTCTGGCTGCTGGATTATGTGGCTTAGGTCATCTGCGTCTGGTGGTCGCACATATGTGCCCTGGAAGTTGTCGAGGAATGCGGCTTCCAGGTCCTCCCAACACCCAATTGACTCTGCGGGCAGGCTATTGAGCCAATGTCGAGCTGGTCCTTTAAGCTTGAGCGGGAGATATTTGATGGCATGAAGATCGTTGCCGCGGGCCATATGGATATGAAGGAGATAATCCTCGATCCAAACCACGGGGTCTGTTGTGCCATAGTAGGATTCGATGTTAACGGGTTTAAACCCTTCAGGGATTTGATGATCAATTACTTCGTCAGTGAAGCATAGTGGGTGTGCGGCGCCTCTGTATTGAGCAATATCACGACGTAGATCAAGAGAGCGTTGTCTGCTGTGTTCGGCCCGGCCGGAGTTGTTGTATCCGGTGCGGCGGTATTCGTCGTGGGTCTTGGGGCACCCACGTGATCCATAGATAGATCTGGATTGTCTTGCCTTGTCCTCCAATATATCCCGCAAGTCCAGCGCGTTCCCCCATGGCTTCGTACTTTTTGAGCGGTGCCGGGGTACGGTTTTGGTGGAGGGCTTAGATGCCTCTCTGTCGCGGCCACGAGGTGGTCGGTCTGCCATGTTGTGCGCTGGTGATGAAGGTTTGTATGCTTCCTCCTCTAGTCGAGGGAGCAACTTGCGTTTTGGGTAGCTTTTGGAGGGGCGTTCGAGTTCATACTCTTCGGCCGCGAGGACCTCGGTCCATTTGTCGGCCAGCAGGTCTTGATCAGCTTGAAGCTGTTGCTGCTTTTTCTTATGCTATTTGTTGTGGCCATTAGCCTGTGTTTGAAACGCTCTTGTTCGACGGGATCCTCAGGCACGACGAATTTGTCGTCGTCGAGGCTTGCCTCGTCTCCGGAGGGAGGTATGTAATTATCATCCTCAACCTCTTCGTCTGCCGCTCTCTCGTGAAGGCTTGCTTCTGCATCCTCGTGCGCTGAATCTTGCTGGAGGGGGTTGTCTTCGGCACTTTCTGGGGTGTTGTTATCTCCTGTGCCGGAATCTCCATTCTTGCTGTGGCGGGATTTAGAGCGGCACCGCTGACGTCGGCGCTTGGGCTGTTTCTTTAAGGAATCTGCCTCCACTGCTTCTTCGCTGTCCCCATCTTTTGGGGTGTCCACCATGTATATGTCGTATGACGAGGTGGTCTTCCAGTTCCCTGTAGGCGCTGGTTCTTGATCGTCTCCGGCATCATCGTCCATACCGTCGATGTCTTCGGAGTTGTAGTCTAGTACGTCGGTTAGATCGTCGACAGTGGATACAAAGTGGGTGGTGGGTGGGCTTTGGATTTCTTCGTTGTCCGCATCCCAACCATCCTGGCCGTAGTCCGGCCAGGGCTCTCCGGATAGCGAGAGATGCTTTAGCGATTTTCAGATGTCGCCAAAGGGTGAGTGCTGAAAGATGTCCGCAGCGGTGAACTCCATGATCGGCGCCCAATCAGATTCGATTGGCAGGGGCGCAGGAGGTTCGGAGTCCGGCAGGGAGTCCGGCACCTCGGAGTCACGAGCTTTATAAGGGACGAGGTCAGTGTTCGGCTCCATCGCCGTGGAAGTTGCAGCTCCCGAGGTGGTGTCCAGCCACCCGTCCTCGATCTGCGCGATCGGCTCCGGACTATGGGTCGAAGCGGATTCGTGTGCGGCCTCCAAGGTTCTGTCCGGCGGCAGAGTTAGGTCGTGCCCATCGTGACAGTGCGGCATGCTCGGCTGCTGCTCGGATCCATCGAAGATCAAGTCTCCGCGGATATCGGCCATGAAGTTTAGGCTTCCAAACCTGACCTGACGGCCAGGGGCGTAGCTTTCGATCTGTTCCAGATGGCCAAGCGAATTGGCCCGCAGTGCGAAGCCGCCGAATACGAAAATCTGTCCGGGGAGAAAAGTCTCGCCCAGGACTGCGTCGTTGTTGATTGAAGAGGCCATCAAGCCTATCAGTGACGACACAGAGGAACTCTCAATGAAAGCACAATGTCGGTGTCAAAACCGGCGGATCTCGGGTAGGGGGTCCCGAACTGTGCGTCTAGGCGGATGGTAACAGGAGACAAGGGACATGATGTTTTACCCAGGTTTGGGCCCTCTTGATGGAGGTAAAACCCTACGTCCTGCTTGATTGATATTGATAATGTGGGTATTACAAGAGTAGATCTACCACGAGATCAAGGAGGCTAAACCCTAGAAGCTAGCCTATGGTATGATTGTTGTAATGGTTGTTGTGTCCTACGGACTAAAGCCATCCGGTTTATATAGACACCGGAGAGGGCTAGGGTTACACAGAGTCAGTTACAATGGTAGGAGATCTACATATCCGTATCGCCAAGCTTGCCTTCCACGCCAAGGAAAGTCCCATCCGGACACGGGACGAAGTCTTCAATCTTGTATCTTCATAGTCTTGGAGTCCGGCTGACGATGATAGTTCGGCTGATGATGATAGTCCGGCTGACGATTATAGTCCGGCTGATGATGATAGTTCGGCTATCCGGACACCCCCTAGTCCAGGACTCCCTCAGGAACCATGACGACATTGGCGAGCCACTCGGAGTGGTACATCTCTCGGATAAACTCTGCTGCAAGGAGTCGAGCCACCTCCTCGCCAATGGCTTTTTTCTTCTGAACTCGGACCGTCGAAGATGTTCTTTGACAGGCTTCGCTTTCGAGTCGACTCTAAGGCGATGCTCAGCCAGCCCCCTAGGAACACCCGGCATGTCAGCTGGCTTCCATGCGAAGATGTCCGAGTTCTCACGGAGGAACTGGATGAGCGCTTCTTCCTATTTAGAGTCGAGTGTTGTTGAAATATGGGTCGGAGCTGCGTTGGGGTCAGTTGGGTGGATATGAACTGGCTTTGTCTCCCCGGATGACTGGAACGCTGACTCTATGGCGGGCTTCTTGGCTCGCAACAAATCACTCGGATCTGCATTTTCTTGTATCCTTCCAGCTCTACCATTGTTATCTGGGAATCAGCAATTTTCGAGCCTTTCTGAAAACACTCTTCTGCCTTCTTCCGATTGCCAGTAATAGTGATCACACCCTTGGGGCCGGGCATCTTCAGTTTGAGGTACACGTAACATGGTTGAGCCATGAACCGTGCGTAAGCTGGTCTCCCCAAAATAGCGTGGTAAGCGCTCTGGAAATCCACGACTTCAAATGTCAGCTTCTCTTTGCGGAAATGCTTCGAGTCGCCGAACACTACGTCCAGAGCTATTTGGCCGAGTGACTCAGCCTTCTTTCCAGGAATGACTCCGTGAAAGCTCATGTTGCTGGAGCTGAGCCTGGACATCGGAATGCCCATTCCCTTGAGCATCTCTACATACAGTATATTCAACCCACTGCCGCCATCCATCAATACCTTCGTCAGCCGAGTGCCTTCGACGACTGGGT
This sequence comes from Triticum dicoccoides, assembly GCF_002162155.2. Classification (NCBI taxonomy): domain Eukaryota; kingdom Viridiplantae; phylum Streptophyta; class Magnoliopsida; order Poales; family Poaceae; genus Triticum; species Triticum dicoccoides. The sequence goes on along the minus strand of NC_041389.1, from coordinate 566,905,412 downwards.
CGACCACCAGCACTTGCCTCCCAGGGGTGGCAATGTGAGTGGGGTGATCGGACTGGTCGAACGTAATGGGAGTTTGCGACCATCTCAGATAGCTTGGTGTCGCCGGGGCGACCATATTTACCTCACGGTTGATCACTTTCAGTCGACTTTTGCTCTCTACATCAGCAAAAATCATCAGGGTGGAATTGACATGAGGGTAGCCTCCATCACTGTCCTCCTTGTCCTCGGCCTTGTCCGACTCCTTCTCTTTGTCCTTGGGTTGCTTTCCTTGGAACTGCTGGATCAAGAGCCGGCACTGGCGAGTGGTATGTTTCGGGTAGATGAAGTTACCCTCTTCGTCTTTCTTCGCGTGGATGTGACACGACAGATCCATCACGTCATTTCCTTCTTTATCCTTTACCTTCTTGGGGTTCCAAGATCCTTTGGGCTTTCCTTTGAATTTTCCCTATGTCATGGCCAGAGCCTCTCCAGGAGAAGCTGGCTCGGCCTTCCGCTTCTGCTTCCGACTGGAGTTCCCTTTCTCCGACTGACTCGGCTTGTACTTGCCACTCCGGAGTCGGTCCTCTTCTTCACCATTGGCGTACTTTGTGGCGATTTCCATCATTCGACTCAAGGTCATATCCTCGGTCCAACCAAACTTCAGGCTCAACTCTCTGTTCTTGACGCCATCCTTGAAGGCGCAGACCGCTTGATGGTCCGACACATTCTCCACGGTATGATGCAAAAAGATCCATCTCTGGATGTAATCTCTCAATGTTTCACTCGAATTTTGTACACAGACTTGCAGCTCCGTCAATCCGGCCGGTCGCTTGCAAGTTCCCTCGAACGTCCTGATGAACACTTGGGAAAGATCTTCCCAAGTGTAAATGCTGCTAGGAGCTAACTGATTCAACCACGCCCTGGCCGAACCCTCTAGCATGAGTGGCAAGTGCTTCATGGCCACCTCATCATTACCGCCTCCAATCTGTACCGCCACTCGGTAGTCTTCAAGCCAAGTTTCAGGCTTGGACTCTCCGGTGAACTTACTTACCCCAGTCGCCAACCTGAAGTTGGGGGGTATCATTGCGGCTCTGATGGCTCTGCTAAAGCATTCTGGACCTGAAACATGGACTCGGCTGCTAGTGGGCACATCCCTGTCATGGCCGCCTCTATGAGCTCTGTTCCGATCGACCAAACCTTGCACGATGATGGATCTCGCATCAAAGCCTGGTTCTTTGGGGTCGACCGGAGCTCTCCGCCCAACACTAAGCTGACGCCTGTCATCTTGCTGCCGATGGGCGTTAGACCCACCTCTCGGGGGAGGAGTGGGCACTCGACGCCTATCATCGCGATCGAATCGGTCATCATAGTGGTCCTGCCGGCCTTCACGTCCCACTCGCCTCGGAGGTGACCTTGGGCTGTGAGCCGACTGAACATTATTCGCAGCGACGGTTGACTGTGGATCTTGTTGCGTGACTGTGACACAACTGAATTCTGATCTCCTGATGCCCGGAGCAAATCTCTGATCTGCATCAAACCTCTTCCAGCCTCCGACTGAGAGGGCTGAATTGACTCTGCTATACGGGCTACAGCTGCTAAATTCTGAATCGGGGTTCAATATACCTAAGTGGCTTGCGGAAAGAGCCGACGTCGGCTGGAGTCGGGTACTCGTTGCCGCGCACGCTCGTCGAGTGCTCGCTGGAGGTTCTCCAGTCGAGTGCGCTCAGCCAAGTTGGCCAAACGTGCCTCTTCCAAGGCACGAGCCTCAGGAGTTTCTCCAGCGATAGGAGTATGCAGGGCATCCATGTTCCTGCGGCGAAGTTCTTCCCTTTGCAAAGAATTAAGTGGTTCGGGCTGATATTCTTCATGTGCCTGAGCGGGGTCGCCTCCACCGTCCACCCCGTCATCGCGGGGGAAGCCGGGAGGGCTACGAGGCCCGTTGACCATCAGGACCTTCGCCGCTGGATCACTGCTGTCGCACTCGGATGCAGTCTCTACGGAGCCAGTCGACAGATCGAACAGGCCGTAGAGAGATTCGTCGGGCTCAATTGCCGCGACCTGAGTGGTGGCCGATTGGCGAGCTACCGCGTACCTCACCCACCGCTGAAGTCTTGACCGACCAGAGCACTTGCGCTGGCGGGAGATAGGGAGGGAGGACGACACGGGAGTCGACCAGTACGGAGCCGACGGTTGCCGCAGCAGAACGCCGCGGACACACGCCCGAAAATGCGTCGCGCCGCGGACGGGGAGCGCGTCGATGTCGAGTGGAGCCTCCTGGAGCCAAGCAGAGTCGTCGGCGATGAAGGTGAGCGCGCCGAGACGGATCTCGCGGCCCTCGACCAAAACTTCACCCGAAACCATGATGAAAACAATCGGAACAATTGCAACTTCTCCAAAAATCGCTAAGACATCTGCCCCAAGGTGGAAGCCAACTGTCGTGGTTCTAAGTCTGACAGTAGAATGGGGGTAGGTATGGAGAGGCAAGATCCTAGCTATGGAGTAGTTGTATACGCAAGGGATTTACGAGTTCAGGCCCTTCTCGGAGGAAGTAACAGCCCTACATCTCGGAGCCCGGAGGCGGTCGACTGGATTATGTGCTTATGAGTTACAGGGGTGCGAACCCTTTACACTGAGGAGGGGGGTGGCTTATATAGTGTCTGCCAGACCCCTCCGGCCCTCAGTTATGCAGGGTTTAAAGTACATAAATATGGGCGTTACCAGTAACGCCTTACATAAAGTGTCATCATGGCCATAAAGACTACTTAATTACAGACCGTTTGGATGCAGAGTGGCTCTTGATCTCCTGGTGGTCGAGTGAGTCTTCATGGTCGACTGCCTTCGAGTCCGTCGAGTGGAATCCCTCTTAGTCGACTGGAAGGTAGCTTCTTCTCAAGATGTCCTTGGGGAGGGTACTTTGGACAGGCCCGTGACCCTACCCTAGGTGCATGACTTCATCAGTTCTCCCTGAGTATGCACCGTTGTGAAAGTTCTTCGTGCTGAGACATCATGTGATGATTGGGTGTGATAGGCTCTACGTTCAAATACAACGGGTGCAAAACAGTTGCACATGCGGAATACTCAGGTTAAACTTGACGAGCCTAGCATATACAGATATGGCCTCGGAACACAGAGACCGAAAGGTTGAACGTGAATCATATAGTAGATATGATCAACATAGTGATGTCCACCATTGAAAACTACTCCATCTCACGTGATGATCGGACATGGTTTAGTTGATTTGGATCACGTGATCACTTAGATGACTAGAGAGATGTCTGTCTAAGTGGGAGTTCTTAAGTAATATGATTAATTGAACTTAAATTTATCATGAACTTAGTCCTGGTAGTATTTTGCAAATTATGTTGTAGATCAATAGCTCGCGTTGTTGCTTCCATATGTTTATTTTGATATGTTCCTAGAGATAACTGTGTTGAAAAATGTTAGTAGCAATGATGCGGATTGGATCCGTGATCTGAGGATTGTCCTCGTTGCTACACAAAAGAATTATGTCCTTGATGCACCACTAGGTGACGGGCCTATTGCAGGACCAGATGCAGACGTGATGAACGTTTGGCTAGCTCAATATGATGACTACTTGATAGTTTAGTGCACCATGCTTAACTGCTTAGAATCGGGACTTCAAAGACGTTTTTGAACGTCATGGACCATATGAGATGTTCCAGGAGTTGAAGTTAATATTTCAAGAAAATACCTGAGTTGAGAGATATGAAGTCTCCAACAAGATCTATAGCTAAAAGATGGAGGAGAATAGCTCAAGCAGTGAGCATGTACTCAGATAGTCCGGGTACTACAATCACTTGAATCAAGTGGGAGTTAATCTTCCAGATAAGATAGTGATTGACAGAGTTCTCTATTCACCATCACCAAGTTGCTAGAACTTCGTGATGAACTATAGTATGCAAGGGATGACGAAAATGATTCCCGAGCTCTTCCTGATATTGAAATCGACGAAGGTAGAAATCAAGAAAGAGCATCAAGTGTTGATGATTGACAAGACCACTAGTTTCAAGAAAAGGGCAAAGGGAAATAAAGGGAACTTCAAGTAGAATGACAAGCAAGTTGTCACTCCCGCGAAGAAGCCCAAAGCTGGACCAAAGCCTGAAACTAAGTGCTTACACTGCAAAGGAAATGGTCACTGGAAGCGGAAATGCCCTGAATATTTGGTGGATAAGAAGGATGGCAAAGTGAACAAGGGTATATTTGATATACAGGTTACTGATGTGTACCTTACTAGTGTTTATAGTAGCCCCTGAGTATTTGATACTTGTTCGGTTGCTAAAAATTAGTAACTCGAAATAGGAGTTACAGAATAAACAGAGACTAGTTGAGGGTGAAGTGACGACGTGTGTTGGAAGTGGTTCCAAGATTGATATGATCATCATCGCACACTCCCTATACTTTTGGGATTAGTGTGAAACCTAAATAAATGTTATTTGGCATTTGCGTTAAGCATGAATATGATTTGATCATGTTTATTGCAATACGAAGAAGAAGAAGAAGAAGAAGAAGAAGAAGAAGAGGAAGAAGAAGAGGAAGAATAAGAGGAGGAAGAAGAGGAGGAAGAAGAAGAGGAAGAAGAAGAGGAAGAAGAA
>NC_041389.1:566893440-566900592 GCF_002162155.2 Triticum dicoccoides | reverse complement strand
AGAAGAAGAAGAAGAAGAAGAAGAAGAAGAAGAAGAAGAAGAAGAAGAAGAAGAAGAAGAAGAAGAAGAAGAAGAAGAAGAAGAAGAAGAAGAAGAAGAAGAAGAAGAAGAAGAAGAAGAAGAAGAAGAAGAGGAAGAGAAGAGGAAGAAGAAGAAGAAGAAGAAGAAGAAGAAGAAGAAGAAGAGGAAGAGAAGAAGGAAAGGAAAACCTCCCCCCCCCCCCGCCGCCAACTTAGTGTCTATGTGGATCTGTAAAGGATTGGTTCAAGGAGGCTAATATTAAGGAACCTTATAGAGATAGATTCATCATTTCCTAGCCAACTTATCTGCAATATGCATGATGTCATTCGCTCATTTGCTCAATTTATGGCTACGGATGAAACATTAGTAGCTCACAGTGGAGATACTGCTAAAAAACCATAGATCATCAACTTTTCGTAGATTTTCTATAGAAACCAAAGGAGTGGGATCAGATGTGTTTGAGTAGAGAGCAGAAATTGCTTAGGTCACTAATATTAACCGGAAGCCTCAAAATTCAGCCTGGTGATTCGTTGATTAACTTCCCAAGTCTACGACTTCTACATATTAAATCTGCAAATATTACTACACTGGTTGAATGTGTGTACCAACTCAAGCACTTGAGATGTGTTAAAGAGGACTGATATTTGTAGACTGCGAGAGAATATCCATGAGATGAAATTCCTGAAGGAAATATGCCCTAGAGGCAATAATAAAGTTATTATTTATTTCCTTATATCATGATAAATGTTTATTATTCATGCTAGAATTGTATTAACCGGAAACATGATACATGTGTGAATACATAGACAAACTTAATGTCACTAGTATGCCTCTACTTGACTAGCTCATTAATCAAAGATGGTTATGTTTCCTAACCATAGACATGAGTTGTCATTTGATTAATGAGATCACATGAATGATGTGATTGACATGACCCATTCCATTAGCGTAGCACTTGATCGTTTAGTATGTTGCTATTGCTTTCTTCATGACTTATACATGTTTCTACAACTATGAGATTATGCAACTCCCGTTTACTGGAGGAACACTTTGTGTGCTACCAAACGTCACAACGTAACTGGGTGATTATAAAGGAGCTCTACAGGTGTCTCCAAAGGTACATGTTGAGTTGGCATATTTCGAGATTAGGTTTTGTCACTCCGATTGTCGGAGAGGTATCTCTGGGCCCTCTCGGTAATTCACATCACTATAAGCCTTGCAAGCAATGTAATTAATGAGTTAGTTACGGAATGATGCATTACATAACGAGTAAAGAGACTTGCCGGTAACGAGATTGAACTAGGTATTGAGATACCGGCGATCGAATCTCGGGCAAGTAACATACCGATGACAAAGGGAACAGCGTATGTTGTTATGCGGTTTGACCGATAAAGATCTTCGTAGAATATGTAGGAGCCAATATGAGCATCCAAGTTCCGCTATTGGTTATTGACCGGAAACGTGTCTCGGTCATGTCTACATAGTTCTCGAAACCATAGGGTCCGCACGCTTAAGGTTTCGATGACAGTTATATTATGAGTTTATGAGTTTTCATGTACCGAAGGTTGTTCGGAGTCCCGAATGTGATTACGGACATGACGAGGAGTCTCGAAATGGTCGAGACATAAAGATCGATGTATTGGACGACTATATTTGGACACCGGAAAGGTTCCGGGTGAGATTGGGACAATACTGGAGCTCCAGGAGGTTATCGGAACCCCCCGGGGGCTTAATGGGCCTACATGGGCCTTAGTGGAAATAGAGGGCAGCAAGGGGAGTGTGGGGCGTGCTCCCCAAGGCCCAAACCAAATTGGTTTAGGGCAAGGGGGGCCGGCCCCCCTCTTTCCTTCTCCTTCTCTCCCTTTCCTCCCCCCTCTCCTAGTCCAACATGGAAGGAGGGAGTCCTACTCCCCGTGGGAGTAGGACTCTCCATGGCGCGCCCCCTCCCCCTTGCTCCTTTATATACGGGGGCAGGGGGGCACCTCTGGACACAACAATTGATCTCTCGATCTCTTAGCCGTGGGTGGTGCCCCCCTTCACCATAGTCCTCCTCGATAATATTGTAGCGGTGCTTAGACGAAGCCCTGCGATGGTAGAACATCAAGATCGTCAACATGCCGTCGTGCTGACGGAACTCTCCCTCGACACCTGGCTGGATCGGAGTACGAGGGACGTCATCGAGCTGAACGTGTGCTAGAACTCGGAGGTGCCGTAGTTTCGGTGCTTGATCGGTCGGGCCATGAAGATGTACGACTACATCAACCGCGTTGTTCTAACGCTTCCGCTTTCGGTCTACGAGGGTACGTGGACAGACTCTCCCCTCTCGTTGCTATGGATCACCATGATCTTGCGTGTGCGTAGGAATTTTTTTGAAATTACTACGTTCCACAACAGTGGCATCCGAGCCTGGTTTTATGCGCAGATGTTATACGCACGGGTAGAACACAAGTTAGTTGTGGGCGATATTGATAGCGCAACTTATTTGTGGCACTGCCGTTTGGGTCATATTGGTGTAAAGCGCATGAAGAAACTCCATACTAATGGACTTCTGGAATCACTTGATTATGAATCACTTGGTACTTGCGAACCATGCCTGATGGGCAAGATGACTAAAATGCCGTTCTTCGGAACTATGGAGCGAGCAACAGACTTGTGGGAAATCATACATACTGATGTATGTGGTCCAATGAATGTTGAGGCTCACGGCGGATATCGTTATTTTCTCACCTTTGGAGATGATTTGAGCAGATATGGGTATATCTACTTAATGAAACACAAGTCTGAAACATTTGAAAAGTTCAAAGAATTTCAGAGTGAAGTGGAAAATCATCGTAACAAGAAAATAAAGTTTCTACGATCTGATCGTGGAGGAGAATATTTGAGTTACGAGTTTGATTTACATTTGAAACAATGTGGAATAGTTTCGCAACTCACGCCACCCGGAACACCACAACGAAATGGTGTGTCCGAACGTCATAATCGTACTTTACTAGATATGGTGCGATCTATGATGTCTCTTACTGATTTATCGCTATTGTTTTGGGGTTATGCTTTAGAGACGGCCACATTCACATTAAATAGGGCACCATCAAAATCCGTTGAGACGACGCCCTATGAACTGTGGTTTGGCAAGAAACCAAAGTTGTCGTTTCTTAAAGTTTGGGGCTGCGATGCTTATGTGAAGAAACTTCAACCTGATAAGCTCGAACCCAAATCGGAGAAGTGCGTCTTCATAGAATACCCAAAGGAAACTGTTGGGTACACCTTCTATCACAGATCCGAAGGCAAGATATTCATTGCTAAAATGGATCCTTTCTAGAAAAGGAGTTTCTCTCGAAAGAAGTGAGTGGGAGGAAAGTAGAACTTGATGAGGTAACTATACCTGCTCCCTTATTGGAAATTAGTTCATCACAAGAACCGGTTCCTGTGACAACTACACCAATCAGTGAGGAAGCTAATGATATTGATCATGAAACTTCAGATCAAGTTACTACTAAACCTCGTAGGTCAACCAGAGTAAGATCCGCACCAGAGTGGTACGGTAATCCTATTCTGTAAGTCATGTTACTTGACCATGGCGAACCTACGAACTATGAGGAAGCGATGATGAGCCCAGATTCCGCAAAATGGCTTGAAGCCATGAAATCTGAGATGGGATCCATATATGAAAACAAAGTATGGACTTTGGTTAACTTGACCGATGATAGGCAAGCCATCGAGAATAAATGGATTTTCAAGAAGAAGACTGACGCTGATGGTAATGTAACCGTCTATAAAGCTCGACTTGTTGCGAAAGGTTTTTGACAAGTTCAAGGGGTTGACTATGATGAGACTTTCTCACCCGTAGCGATGCTTAAGTCTGTCCAAATCGTGTTCGCAATTGCCGCATTTTATGATTATGAAATCTGTCAAAAGGATGTCAAAACTGCATTCCTTGATGGATTTATTAAAGAAGAATTCTATATGATGCAACCAGAAGGTTTTGTCAATCCTAAAGATGCTAACAAATTGTGCAAGCTCCAGCGATCCATCTATGGACTGGTGCAAGCATCTCGGAGTTGGAATATACGCTTTGATGAGTTGATCAAAGCATATGGTTTTATACAGACTTTTGGAGAAGCCTGTATTTACAACAAAGTGAGTGGGAGCTCTGTAACATTTCTAAAACTATATGTAGATGACATATTGTTAATTGAAAATGATATAGAAATTCTGGATAGCATAAAAGGATACTTGAATAAGAGTTTTTCAAAGAAAGAACTCGGTGAAGCTGCTTACACATTGAGCATCAAGATCTATAGAGATGGATCAATACGCTTGATCAGATTTTTCAATGAGTACATACCTTGATAAGATTTTGAAGTAGTTCAAAATAGAACAGTCAAAGAAGGAGTTCTTGCCTGTGTTGCAAGGTGTGAAGTTGAGTAAGACTCAAAGCCCGACCACGACAGAAAATTTAAAGAGAATGAAAATTCATTCCCTATGCCTCAGTCATAGGTTCTATAAAGTATGCTATGCTATGTACCAGGCCTATTGTATACTTTGCTCTGAGTTTGGCAGGGGAGTACAATTTTGATCCGGGAGTAGAACTGGACAGCGGTCAAGAATATCCTTAGTGAGGACTAAGGAAATATTTCTCGATTATGGAGGTGATAAAAGAGCCCATCGTAAAGAGTTACATCGGTGCAAGCTTTTACACCGATCCAGATGACTCTAAGTCTCAATCTGGATACATATTGAAAGTGGGAGCAATTAGCTAGAGTAGCTCCGTGCAGAGCATTGTAGCCATAGAATTTTTGCAAAATACATACGGCTCTGAATGTGACAGACCCGTTGACTAAACTTCTCTCACGAGCAAAACATGATCACACCTTAGTACTCTTTGGGTGTTAATCACATAGCAATGTGAACTAGATTATCGACTCTAGTAAACCCTTTGGGTGCTGGTCACATGATCATGTGAACTATGGGTGTTAAACACATACAGATGTGAATGTTAGTGTTAAATCACATGGTGATGTGAACTAGATTATTACCTCTAGTGCAAGTGGGAGACTGAAGGAAATATGCCCTAGAGGCAATAATAAAGTTATTATTTATTTTCTTATATCATGATAAATGTTTATTATTCATGGTAGAATTGTATTAACCGGAAACATGATACATGTGTGAATACATAGACAAACTTAATGTCACTAGTATGCCTCTACTTGACTAGCTCATTAATCAAAGATGGTTATGTTTCCTAACCATAGACATGAGTTGTCATTTGATTAATGAGATCACATCATTAGTAGAATGATGTGATTGACATGACCCATTTCGTTAGCGTAGCACTTGATCGTTTAGTATGTTGCTATTGCTTTCTTCATGACTTATACATGTTCCTACAACTATGAGATTATGCAACTCCCATTTACTAGAGGAACACTTTGTGTGCTACCAAACGTCACAACGTAAATGGGTGATTATAAAGGAGCTCTACAGGTGTCTCCAAAGGTACATGTTGAGTTGGCATATTTCGAGATTAGGTTTTGTCACTCCGATTGTCAGAGAGGTATCTCTGGGCCCTCTCGGTAATGCACATCACTATAAGCCTTGCAAGCAGTGTAACTAATGAGTTAGTTACGGAATGATGCATTGCATAACGAGTAAAGAGACTTGCCGGTAACGAGATTGAACTAGGTATTGAGATACCGACGATCGAATCTCGGGCAAGTAACATACCGATGACAAAGGGAACAACGTATGTTGTTATGCGGTTTGACCGATAAAGATCTTCGTAGAATATGTAGGAGCCAATATGGGCATCCAGGTTCGGCTATTGGTTATTGACCGGAAACGTGTCTCGGTCATGTCTACATAGTTCTCGAACCCGTAGGGTCCGCACGCTTAAGGTTTCGATGACAATTATATTATGAGTTTATGAGTTTTCATGTACCGAAGGTTGTTCGGAGTCCCGAATGTGATTACGGGCATGATGAGGAGTCTCGGAATGGTCGAGACATAAAGATCAATATATTGGACGACTATATTTGGACACCGGAAGGTGAGATTGGGAAAATACCGGAGCTCCAGGAGGTTATCGAAACCCCCCGGGGGCTTAACAGGCCTGCATGGGCCTTAGTGGAAATAGAGGGCAGCAAGGGGAGTGTGGGGCACGCCCCCCAAGGCCCAAACCGAATTGGTTTAGGGCAAGGTGGGACGGCCCCCCTCTTTCCTTCTCCTCCTCTCCCTTTCCTTCCCCCTCTCCTAGTCCAACAAGGAAGGAGGGAGTCCTACTCCTCATGAGAGTAGGACTCCCTATGGCGCGCCCCCTCCTAGGCCGATCGCCCCCTCCCCCCTTGCTCCTTTATATACAGGGTCAGGGGGCACCTCTAGACACAACAATTGATCTCTCGATCTCTTAGCCATGTGCGGTGCCCCCCTCCACCATAGTCCTCCTCGATAATATTATAGCGGTGCTTAGACGAAGCCCTGCGATGGTAGAACATCAAGATTGTCACCACGCCGTCGTGCTGACGGAACTCTCCATCGACACTCGGCTAGATTGGAGTACGAGGGACGTCATCGAGCTGAACATGTGCTAGAACTCGGAGGTGCCCTAGTTTCGGTGCTTGATCGGTCAGGCCGTAAAGACGTACGACTACATCAACCGCGTTGTTCTAACGCTTCCCTCTTTCGGTCTACGAGGGTACGTGGACACACTCTCCCCTCTCGTTGCTATGCATCACCATGATCTTGCGTGTGCGTAGGAAAACTTTTGAAATTACTACGTTCCCAACCATTCCTACATCATATTAGTCTTAAAGGTTGTGAAAGTTTTGTGAAACTTCCAGATAGCATGTGGGTTTCCAGCCTATATTGATGGTGACTGGTGTAGTATGGAAGAGTTGGGGCCTCTTTCACAACTCAATTGCCTTTCACTATGGAGCCTAGAAAATGTACCTACTGCCTTGTTGGATGCAAAGGCGAGGGTAAATGCAAAGAAACAACTCACCTCTCTTGCTTTAACAAGTGGTGGTAGGGTTGGAGATGGGTTGGTCCAAGGAGGAGTCTCTGAGTTCAAGGAGGAGGAGCAAAGAAGAGGGAAAGGGAAAGGAAAAAGAAGAAGAGGAGGAGAAAAAGAAT
>NC_041389.1:566888791-566893117 GCF_002162155.2 Triticum dicoccoides | reverse complement strand
AAGAAGAAGAAGAAGAAGAAGAAGAAGAAGAAGAAGAAGAAGAAGAAGAAGAAGAAGAAGAAGAAGAAGAAGAAGAAGAAGAAGAAGAAGAAGAAGAAGAAGAAGAAGAAGAAGAAAAGGAAGAAGAGGAATAAGAAGAAAAGGAAAAGGAGAAAAAAAGAAGAAGAGGGGAAGAAGAAGAAAAAGACACGTTTTTATACTTTCTTATTTACGGTTCCGCCATGTTTTGCAGTACCTTTATTTTGTTTAGTTGAATGTTTTTATACTGCTAGGTAGTTGCCTAGTTTGCTGAATGAAAGAAGTTAAATTAGTTATTATATGAAATTCAACTAAAGTTAACATTTTTGACGACTAGTGGTACTAATAAATTTAACTAGAGCCATCATATGTCCACAAGTGCATTGTTACTTGAATGAGAAATGATAACTTGGTGTAGTTGATTATCTTCTACATGTTATAATGTTGTATGACAATGTTGTAAGGGTACTAATTGGTTTCTTCTGCTGCTTATCAGAGATGGGGGGAAGCAGCCACCGCAGACTCCGCTCTGCCACACCGCAGTACAAGTTGGATGCTTCCGAGTTCTTTAGTATCATACTTGGGACTTCAATATCATCCATGGCGCAGGTATATAAAAGGAGAGATCTCCGCTACTCCCATCTCATTATGATACCTGCTGTTTGCTACATCACTCATTGTCCCAAACTGCAGAGGCTGCCTGACAGTTTTATGAACATGCTGGGTGAAGATCCGCCAAATAATGTGAAGCTGCGACAGGCCGGCAGCGGGTTTCGCAGGCTGTGGGACGTGGAGTTGGTGATCAAGGAGGGCCACATGTACTTGTGTCGTGGCTGGGAGAAGTTCTACCATGCTTACGACCTGCGGTTGGGGTACTTCCTTCTCTTCAGGTACGACGACGCCACCACCATGCTCATCGTGAAGGTGTTCAACGCGACTATGTGTCGCATGCGCTACGCTGACGATGATGATGCCAGTACATTCTACCTCTTCTTATTCCTCTACATTTGGCGTTGTCTCGCATAGATTATTAACGGTCATTGTTGCATTTGGACAGGCAATGGGAGCAGCAGCAGCGACATTGGCTACAGCCAAAGCAGCAGCGACACTGGCTACAGCCAAAGCAGCAGCGATTCTGGCTGCAGCAAAGACAGGAAGGAGGATGATCCGGATTGGAGTGGGGAAGAAGAGGAGCAGAGTGGGCATCAGGCTGAGGATGACCTAGCGATGGTGGTGGCTGACCAAGGGCAAGAGATGGTGGTGGCTAACCGTGGGCAAGAGTTGGTGGTGGCTGAGGATGACCTAGCGATGGTCGTGCCTGTCCTGCCTGAAGATTGCCTCGCGATGGTGGTGGGGCCTGACAATGACCTCGCGCCGGTGGTGGCGCCGGCGATCCCACAGCTGGGCGACATGACACTAGTAGAAAACCACCCATTAGTCCCGGTTCGTAAGGGCCTTTAGTCCCGGTTCATGAACCGGGACTAATGGGTCGTTACTAATACCTCCACCCATTAGTCCCGGTTCAAACCAGAACCGGGACCAATGTGCCTCCACGTGGCCCTTTGCGCCCACCCCAGTCAGGGGGCCTTTGGTCCCAGTTGGTGGCTCCAACCGGGACCAAAAGTCAATTTTTTGTTCAAAAGTGGCTGCTTTAGGAGTTATTTTTAGGTTGTTATTATAGCTAGCTAATAGAGAGAAGTGTCCTCTCTTATATCTTCGTCCTTGGTTTATCAACGCTGCTGCTATGTTCATTGCACCCGCAGATATAAAATGCTCATGCATGCTTGCATCATACATCATCATATATATATAATAACAAGTCCTACTAATCATGCATCATCATATACAACTTCTACTCGTTATTAATAATAAGTCATACGATCATCATCCTCATAGTCATCGAACCCAACCCTACATAATTGTTCTTAGCACATGATCATCAGTATCAGGTAGGACCTAAACACCCTTAAGGTAAAATAGCATAAAAACAATATAGACCCTGACTCTCCATTATGAAGAATGGCGATCATCCTGTCTCCAATTTTTGCCCTTCGCTGAATGTTGCTTCCAAGAAGCTCCTTACGACTGTCCATACATTTTTTCTATTCTTTGATTATCATGTCTCCACTTCTTTTAGAAACCCGGTATGGACAGTTGAGATTCGTAGGACGACCTGGTTGTATGTTCAAAACATGAAGGCTACCCCGTGTATACATCAGATGAGGCACACAATCATTTGGGATTATCTGTTGAAAAACATAGTAATAACTTCGTAGTTAGCAATGATATGATGTACTAGTTTTAGAAGTGTGCAAAAAGATGCACGAATGTTGTAATAGTAAAAAAATCATACCAGGATATCTCCATGGTAGTTACCGTAGTTCAACATGTGCACTAGTGGCACGTATTGACCGTAATGTTGAGGAGTTCGATTGTAGACATTGTAATTCTCAAGATCAGTACAAAATCCGACCAGATGATTTTTCTCCTGATAAGTTAGTTCGGAGCCTTCGGTGTAGTAGGTTCTGTCTACCATCTTCCGCACATTCTTTGAAGAATGAAAATAAGCTGTCAATGGAGAATAAGTTGTCAACTATTTTCAAATAAACAATATAAATTACTTAATAACTATGTTAAGCTCACATGGGGGAAGAATTGGAGGTGTATCCACAAGGACGAAAATCGTAGGTCTCTCTTGCTCGATTGTAGGATCACCAAGATCCATGGTAACAAGCATACCCTCATCAAAACCATACATCTTGCAAAGTGCTTCCCAATTTTTGCAACCAAAATGGGTTACACTCCGAGCATTGTACAACTTTACTTGAAAATCCACACCATGACGGGTACTTAGGATAATTTTTTTGATTTCAAAACTTTCATGGTCTTCAAAACCCATCCTCTCCAAGACATAGCGTCTTGCAAAGCATGGGATAAGCTAGTCGAATTGGAAAAGATGAAAAATATTGTCATGATTAAAATAGTTGAAGTCATGAGTAATTATGAAAAAAAACTATTATCGTCGGTTGCGTACCATATGAACATCGAAGGTCTCCTCGAGCTTAATGCTGAAGCGCCGATCTTCGTCCAGCACAATGAAGCTGTCGCAGATACCTCGGTCGTCGTGGCACCAGTCGCACTCCCCCGGGCGGTTTTCGTCGTCCGATGAGTACGACATTTCCGGCCTATACGTTCATAATTCAAATATTAAACTAGATCATTATTATTAATCACGGGTTGACTATCGATGATCGATGTACGTAGCTCCTCCTTTCATTCCCGAATGCATTATTAATTATATCAAATTGTCTAGCACACGGGAATGAAGGAGAAATTATCCAATATGAGCATTCAATAAGCAAAACCAAATCATAAAATAAGCAAAACCAAATCATAAAATAAAGTATAGTATTCAAATTAGCATGCATTCAATAATTATAAGCAAAAGTACATCATCTCTTGGTGTCCGTACATCGTCGAATATTATCACTAATACAACTAGAACCGTAGCTCCCGACGGGTATCGACGCGGGCGGTGGACACCCAAAGATAAGGAACCATCACAGGATCATAGCTCCAGTGAGATCCCTGAAGAACCTGCCAGGTATTGTCGAACCTCCCCTCCAATGCAACCATGTAGCGACGGACGTGCTCATCCTCCTCGCTGACACGGTGACGTACCACCTCCGCGGTGTCCGGATGCCTCACCACCGTCACTGGCCCACGCGACCGCCACCAAACAAGGATCGGGTCAACAACGGCTGCCTCCTCGCCAACCTACGTCCCCCGATAGGTAGCACCTCCCAATACCAACCCGGCGGAGCCCAGTACCGAACATGGCCCTGATCAAGCAGGCCTCCACCGCCGAGTCGACGACGACGAGGATGCGGGATAGGCATCGCCGACGTCGATGCGGGAACTACTTCTATATATAGATAAATAAAAGTAGTTTTATTAATTAAATAAACTATGTAGTTCAACTACTAAGCACTTACTATAAATAAATAAGTAGTACTTACTAAAAACAAACTACTTCTATATATAGTAAAATAAATTAGTTTATTAAATCAACTAGCTAGTTCAACTATATATAAACTACTTCTTAATTTTTTTCCTTTTTCTAAATACTATGAACAAAAAAATCATTAAAATTCTATGAACAAAATTAATTACACAATCTAAATATCACCAAAAAAATCTATTAACAATAATATCACCAAACATGCATATTCAATAATAATATCACCAAAAAATCTATTAACAGAAAAAAAATCTAACATAATATGAAGAAATTAATTACTACACATA
>NC_041389.1:566886944-566887955 GCF_002162155.2 Triticum dicoccoides | reverse complement strand
CGGCGACGAGGAGCAGAGGCTCGGGGCAGGGGCGAGAAAGAGATGGGATTTGGCGAAAACTGCTAAGTCCAGTATATATAGCAAGAGCATTGGTCCCGGTTGGAGGCTAAAACCGGGACTAATGCCCCCTTTAGTCCCGGTTGGTGCCACCAACCGGGACCAAAGGCCTCATTTCAGCAGCCCAAAGGGCGGGAAATGAAGACCTTTGGTCCCGGTTGGTGCCACCAACCGGGACTAAAGAGTGGCATTGGTCCCGGTTAGGGCCACCAACCGGGACCAAAGGGTGGCATTAGTCCCGGTTGGAGCCACCAACCGGTACCAGTGGACCCGTCTAACTACTTTTTTATTTTCTGCAGCTGTTTTTTTTGTTAATTCTTCCTGCAGCTGTTTTTTAGTCCCACCTCGCCAAGCGAGAGGCACTCGCATCTGTTTATAAGCCCTGAGTGCAGAGACGATGACAAAGAGGCCCAATGCTCCTGCACGTTGGTTAGCTTCAAGCCTTGAGGAATACGGTAGACTGCACAGAGCTATGTGCAGTGCAGTTGACACTATTCCGAAAGGCTTGAAGCAAATTAACAAGCATTGCGCCTCTTTTTTATTTTTAATGACTTATTACAACTGAGAAATAAAAACAAAAAAAATAAATATAGCTGAAAAGAAAAAAAACTATATAGAGAACTACTCAGAAATGAATTGAAGCAAAAAATAGTTGTGATTAACTGTACTAAAAAAGGAGCATAGATGCTTATTTTTAATGACTTATTACAACTCAGAAATAAAATAAGAAAAAATAGTTGTGATTAACTGTACTAAAAATGAGAATAGATGCTTATTTTTAATGACTTATTACAACTCAGGAATAAATAGAAGAAAAAATAGTTGTCATTAACTTAACTAAAAAATGAGCATAGATGCTTATTTTTAATGACTTATTACAATTCAGAAATAAATAGAAGAAAAAATAGTTGTGATTAACTTAACTAAAAAATGAGAATAGATGCTTATTTTTAA
>NC_041389.1:566880418-566886738 GCF_002162155.2 Triticum dicoccoides | reverse complement strand
ACTTAACTAAAAAATGAGCATAGATGCTTATTTTTAATGACTTATTACAATTCAGAAATAAATAGAAGAAAAAATATTTGTGATTAACTTAACTAAAAAAATGAGAATAGATGCTTATTTGTAATGACTTATTACAACTCAGAAATAAAAAGAAGAAAAAATAGTTGTGATTAACTTAACTAAAAAATGAGCATAGATGCTTATTTTTAATGACTTATTACAATTCAGAAATAAATAGAAGAAAAAATAGTTGTGATTAACTTAACTAAAAAATGAGAATAGATGCTTATTTTTAATGACTTATTACAACTCAGAAATAAAAAGAAAAAAAACTATATAAAAAACTACTCAGAAATGAGCATAGATGCGCTTATAGAGAAAATTAGACCTAAATTCATAATAAATTTCTACTAACTTCAGAGATATTCAATATGAATTTAGGTCAAATTTCCTGTATAAGGGCATCTATTTTCACTTTGAGAGCAGCTTAACAAGGCAGAGAGGGAGGGGCTTATAAACCGGTGTGAGCCCTCTTCGGTTGGCGAGGTGGGACTAAACTCTGGCCGCAGCGAGGACCAACACTTCAGTCCCGGTTGGTGGTATGAACCGGGACTAAAGGGCAGCCTTTGGTCCCGGTTCAGGCCACCAACCGGGACCAATGGTGGTGGGCCAGGAGCGAGGCGCATTGGTCCCGGTTCATCCCACCAACCGGAACCAATAGGTCCAGACGAACCGGGACCAATGGCCCACGTGGCCCGGCCGGCCCCAGGGGCTAACGAACCGGGTCCAATGCCCCCATTGGTCCCGGTTCTGGATTGAACCGGGACTAATGGGCTGACCTGGCCTGGACCATTGCCCCCTTTTCTACTAGTGTGACCACGCCAATTGTTGTAGAAGACTACATCCCACTGCCTCCACCGCCTCGCCGCTCTTGGCGCATCAGGCTAAGGAAGGAGAAGGAGAAGAACCATGAGAACTGAACTATGTCAGGTATGTCAAATCTCCAAAATGATCTATACATACTTAGCTTTGTTTCCTCTGAAATGACATAAGTTAGCTCTAAGTTAGCTCTAATATGCTTATAGTTACCTATGTTAGCTCTAATAAGCTTATAGTCTTCTTCTTCTTCTTCTTCTTCTTCTTCTTCTTCTTCTTCTTCTTCTCCAAAATGACATAAGTTAGCTCTAATATGCTTAGTTCACTCAAAGATGGCATAATTAGCTAGGTTGGCTCCATTTTACCTAAGTTGGCTCTAATATGCTAAGTTATCTCTACTATGCTTAGTTTCCTATAGGTTAGCTCCAAAATTACTTATGTTAGCACAAAATGACCAAGTTTACATAATAAGCTTATATTCTTCTTCTTCTTCTTTTTCTTCTTCTCCAAAATGACCTACGTTAGCTCTAAGTTAGCTCTAAGTTAGCTCTAATATGCTTAGTTCACTCAAAGATGGCATAATTAGCTAGGTTGGCTCCATTTTACCTAAGTTGGCTCTAATATGCTAAGTTATCTCTAATATGCTAAGTTATCTTCTTCATCTTCTAGTATTCTTCTAGTCTTCTTCTTCTTCTTCTTCTTCTTCTTCTTCTTCTTCTTCTTCATTTTCTTCTAGGTTAGCTCCATTTTACTTAAGTATGCTTACCTCTTATAGTTTTCTTCTTCTTCTAACATCTTGTATCATTTTGCAGATTTGATTTAATTCACGGAAGCTTGCATGGATGGAGTGCTTATTTTCCATTTGTGCTTTTATTTTGTATCAATGAACTTGCATGTTTGGAACTTGTTATATATGGATGGATGGATAACGGTGTTGGATGAACAATGTGAAACTTTTGTAATATGTAAGGATGCATGGAACTATATATGTGTTGGTTATGTATGTATATATGATGAAACTTGTGTGTTGGATATGCTTGTTGTGTATATATGTTAATATGTATATCTGTGAATTGCTGTCAAATTGAATGAATTTAATTAAAAACAGGGTTGTACAGGCTCTTTGCCGTCCGCTAGCTGACGGCAAAAAACTTTGCCGTCAGCTAGCGGACGGCAAACGTGCCACGTGGCAGATACCTGCGACTTCTGGGACTGGAATGTTTTAGCACTTTGCCGTCCGCTAGCGGACGGCAAAGACCTTAACCTCTTTGTCGTCTGCTGGCTGACGGCAAAGCACGCCGTTAAGCCCTAATGGCTCTCACCCCACCTCACTGCCATCCATAATCGTTGCCGTCTGCTGGCCACCAACGGTGGACGGCACAATCCTTTGCCGTCCGTTTCCAGGTAGCGGACGACAAAGAAGGCCTTTGCTGGCACGTGTTCAGCCGGACGGTTTGCCGTCCGCTGGCTGACGGCAAAGGCTTTTGTCGTCCGTGATCAGTGCCTTTGCCGTCCGGCGGACGGCAAAGAAGCTGATTCCAGTAGTGCAAGTCCGCAGGCAAGCTTGTTGTCGAGTAACTTAACATTCATGCTTCTAAATGGTAAAGCAAGAGCTGCACCCTATCACATGTTTGTATACTAAGTCTTGTTGTATAGTGTTCATGGGACATTAGGTGGCATGGGAGGGTTAAAAGAGTCAACAAGGTGACTATATTTATATTGTCTCCCCATTTTGTTTGTTTTCACGGTTTTACTACTAGTTTCCCTTGTGATTTGGCCGTCAGAGTATAATGGACATGTGTCCTGTACATAGTGCTCTTCAGACTCTTCTACTTCTTCTTGAGTTTTCATACCTCTCACCCTCTGGCTCCCGTTCCCATGGGTTCTCGACAATGTGGATGGTTCATACCTCAAGTTGACCACTAACTATGTTTCGTCGCTCCCAAAGGTATGTATCGGTGGCACCTTCCAAGGTGTGTTGAATTGCCAAAGGCCCGAAATCCGGATCCCTAGATTGGGACTTCCAGTAGGCATTAATGTTATTTCCTTGATCAAGCATCATGGTGTCAACTACCAAAGCACCACATTGTTCACATATGTAGTTCTCTAGTCTCCTTAGGGATTATATGTCCTCACTAGGAAACAACTTAGGTTTTTATGCTTTGCACATCATCTATACATTTTTCGCTGTCGACAGTATTGAGAACGAGTTGTGTGTAGTATACTTGGTGCACATACTGTAATCCAATTCTATGACCAAAGATACACACATCCACAAATTTATCACAAAGTTGTCAAGAGCGGCAAAATAAAGAAGACTGTGTCTAGAGAGAGGAAGGTAAACCCTTGTCACATCCTATGTGAATACCAACATAATATTTTGTGGTTACTAGAATGTTGTCCACATAAGAAACGTGTCCGCGATGTAAGAAAAGCGCTACAAGGTCTAGTTTAGACAATGACACCTCCAACAAAGGATATGACCAACATCGTTGTCGTCGTCTCCAACTAGTGTGCGAGGTTAAATCAGTGATTTTCACTCTTATAGTAAGACTGACCTTTACCATGTCGTCGAATTTAACCGGTGAAGATTTGTGTGGCAAAATGGAAGACGGTACGAAATTTATGTAGCCCATTCTTCCATGGGCACGAAGAAGAGTTCCCATTCTAAAAAAAGGGAGTTCCCAATACTAGTGATATTTTCTTGCCAAAAAAAATACTAGTGATATTTGCATTTCCACCGTCATCAATTGTCCTTGCGATGGAGGGCGACACAGCAAAAAGCGTCCCCCACACGCACACCTCCCGCTCCTGCTTGCACTACTAGCAAGCTCCTCTCTCTCTCTCTCTCTCTCTCTCTCTCTCTCTCTACATTTCTGATATAATCATATAAATATCAGACGGCACTGTGGCCACTAGTAGTACGTGGTCCTTCACTTCTTCTCTCCATCTTCCTTCTTTCGTCTTCCTCATCCTCTCCCCCCTCCCCTTCTTTTATTCGCGGAGGTATCTTGCTACGTCCGCAAGGGAAATAATGTCGGCACAGATC
The DNA here is from genome assembly GCF_002162155.2 of Triticum dicoccoides. Taxonomy (NCBI): domain Eukaryota; kingdom Viridiplantae; phylum Streptophyta; class Magnoliopsida; order Poales; family Poaceae; genus Triticum; species Triticum dicoccoides. The sequence goes on along the minus strand of NC_041389.1, from coordinate 566,882,813 downwards.
GCGCCGCCGGAGCATGTCTGCTACGTGCACTGCAACTTCTGCAACACAATTCTCGCGGTAATCTCTCCTTCCCTCCCTCTCTTTCATGCGCAGATCTACAAGCAGGAGAGACGCGTGGGATTAACTGTGTGCGATCTAGCGAGTTTCTTGCTGGATTCTGTCCTTTTTCAAAGATTTGTTAGAAAAGGCTTCAACGAGAGATTTATGATTTGTTCCTCTTTTCTTTCGCCGCACCGGCCGGGGGGCTGCTTTTGTTCTGCTCGCCGCCCGCAGCTCAAGAGTTTTTCTTGCTTTCCCTACTTTCTGTTTGTTAATTCGTTAGGATTTTGAAAATAGAGCGCCAAGGCCAGCACATAATCGTCAGAACAGATCGAACTGCTTCTCTTCTTGCAATCTTCTCATCGAATCTGTGGACATATGCACATACGCATGACTCTCTTGAGTCGAGTTAGTCCACCCTGTATATATATGTGTGTGTGTGATTTGATATGGCTGTGTTAATCCTGAATCTGCGTTAATTAGGGCATCATCCAATTGTTGTTTCTTAATTTTCTCCGACACGTATCCCTCATGGCCTCTTCTTTTTACTGGGAAGATTAGTTTTCTTTTTTGTGATGGATACTGGGAAGATTAGTCAACACATGGCCGGCTAGCTTTCATTGTCTCTCGAGCTTGTGGATTTCTTGCTAGCTTTCATGATCTATTGTGCTGATGTGTGCAACTGTGCATATTAGTTGTTTTCTTTTCCAAGAAGAAGCACTACATGGCTTATGGAGCACCATCACTTCTAATGTCATCTAATGGTTTTGATTCTAACTAACTATTTAAAGCAATTTATGGATTTTGCGCGTATACTTTTCTTCTACATGAATTTCCAACACGGAGCATGCAATAACAACGTAGTTTTGGTGTATTATTAACTGATGTATCTGTTATTTTAAATTCGCTCAACCAGCCCATGTGCCCCCCCTCACCTTAAACACAAAGCACAAAAATGACCAGCGAAATTATATATTTGGGTCAATATAATTTGTAAAAGCTGGCAAGTTTAATTAGTTAATGATCTCAGTAGCACTGCAATGTTGGCGTAATGTTGCTGGGATCAAGTTATTGATCTCAGTCTAATCAGTTGTTTGGGTATTTTTTATTCATCTGAATCAAGTCACGTTTTTCCCTGGGAGTATTATTACTTTACGCTAGCTAGAATTAATGCCATCGCAACATCCAGACACCTTATATTCACTTATTTATTGGAATAGAACAGTAGCATACTGTGCTAGCTAGTGAGTTGCCAGTTGCCACCAAGAAATTCCAAGCAAGGGATGCTTCCTGTCCTCATACTTATTTTCCTCTTCTCCATGCTCCTGTGCAGCAGTGTGCAGCTGTGCTTTGTCTCGGTTGATTTCCTTGCTTTTTCTTCTGTCATGTTTACAAAGTGCTGTGTTCCTTGGTTTTGTGGAAGAGTTGATCAGATGTCGAAATGGAAGTACAAGTAAATAAAAGCGAAACTAAATTGGAAAATTGATGGTTATAAATCTGAGCTTGATTCGAAGGACATATTAGAAGACCTGCCTCTCTCACTCTCCATGTCCTTTTGTTTTGGTGTTTGCACCTTGCAGTGATGCATGAAACTTGTCAAAATTTACTGCAACTAGTACTCTACTGACAGAGGAGCTTGCGACCTCAGATTTCCCTCCTCCCTTATTTTGGGATTTAGTTTGTCCTTGCTATCGATCATTAGTGTGTTTGTACCTATTCCAGTCAGCTTCTGCATAGGCGACAAGTGCTATCAATATCTCTTCAGTGTGTGGTTCGTCCATATGTGCAGATGCTTGGTACAAGTACCATCAATAAGAACTTCGACCTTGAAGTAATGCCGTCTTATTGGTCTCTTCTAAAAAGGAGATCCGGTCAGCTGATAGATCTCCCACCCACCAAATCTGAATGTTAAATTGATCATTTGATGTTCATCCTGAATTAATTCCACAAGATGTTGTCTTCGATCATCGTCTCACTCTCTCCCCTCCCCATGAGAGCTAGCTCAAAAGGAGAGATGGATCTAGCTTGTTGACAGACACTCACACACCTGCATGCCCCACTACGATGTACCATGCACAGTGTATGCTTGAGCGTGAGCTAAGGCTAGCTAGCGCGCGTGAAGTGCCTTCTGCATGAACCGTCGCTGTCATCTTCCTCTCTTTCCTACAGTACAGTGTTTCTTGGTGTGATCTTTAATCCTTTTTGCACTGAAGTGAGCATGGAGCAGAAATGATGGTACTAGAAGAGCATGCATGCATGTGTGGCAATTTTAACTCATTATCAGATTATTTTTTCTAAGGAAACGCCCTCAGGATGTATACTATTTGTGCTTCTCTACAATAATGGGGGATTGGGG
>NC_041389.1:566857446-566880074 GCF_002162155.2 Triticum dicoccoides | reverse complement strand
GTGAATTGCAAGTGCACACATTTTTCTTGAAAAAAGCACCTCAAGGTATGGAGTGTGATTTGAGCCAACTCCCTTCATGCGAGCAACAGCAAACACAATCATTTGCAGATGCATTTGGCTCACTTGGTTATACTAGTCATTCTTATGGGAGTGTGTGCCCCCAGAAAAGAAGGCTGTGAGGAATCAAACAAAGCGAGTATAGCTAGGACATGGTCCTTCTTCAGGTTGTGGTATGGTTGCAGGCCAGGGCACTCAACAAGGAAATCTGAAAAGAAAATGGAAAGGGCAAGGTGGCAACCAATTGGCAGGCATTGGAAAAGGATGCCCCAGTTCTGATTTGGTCCAGCTGCTTGCAGGTTGCAGAGCCCTGATAAAAGTCATGGAGAGCGACTGTTTTACAGCAGGCAGGAGTTAATTAAAGAGGGAGAGAGAGAGAAATCTTAGCCAGGTTCAGAGGGCAAAAAGCTATGGCTGTGTGCATATCAACATATATTAGTGTGTAGATCTGCATCAGCCTTTTGAAAATGTTTATTTGGAATTTAGCATTTGTTACTTCATCCACACAGAGAGCTGGTCATTTTGTTCTTATGTTTCTTCCTTTTTGTTTGTCTTGTTTTGCTGTTTGGTTTCAACTAGTAATTTTCTTCAGCTGCCCATATTCTTTACAGCTTTAATTAATTCAGGAAACCCAACAATTGTGTCCCCTTACGTATGATCAGTCTGCAGGTCAGTGTTCCAAGTAATAGCATGCTGAACATCGTCACCGTCCGTTGCGGGCACTGCACTAGCCTGCTGTCGGTGAACTTGAGGGGATTGATCCAGTCGCCACCTGTGCAAGATCATTCCCAGGTTGACATAAATAGTACTCCCTCCGTCCCAAAATTCTTGACTTAAATTTATCTAGATACAAATGTATCTAATACTAAGATGTGACTAGATACATCCATATGTACACACATTTAAGACAAGAATTTTGGGACGGAGGGAGTACTAATAATTCATGAAATTTGCGCGTGCTTTTCAAAGCTGTCGTAACGGTTGGTGTCGTTAATTAGCTCACCCTTATACATAAAATGATATACATTTCACATGTTACCGTGTAATTAGTTACTACTGCATTACTTGTATCTGTGTTACCATAGGGGGTAGAAAGAATGGTAAGGACTCCTACTGGAAGGGAGAGGCCTGTAGTAGATGCCAAACGAAACTGGTAGCATGGCTTACCCTAACTGTTACTCTAGCTTTGTAGGAGAGAAAAGCCAGCGTGCATGCATGGGTCATGTCATGCTTCAACACTTTATACAGTAAAGACAAACTACAGCATGCACACTGTTTGCTCACAGGAAAGAGTATTAAAGCTCACATGGAAAAATGGCACGTCTTTAGTGTCGTCCATGCACCATGGTTCGTCGTTCTAGTTTTACTGATTTTGAGCAAAAGTCTTGCACAGTTTGTACTATTAACATATGTTACTTTGTATTATATGGTGTGCTATACTGAAAGTTAAATATACTATGAATCCATTTTTACAACAAAAGAAATGATGCTTTAGCCTAATGTTCTTCAGGGCTTCCTCTCCATAATGATGCTTCAACCTAATGAATTAACTTAATTACTTGACTTGGTGACAGGAGAATTTCAAGGCCCACAATATCAGCTTTCGTGGAAATTACCCGGACTATGGCACATCTTCTAAATACCGGATGCCAATGATGTTCTCAACAAAAAGTGACCAAGAGCATATGCTCCACATGAGACGTAAGACCAATGCATATATATGTTCTATTTGTACGTTTTAGTTTGTGAACCAAAATTTTGTTTTTTTTCCCTCTTGACCAACATAAATAGATAAATTACTATCGTCTGATTACACCATGATGGACTCTCAAGCTAACTTGTGAAACCAGTGCAAAAATATACGTTCTTTGACTGGTTTTAGTGTGTGTGTTTGCCAGATGGATATAATGGTTTCATTGATCATGTGTCGGCAGTTGATCTCAAGAAGAGCATCGAAAAGTGAAGATTGTCGCCCCTAGTTAGACCGAATGTGAGAGACAGAGCTGGTGATATATTGGCTTAAATTGTTATGGTAAACTAACCCACTGTTAGCAATAATCTTGTCTAGCAGGTTAATTGGTTGGTTTTAGTTTGGACTATGCTAGTATTGGGGCAACACGTATGTAGTACATGCCTTGGTCCTGTACGAGGTATAGTCCGTGTAGGACTAACGTATTGTGTTAGGCTGTGTCCGTGTTGGGATTAGCTAGCGTGTTGTGTAGGACTAGTTCCGTACGTGTCCTAGACAGTGCAATAGTATTCAAGGTAACCGGTGATTAGAGAGTCCGGTTAGGAATTGTATCCTGGTTGTGTCCGAGTAGGTTTAGTAGTTTGAGTCTTATTAGGAAATAGCTTACGGTGGTGCTGGCTGTGTGTGTATATATACGCATCAACCGGCTATGCTTTGTTCTATCAAGTTGCAACACCGTTGCGGAAAACTGAAAAGAAAATAAAGAAGGAAAAGTAAGGCACGTGCCTTTGGCAAAAAAAAAAAAAAATCGTGCGAGTGTTCGTCGTGATTTGATGTGATAGATCCTAAGGGCAAGTTCCAACACCCACATTGTCCTGCAGTGTGGCAAAAACCGACTCCAAAACTAAAATATGGTTCCTTCTCCAATTTTAGGAAGTTGGAGACATTACACATTTACGATGAGATATGCGCGCCTTTATGTTCTACAATGATACTAATTCAGCTACAGAGAAAATAAAAACTTAATGCAAGGTAGGTTGGTGTTGGTTAACTACTACTATATGGAAACAAAACAGGAACACCTCACGTGAAAACTACAATATGTGTAGTATATTGTATTTTTGTTGTTGCGAAAACTATAATATTGTATTGAAACATCTCACGTGCTTGGTATTTATTTAATTTAGAAACAAAACAGGAATACGGCTCTATGGAAAAGGAATGGAGAAATGAAATTTAAATATCCCATACAGCATTACTTAATTTATTTAAGAAACTTAGCATATATACCTCTTATAGGAGTTCATAGCTTTGTCGTTCAGGACCAAATAGTAACATTGTGCTGCAGAATGTAACTATTCATGAAAATAAATAACTTCGTATTTGCATAATATTCAGTGATGGATTTGAGAGTAATATACATGTCAAGTGTTAGCTCCTGATTAAGTTTATATTGGTGAACCTTTACACACAGCAGCTCCTGAGAAGAGGCAGCGGGTACCTTCAGCGTATAACCGATTTATTAAGTAAGCTTTAATCAATCAATTCCAAACTTGCACTGACAGCAATTAAGCTGCGCTGTGTTGTACTAATAATACGATTTTGACACATCAATTGCAGGGAGGAGATACGAAGGATAAAAACAAACAATCCTGACATAAGCCACAGAGAAGCCTTCAGCACCGCAGCAAAGAATGTTAGTACATTTTTTGCATAATGCATAGGCTATTATTGTACTACTCACTGTTTCACATGTGCATGTCACAATACTTCACAGTCGATCATTATGCATATTGATCCTATAGCACGAGTTTCAATGTATGTCTTGTGTAGAGAAATGTTCTAGTTGTTGGGCGGTACCATGCTACCATTGCACGGAGCATCCCTAAAACGTTATGATTTTAAAAATTGTGATATGTGTCTATAATCCTACAGAATTTCAAATCCATATTTGATCTACGTACACATAGAGTAACAGTGAGCATAAACCAGCTATAAAAAGTTTTTAGGGGTGCTAAGATTGACCACAAAATTTTTACCCAAAGTGTTAGTGGCATTAGGATCCTTCTGGTATAAGAGTTACAAGTTACAACTTACAACTGATCAAAGAGAAAACATATTAATTGCTAGATTACATAGTGCTCTACCATTTGCTTTTGCCATATCATACACTACAGCATATAACTGCGTCATTTCTAGGGCATGCTTGAACACACACAGAAAATTCTGGCATAATTCAGATTATCTTCCTTTAAAAAAATTCGAATACTTTCAGAGGGGTCCGGATCCTATTTTTAAAAAAAATTAGAATCTATATCTATGCTGAATCTCTCCAGAAACAATTGATATGAAATACTACTGTTAATTTATATAACTCTGCCTATTTCTATTTCAGTGGGCGCATTTTCCAAACATTCATTTCGGGCTAGGCTCCAATGAGAGCAGCAAGAAGCTGGACGAGGCCATCGCGGCGCCTATCCCCCAGAAAGTTCAAGGTCTCTACTGAGACATATATTCCTATATGCATGATACTTTCATATTGTAAGTAACTGAAGGAAAACCTAAGTTAATTTCTGAATCAGTTTGTGAGTGAGTACATACATCATGAGCGAGTGATATGCATGAAGTGAGAAAGAGGCATATGGGAAGTGTATGCAGCTAGCTAGCTATCGTACATGCATGTAGAAGACGTCTGAATAAATCCCTTGATCGCCAGTTTGTTGTTTAATTGCTTGAAAATAATCACCTTGCTTGAACATGTCTGTATTAGGATTTGGTTTGGCTAGTGCAGGTCACTTCATCCATCCTCAATTACCTTACATAGAAGATGCAATACATTTTTACCCAGTTGATTGCATTTGGTTATATACACAATCCGTATAAAAATGCAACATCATGCCGTGCAAAAAGCTAAGCCTCCTATAAAGTGGACGCTTACATGTAGCACCCATGTCCTTAATGGAAAACATGAAACTGACGGATGTTATATGTTGGATCAACAAGGATTTTATATCCAAAAGTCACACAAGGTAAAGTGGCAATTTAATATTAATGGCACAACGTTATGGTCTACTCTCTCGTTAAGTTACCGCCTTTCACAGGGATAATCCCTAGCTCGTACATGCCTCTTTGTATGATTACTGAGCCTCGAGGGGCGAGTACATATACAGGTACAAACATGGAGGGCAAGTAGTACAGGAAGATGATTTATCTCTAGAACATTCTAGTCAATATCTAGTTACAAATATCCATTGTGTACACGTATTTCGTATTATAACAGTATGCCTCTAGTGTCACAGGAACACATGGTTTGCGCTACAGAGTTTGATGTACTATTTCTGTTCCATAATTCTTGTCGTGGAACTAAAACCATGACAAGAATTATGGAACGGAGGGAATAATAATACCATTTATAACACCTCATGTAAAATACTCACTGCTTTATTGTTCATAAACCATGAACGTACTCTGTACATATTCAATTTGATCAACGAAATATGAGTTACATATCACAACGGTTGATTTTTGACTTATAACTCATATTTCTTGGTTAAATTGATGATATAGATTTTTTAAAAAGGGCAAAAGATAGACCCCATTCATTAAATGCGGAGAAGTTTAACAAGGTTTACAAACCCGAAGGCCAAAATAAAAGCTTTTTATCATGGCATAAAATTACGCAAGTGTTTTGCTCCGGCCAATGCCCAATTCCGTGCCTCGTTACAGAATTTGGATATGATGATGTGAGGAGGTGTAGAAATGTTGTGGAAGACTCTTGAATTGCGCTTGGTCCAAAGCTCCCAAGTAACAAGCCCGATGAGGGAAAGCAACACCTTTCGCCGCCCATGCCAATCGTGTACCATGTCAATCCACCAAGTTTAGACATCGTTGAAGCCATGCCAAGATTTTGTGTGAAGACGGGGAGATCGAGCCAATTCCTCACCATAGTCCATATTCAGAGGGAGAAACGACATTGAAAGAGCAATGTCGCTACCATCTCTGGAGTTCTCTTGCACATGGGCAAGGCCCACAATTAGGTCATCCATGCTTGGTGAGTTCATCCGCCATCCAAACTCGATTCTGAATGATGATCCACGTGAAGAACTTAAACTTATGAGGACCCTAATTTTTCTAAACAGTAACCTCGAAACTAGTTGATGTGGCCTTGATGAATTGGGCACGATAAGCAGAGGCCCTGGAGTAATGCCCGGAGGACGGCCCGCGAAATGGTGTTGGCTTTGCTGGCTTGGAATTGAACTTGGGACATGACCCGTCAAAGTTTGATGAATGCAAGTATGTGTTGTAACGTGAGCCCGTTGTCCAAGTTGATGTGGTAGACCCAAGCATTGTTGTGGAGAGCATCCATAATGCATCGATTCTTCTTTTTTGAAATGTCGAAGATAGAGGGACCCATGTCCTTACTCCGATGGCATGCTGCGCCCAAGCGGTTTGGCAAAGCTCGTTATGTTGTCGGCCCCAATAGTGATAGCAGTGAAAGTGTACAATAGGTCCATGTCCTTGGTATTGCACGGGCTACTGGTGTCCACCCAAGTACTGCCCGGGGTGGTACATTCAACCCATGGCCAATGGAACCCTGGAACACGCACATTTTCTCAAGGTTTACGACCCTGAGCCCTCCAAGAATGGTGAGGCAGCAAACGGTCTCCCAATTTATTTTGAATCCGCCCAAAGGAAAGCCCTTCTTATCCTGTAAATGTTGCAAGTCCTCATTCGGGATATCAATTGAGCTTAGGTGATAGATCATGATTGAGGTGAGGACTGCCTTGACTAAAGGTAGTGCGGCCTGCCTCAGTGAAATGTTTGCCCGTCCAAGGAAGTAATTTCTTTTTTGGAACTTTATCCTCAATGTGTTGGAAGTGAATCCCTCGCAACCTCCCGACGATCTAAAAATGTGTTTGTGTCTTATAAACCGGAAGGGAGGGTATGTCAACAGCCCAGCTACCTATGGGAGGACATGCATTTTTAGCCCAAATATTCTTCATGTAAAATAGTTAAGCCCAAGTAGTATATTCTTTGTATTCAGGCGACAAGAAACATGTATGCAAGTTTGTGTAACATATGGTAAATAGACCAGGTGGTACCAAAACCACGTGCGTCGCAGTAGCATATATTCTAGCCTTCTGGGAAAAAATACTTCATATTTTGTACTCCCTCTGTAAACTAATATAAGAGCGTTTAGACAACTAAAATAGTAATTTAAACGCTCTTATATTAGTTTACAGAGGGAGTACACCCCAATTTCCTTTATGTAGAACTAAGAGGGTGCATGCATTATTGGTCTAGCTAGGCCCGATATAGCTGCCGCCCTAGAACTTGGGGAAAAAAATCTGTTGTACTCCAAGAGATAGGTACATATAATCCAAGTTCATGATATATAAAGTTAAGTGTGTTTGGACTCAAAAGAATAATACTCCCTCTGTCCCATAATATAAGAACGTTTTTGACACTACGCTAATGTCAAAAATGTTTTTATATTATGGGACGGATGGAGTATCTGCTAGCTCGAAGTCCGTCTCTTCAAAAATCTGTCGTGATCTGGCGGGCCATATAATCCATTTGATTCACCCATAAAAGTTCACCTGCGCTGCACGCGCACGCTGGCCGTGGCCGGTCACTGTGGACTGTTGCAATGTCATCGTCGTCGGCCGGCTACGAGTGCCCCGCGCGCGCGTGTATGATCGCATGCATGCGTTCTGCCATGGCATGCATGCATGGCCCCTACACAAGCGCGCGCCCCCGTGCACAGAGGAGTAACCGTGCTAGAGAAATTAATCGACGGAATCTCTATCTAGCTCAGTGCTCAGCTCCCGCTCAGTGATCGCTGAGCGCCTGACCGCGTGTGTTATTTCGCTTTTAATGATTGTTTGTATTGTTTCCACTACTCATGGACAGAGGTAGACCATGGAGTGGCTGATATCTGCAGTGAAATTGAATGTGCTTGAGCCAGTGAAACTGAATGTGCAGTGAAATTGAATGTGCTTGAGTACCACCGTTGTTGGCTTGTTGCAAGATCGAGAAGGGGAGAAATGCATGCTAAAGGAGCGAGAAGGCATACGTTTCCTTCCAGGAGAAAGGAAAGATGAGACACCATGCACCACCCAATCCATCCATCTCGATCTTTCAGGTGGTCGCCGTCTGATTTGCTCCGAGCTTCCCATGCATGCATCCACGTAGGATCTACTAGTAGTACTCTCGATCTATCTTGCGTGTTACCGTACGAGTTTTAGGATGTCCCGCCAACATACATACTCCTCCTGCGTATGTACAGCAGGCTACGTATAGGTACACCTCCATCCGCATGTGCACTGTCACCTAGTACGTGCTACCGATCGATTGATCCAGCTGGATCGATGTCAAATAAAGCTTCCGACACCTGCGTCGACGCGTGGTCAGACCTAGCCTCACCTCAGCTGAGATGATAGACGACAGGACGAGGGACAAGCCGATGCAAGTACGCGTACGTACTGGGATTTTATACAGTCTGGTTTTACGGACATGAATGGAGCCCCGCCGGCGACTGGGTCAGCTCCAATAATGGAGTGAAGCTGAGATGGTCCCTGGTTCATATTGGTTTTTTCTTTTGAGGATCCCCTGGTTCATATTGGTGGGGCAGCAAAAGGATTGCTGCACCAACTCCTCCTCAATCATTCGCTTCCATTATACCTGAATGCCCTTCCAGTTGAGATTTTCCTTACTCCGTCCGCAACGGTTTTATGAGCCCACTTTGTATTTTCAACCGGGACCTCCTACATGACACGCATTGCGTCCTACAGATGTGCGCAAGAGGCTCCTCCGACTGCGCCTGCCCAGCACCGAGTGCTATGAAAACGGGACCTCCGCTTGTGAACGCTCATGCCTAGCCAGTAGATGAGCTTCGGTGTTTAAATATACCGCACGGGATATAAGAATTATCATCAATGATATATCTAACTATATTTTATAATTTTGTACACAGTTAGTTTCGTGAAAAGTGTTTAGTTTTAAAACGTCAACATTTTAAAATTTGTAAAAACCTTATACAAACTCGCACATTCTTTGGAAACGGAAATATATTTTGAATCTAAACTTTTCTTGATTTTTTCTTAAAATTCAAAACATAAATTATTTTGAAACCTAAGACTATTTTTGACAAATCTGGAAATTTTGAATTTCTTTTTGAAATTTTATGAGTTAAAATTTTTGTAAATCGGAACATTTTTTGAAACTCAGAATAAATTTAAAAAGCTGAAACATTTTTTCAAACATACGAACATTTTTTATGAAATCACGAACATTTTCAAAAAACTTGCAAAAAATTTCAACAGTAAAGCTAAAAAGAAAAGAAAAAGAAAATTATAAGAAAACCAGAAAATCCAATAAACAAGGCAACAAGAAAAAAAAGGTCCAGGAACATTCAAGACAGTTCCCAAAACCGGTAAAAAGCCAGGCTGGAACTTTCCAGAACCATCCCCAAACCGCGAAAGTGTTTTAACAATTTCATGGGGGTATATTTTTCAGTTTTCCCTTTTTTATCATATAATTTTTTAAATTCTAATGAATTTTTTTAAAAAAATACACCAACTTCTGTTAATGCATAAGCATTTTTTGTAAATACAAGAATACACACTTTTTTAAATACCTAAAGTTTTCTAGAAATGAGAATATTTAGACAAAAAACTTGAGCACATTTCTAAATATGATGAACATTTGTTAAATGAGCAATATTTTACAAAAGTGTGAAAACTTAATATCAGAAATAATTTTAACAATTTCATGGGTGTTCCTAAAAGTGTGTGATTACTTTTTAAAATATATGAATAAATTCTAAACAAAAGTAAATACAAAAATGTTTTATATTCAATGTACATAGAATGTAGTTCATTAATGGCTGCACTATCAGGCCACAACGTTGATGGCATATTGCCGAAAAAGGTTTTTCACCCCGATTTATATATATAAGCAAACAACCACCACTAGGTCCACAACATAACAGCCAGTCCAAGTCTAAAACCAACTCACACCACAACACAAGAAAAAACAAACAAAGGAGAAATCAAGCTGGGGACAACAGCAAAACAATTAATCCACGACCCAATAACCTGATAACGGAATTTCCTGATGGCCACCGTCCAAATGCTATGCTCTGTAATAGGCTGACCCATGTACTATGATGCTTCCACCCGGTTTTAGGTTTGGGGATGCATTTGACAGTTTTTATTTTTAAACTTTCTGTGTATTTTGATGGCTCTATTCTATATTTGTTCCTTTTCCTTTTTGTGTTTTTTTAGTTTTTATCACTTAAAGTTCATGCATAGTTTAAAAAAATTGTTCAATTCTTTAGAATTCATGAACTATTTTGCAAATTCGTGCACTTATTAAAAATTCACGAAAAAAATCACGTGAATATTTTGAAATTCAAAAATAAATTATGTACATTTTTTATTACAGGCCATTTAATGGAGTTCATGGTTTTTTTATAACTTCCGAACAATTTTATTATATTAGACTATTAGTGAACATTTTTTAAATGCAACATTGTTTTTAAATATTGGATTTTATAAAAAACGATAAAAATAAGAAAGCAACCAGAAAACAAAAGTCTGAAAAACCTACGGAAAAAAAATGAAAATATGCATCACATGAAGCGTTAAATGGGCGCGGCCCAGTGTGCATTTTAGCAATAATTTAGCACTTGAAGCGCTGAATTAGAGTCATCCCTAATAGCAACATAACACTCGACGTAAATCATTCAGACTACCCATAGTGGGGATTAACTTAGACTAGTAACATGCATATGTTACTAGTCTATCTTACTACCTCTATAGTGGGGAGTAATATATGTGTGGTGTCATGCAAAACTTCATTTATTATCTTGTATACTCATTTTGTCCTGGTATGTTTGATGTTACTCATATGTGAGTAATTAGCTATGTTACTCAAATCATATCTCGACTCATTTTATCATTTTCACATAAGCAAGTTTGTTGAGTTGTACCTTGTATTACTGCTGAAGTTACTCCCACTATGGGCAATCTGAAGGCCCTTGCTGCCATAAAGTGCGCTCAAAGATAGGCTTTGGGGTAACCTATCCGTGACCGTGACCTCTAACGTGTCTGATAATCGCGCTCCTGTTATTTTGAAAAAAAGTTCAAAAAAATAATTTTGAAATTTCTGAAAGTACTATTTATAAGTTTCAGAAATACCTGATTTTTAGCACGAACATGGATCTTCCTTGCATGTTTGTAAAGTTTCATTAAGTAATACGTTGATTTCTAACCTACGCAAAAGGGACAAATTCTGGACCAAAAACATAAATTGAAAGGCTAATTTTTATACACGTAATTACCTTCTGTGTACACTACACATGAATATATACGTTTTTGAGGGAACATGAAAATATATTTGTATGGTTGATACGTACGAATGATACATGTCTATGTATAACCAAACTTTTTTAGACTTTTTTGTGAAGTGGAAATTATTTTCCAGGAAAAAGAATAAAGAGCCTCCTAGAGCCCGACCTCCAATGCACATATCTGTCCCATTCTAAGAGGTATGAAAAATTAGCTAGTCGTAACTGTTAAAGGGAAAAGGATCAGATTCAGTAGATTGTGATCGACACAAATTATTGTTGAGTTGAACATATATAATGAGTGGTCATAGTTGTTAGACTTAAGGAACCATGTTTTTAACAAAAAAAAAACATGTTCTTACTATGGCACACTTTGTAAACAATCCAAACTTGATGATGAAGAAAAGGCTGTTCATTTTTTGTCAACTAGATTTAGTGCAAATTAAGAATGAAGAAGAGTTTATGTTTGGGTGTTGTGTCAGCTTTGTCTGTCTAGGACTGTACGTACCATGATCTTTCCTTTGCAGGCCCCACACATTACCCTATATGCAAACTTAGATCAATTCTAGCAGAGTCACCAAATCAGCCTGATCGACATAATAACCACCAATATGGTGATTTTAGCCGAAAAGGCCGCTCTAACAAAGTCGCCATCCAGTTCCATATAGTCATAATTTATGGAGGGCTCCATATATCAAGCCTGTGAGCCTCCATATCTAGAGGTTGCCATCGTTGGTTTGGAACTTCATCCGCCAACCGCTCCCATGGGAGGGAAGTTTCACCTCCTTCCTCAGGCTCCCGTGCGGCCCATCTCCTCTCCTTCCCCTTTCCTCTACCTCCTGCCCACTGGAATTGGCACCCTGTTGTGTAATCTGTACTCCCATATCATGAGACCAAGTGGATCTCATTATGCAGAAGATAGAGCAGATCTATCTAATGGCGTTGCTGGCTAGCGGATATGATCTATTCTTGTGTCACATCACTTTTCTTCTTCTTCGCAGGTAACTACTTGTGGGATGAGATGGGAATGTACTAATTAGGCCGTCTGTGTCCTTTTCCATCTGGAGCAAGTAGTGTTTGGGAAGAGCAACATCAGTTAGAATTGATGGTGTGGAAAGAGTGAGGCGGGGCAAAAATTGAGGCACATGCCTTATTCTTATTCCGACAACAACAACAACAAAATCTTTGTCAAATGTGTCTTTCCTAATGTTTTACCATAATATTTGAGTTACGAGTTTAGTGAGCATCTGAAGAGTCATGGAATTGTTTCACAACTTACACCACCTGAACACCACAAAGAACAACAAAGAGGCTTGTGTTTAGAATAAAATAAATGGGAACACAATAGAATTTCTAATACTATAGGTTGTCAATACTTTTGGTGATCCAAGGGAAATTGGACGTGTACCAATTTTTGTAGTTAAACGGAAGACTATACCAGAGGACATCTGAGCAATGAAGAAAGCAAGAGAGAATTTATTCCAGCTTTGAGAGTATGTAATTCACACCTTATAGTATCATCGCGACTGTAAATGCTTTGGTAGCATTTCAAGTGAAGACCCCTTTATGAGGAGAGAGAATGATCGATTGTTAGTATACGTGATTTATTATTTGCATATTCGAAGTATTGATTTGACTACAGAAGGCCTGATCAATAATGAAAATCATGTTGATAGATAACTTACGTAATCAATTTCTAAGCTAGACACAAACCAAAGGGGGTGAAGTGCAAAAAATAAATATCAAGGGAAAAAGGCTATTTTTAATCATCTAAGTCCTTCAAAAATATATTTATTCAAAGTTTTCTCCAAGGCTGGGGGGGGGGGGCAGTGCCCCGGGGCTAATACGTGGCTCTGTCATTGTATGGTGTAATATTGTATGATATAGGTCATTGTACAATGGCATGTTTTATGATATATGCCACTGTTTCCCACCAATAACAAAGAACTTTTTGTCCATGTCTGAGAATCTGAAAGGGGTGCCACTAAGGTTAGCTGCATGCTCCTAGTAAGTCCCACTTCTTGACGTTGTGTCAAAGAAGTGACAGGACAAGGGCATTCACATCCAAATTTTGCCCAGGGAAACAGAGATTTATACAATTTTGTATTATCGTTGCTAAGAAATTAACCAAGCTTGAACTCACTATGCACTACAAAGTAATAGCCAATTCCAAAGGGATAGGGGGTGTGTAATTTCCCATTGATGCCCTGCAAGTGGAAAGGGTTGAGTTCTGGCCTTTTCAAAGTAAGAGTATTGATCCAACAGAGAGCTTATGAAATATCATTTCCTCTTATAGAGGTTTTTCAGAATGTGCCTTCAAGTTATTTGTGATCCACTCGCAAAAAAATGTTAGTTGTGATCCAAATAAAAGGTGATGCAAAGGTGGAAATATTGCAAGAATGTTGTGACAAGAATTAAAGTGCACAAGAATAAAAGTAATGAACAAGGGAGTAACGGAATGATGAAATTTGTAGTCGGGCTAAGGCGTCTTCAGAACTCTTGTTTCAACACTAGTATGTTTGTTACTTAATTTTCCAAATGCACAACTTTGGGTTAAGGTAATGTGGCTTCTTTTCTCAAAGAACGAGATGAGCCATGCATACCAGCCCAAGGATCCATGTCTTCTAGTATATAGTGCAAATTGGCATCAAGATGAACCACAATATATTACAACAGGTAGGGTGCATAGGTTCTTATGTTACATCACTTGGCAAGGCAAAGGCGCCTCATGCGCATCATCAGTACACACATTATTAATTTATCATGGCCTCGAAGTCTAGTAGAGGAATACAAAAGACAGTGGGGATCCATCCAAAGGGACCCTGCTCGAAAACGATCCCCGCACACGAACTCGGCATCCTCAAAATACTCGCAATTAGCATACCACTTAGCTTTAGCAACCATACCATCTTGACCGCCCGATCATTGTAACTGGTAAGTCCTTTTAGTGATCCCGTAATTAATAACAGAAAGGTTCCACGCCCACTCCCTAGAGGCGGCCCTGAGTTATTGAACCCATTATGACAAGGGTTTCTACCAAGATTTGCAATAGTATTAAATTCCAGTTTTTAGACCAGATTGTTACACCTTTGAATGTAAACACTAGAATTAAAATAGGCATGGGTATGAGGAATTGGATTATTACAACCATTTGTTTGTGATTAGGATCATCATGACCTTAATTTGTACTCTAGAAGACACCCATTAAGATGTGCTTACAATGTATCGAAGTGAGGCTCGTCCTGCATCAAGAATCAGTTGTCCAACCACATGCCCTATCTGTCTCGCATGGCTACCTTGGTTATTAAGATATATCAGACAAAAGCATTGAGTGTTTAATGACTACACCTCATGTATCCCCAAGGACTGGTTCCATGCTACCGGACTAAACCTTTCTATCATGAGTGTTCAGAATAGCGATCCACATCCACCCTTCTCCTAGCCCCCTCCTTGATCAAACTCTACGATCCTAGGTACCTACAGGGCCGAAGCACGAGAAAGAGATACAATTTTATTTCACACATACATGACATTCATTCAAAGCCATTCCATCGACCCCTCATATAAACACATCAGGGTGCAAGGCTATGCCTTCACCCATTGCATTACTGAATTACTCACACGTGGAGATTGGACCACAAAAGCAAATCATTTAATAACACGTCATGACAAAAGCTTTGTTCATAATATGTCTTACAATGGTTGCCGGATACGATACATGGTTACAATTATGGCTAACTTGGAGGTGGATTATTGCGGCGAGGGAGATGGTGGTGGCTATGGAGATGAGATGGGAAATGATGGCCATTAGGGTTCATGAATGGCTTCTGGTGTGGAGACAAAAGTTTTGCGACCTGACCTTTGTGATTATGGTACAGGGTGATGGTGCCATGCACCGGGGGTGGCTTCTGCATAGGAAGCCCAATGGTTGACCCAGCAAGAGGCCCCTTAGGCCCACTAAGGAGGCAAACCCTGTTGGGGAACGTTGCAGAAAATAAAAATTTTCCTACGGTTTCATCAAGATCAATCTATGAGTTCATCTAGCAACGAGAGAGAGGAGTGCATCTACATACCCTTGTAGATCGAGCAGAAGCGTTCAAGAGAACGGGGTTGAGGGAGTCGTACTCGTCGTGATCCAAATCACCGGAGATCCTGGCGCCGAACGGATGGCACCTCCGCGTTCAACACACGTACGGTCAGCGTGACGTCTCCTCCTTCTTGATCCAGCAAGGGGGAAGGAGAGGTTGATGAAGATCCAGCAGCACGACGGCGTGGTGGTGGATGCAGCAGGGATCCCGGCAGGGCTTCGCCAAGCGTCTGCGGGGGAGAGAGGTGTAGCAAGGGGAAGGGAGGCGCCAGGTGCAAGGGTCCGGCTGCCCTCCCTCCCCTCCTCTATATATAGGGTCCTCAGGGGGGGCGTCGGCCCTAGGAGATGGGATCTCCTAGGGGGGCGGTGGCCAAGGGGGGTGCCTTGCCCCCCAAGGCAAGTGGAGGCGCCCCCTCCCCTAGGGTTCTCAACCCTAGGCGCGGGTGGGCAAGGGGGGCGCACCAGCCACCAGGGGCTGGTTCCCCTCCCACTTCAGCCCATGGGGCCCTCCGGGATAGGTTGCCCCACCCGGTGGACCCCCGGAACCCTTCCGGTGGTTCCGGTACAATACCGGTGACCCCGGAAACTTTCCCGATGGCCGAAACTCAACTTCCCATATATAATTCTTTACCTATGGACCATTCCTGAACTCCTCGTGACGTCCGGGATCTCATCCGGGACTCCGAACAACTTTCGGTTTGCTGCATACTAATATCTCTACAACCCTAGCGTCACCGAACCTTAAGTGTGTAGACCCTACGGGTTCGGGAGACACGTAGACATGACCGAGACGGCTCTCCGACCAATAACCAACAGCGGGATCTGGATACCCATGTTGGCTCCCACATGCTCCTCGATGATCTCATCGGATGAACCACGATGTCGAGGATTCAAGCAACCCCGTATACAATTCCCTTTGTCAATCGGTATGTTACTTGCCCGAGATTCGATCGTCGGTATCCTAATACCTCGTTCAATCTCGTTACCGGTAAGTCACTTTACTCGTACCGTAATGCATGATCCCGTGACCAGACACTTGGTCACTTTGAGCTCATTATGATGATGCATTACCGAGTGGGCCCAGAGATACCTCTCCGTCATACGGAGTGACAAATCCCACTCGATCCGTGTCAACCCAACAGACACTTTCGGAGATACCCGTGGTATAACTTTATAGTCACCCAGTTACGTTGTGACGTTTGGTACACCCAAATCACTCCTACGGTATCCGGGAGTTACACGATCTCATGGTCTAAGGAAAAGATACTTGACATTGGAAAAGCTCTAGCAAACGAACTACACAATCTTGTGCTATGCTTAGGATTGGATCTTGTCCATCACATCATTCTCCTAATGATGTGATCTCGTTATCAATGACATCCAATGTCCATAGTCAGGAAACCATGACTATCTGTTGATTAACGAGCTAGTCAACTAGAGGCTCACTAGGGACATGTTGTGGTCTATGTATTCACACGTGTATTACGATTTCCGGATAATACAATTATAGCATGAATAAAAGACAATTATCATGAACAAGGAAATATAATAATAATCCTTTTATTATTGCCTCTAGGGCATATTTCCAACAGTCTCCCACTAGCACTAGAGTCAATAATCTAGTTACATTGTGATAAATTGAACACCCATAGAGTTCTGGTGTTGATCATGTTTTGCTCGCGGAAGAGGTTTAGTCAATGGATCTGCGACATTCAGATCCGTATGTACTATGCAAATATCTATGTCTCCATCTTGAACATTTTCACAGATGGAGTTGAAACGACGCTTGATGTGTCTGGTCTTCTTGTGAAACCTGGGCTCCTTGGCAAGGGCAATAGCTCCAGTGTTGTCACAGAAGAGAGTGATCGGCCCCGACGCATTGGGTATGACTCCTAGGTCGGTGATGAACTCCTTCATCCATATTGCTTCATGCGCTGCCTCGGAGGCTGCCATGTACTCCGCTTCACATGTAGATCCCGCCATGACGCTCTGCTTGCAACTGCACCAGCTTACTGCTCCACGGTTCAACATATACACGTATCCAGTTTGTGACTTAGAGTCATCCAGATCTGTGTCGAAGCTAGCATCGACGTAACCCTTTACGACGAGCTCTTCGTCACCTCCATAAACGAGAAACATGTCCTTTGTCCTTTTCAGGTACTTCAGGATATTCTTGACTGCTGTCCAATGTTCCTTGCCGGGATTACTTTGGTACCTTCCTACCAAACTTACAGCAAGGTTTACATCAGGTCTTGTACACAGCATGGCATACATAATAGATCCTATGGTTGAGGCATAGGGGATGACACTCATCTCTTCTTTATCTTCTGTCGTGGTCGGGCATTGAGCTGAGCTCAATCTCACACCTTGCAATACAGGCAAGAACCCTTTCTTAGACTGATCCATATTGAACTTCTTCAATATCTTATCAAGGTATGTGCTTTGTGAAAGACCTATGAGGCGTCTCGATCTATCCCTATAGATCTTGATGCCTAATATGTAAGCAGCTTCTCCAAGGTCCTTCATTGAAAAACACTTATTCAAGTAGGCCTTAATGCTGTCCAAAAGTTTTATATCATTTCCCATCAAAAGTATGTCATCTACATATTATATGAGAAATGCTACAGAGCTCCCACTCACTTTCTTGTAAACGCAGGCTTCTCCATAAGTCTGCATAAACCCAAACGCTTTGATCATCTCATCAAAGCAAATGTTCCAACTCCGAGATGCTTGCACCAGCCCATAAATGGATCGCTGGAGCTTGCACACCTTGTTAGCATTCTTAGGATCGACAAAACCTTCCGGCTACATCATATACAGTTCTTCCTTAAGATGGTCGTTAAGGAATGCCGTTTTGACGTCCATCTGTCATATCTCATAATCATAGTATGCGACAATTGCTAACATGATTCAGACGGACTTCAGCTTCGCTACGGGAGAGAAAGTCTCATCGTAGTCAACCCCTTGAACTTGCCGATAACCCTTAGCGACAAGTCGAGCTTTATAGATGGTAACATTACCATCCGCGTCCGTCTTCTTCTTAAAGATCCATTTATTTTCTATCGCTCACCGATCATCGGGCAAGTCTGTCAAAGTCCATACTTTGTTTTCATACATGGATTCTATCTCGGATTGCAAGGCTTCAAGCCATTTGTTGGAATCTGGGCCCGCCATCGCTTCTTCATAGTTCGAAGGTTCACCGTTGTCTAACAACATGATTTCCAGGACAGGGTTGCCATACCACTCTGGTGTGGAACGTGTCCTTGTGGACCTACGAAGTTCAGTAGAAACTTGATCCGAAGTACCTTAATCATCATCATTAATTTCCTCTCCAGTCGGTGTAGGCACCACAGGAACATTTTCCTGAGCAGCACTACTTTCCGGTTCAAGAGGTAGTACTTCATCGAGTTCTACTTTCCTCCCACTTACTCCTTTCGAGAGAAACTCTTTTTCCAGAAAGGATCCATTCTTGGCAACAAAGATCCTGCCCTCGGATCTTAAGTAGAAGGTATACCCAATGGTTTCCATAGGGTATCCTATGAAGACGCATTTTTCCGACTTGGGTTCGAGCTTTTCAGGTTGAAATTTCTTGACATAAGCATCGCATCCCCAAACTTTTAGAAACGACAGCTTAGGTTTCTTCCCAAACCATAATTCATACGGTGTCGTATCAACGGATTTAGACGGAGCCCTATTTAAAGTGAATGTACCTGTCTCTAGAGCGTATCCCCAAAATGATAGCGGTAAATCGGTAAGAGACATCATAGATCGCACCATATCCAATAGAGTGCGATTACGACGTTCGGACACACCGTTATGCTGAGGTGTTCCAGGCGGCGTGAGTTGTGAAACGATTCCACATTTCCTTAAGTGTGTACCAAATTTGTGACTTAAATATTCTCCTCCACGATCTGATCGTAAGAACTTTATCTTTCGGTCATGTTGATTCTCTACCTCATTCTGAAATTCTTTGAACTTTTCAAAGGTCTCAGACTTGTGTTTCATCAAGTAGACATACCCATATCTACTTAAGTCATCAGTTAGAGTGAGAACATAACGATATCCTCCGCGAGCCTCAATGCTGATTGGACCGCACACATCAGTATGTATGATTTCCAATAAGTTGGTTGCTCGCTCCATTGTTCCGGAGAACGGAGTCTTGGTCATTTTGCCCATGAGGCATGGTTCGCATGTGTCAAATGATTCATAATCGAGAGACTCTAAAAGTCCATCAGCATGGAGCTTCTTCATGCGCTTGACACCAATGTGACCAAGACGGCAGTGCCACAAGTATGTGGGACTATCGTTATCAATCTTACATCTTTTGGTATTCACACTATGAATATGTGTAACATTACGTTCGAGATTCATTAAGAATAAACCATTGACCATCGGGGCATGACCATAAAACATATCTCTCATATAAATAGAACAACCATTATTCTCGGATTTAAATGAGTAGCCATCTCGTATTAAACGAGATCCAGATACAATGTTCATGCTCAAACTTGGCACTAAATAACAATTATTGAGGTTTAAAACTAATCTCGTAGGTAAATGTAGAGGTAGCGTGCCGACGGCGATCACATCGACCTTGGAACCATTCCCGACGTGCATCGTCACCTCGTCCTTCGCCAGTCTCCGCTTATTCCGCAGCTCCTGCTTTGAGTTACAAATATGAGCAACGGCACCGGTATCAAATACCCAGGAGCTACTACGAGCACTGGTAAGGTACACATCAATTACATGTATATCACATATACCTTTAGTGTTGCCGGCCTTCTTGTCCGCTAAGTATTTGGGGCAGTTCCACTTCCACTGACCCTTCCCTTTGCAATAAAAGCACTCAGTTTCAGGCTTGGGTCCATTCTTTGACTTCTTCCCGGCAACTGGCTTACCGGGCGCGGCAACATCCTTGCCGTCCTTCTTGAAGTTCTTCTTACCCTTGCCTTTCTTGAACTTGGTGGTTTTATTGACCATCAACACTTGATGTTCCTTTTTGATTTCTACCTCTGCTGGCTTCAGCATTGAAAATACTTCAGGAATAGTTTTCACCATCCCCTGCATATTGTACTTCATCACAAAGCTCTTGTAGCTCGGTGGGAGCGACTGAAGGATTCTGTCAATGACCGCCTCGTCCGGGAGGTTAATGTCCAGCTGGGACAGGTGGTTGTGCAACCCAGACATTTTGAGTATGTGCTCACTGACAGAACTATTTTCCTCCATCTTACAACTATAGAACTTGTCAGAGACTTCATATCTCTCGACCCGGGCGTGAGCTTGGAAAACCATTTTCAGCTCCTCGAACATCTCATATGCTCCGTGTTGCTCAAAACACTTTTGGAGCCCCGGTTCTAAGCTGTAAAGCATGCCGCACTGAATGAGGGAGTAATCATCAGCACGTGTCTGCCAAACGTTCAAATCGTCTTGCAGTGCTGGGAGAGCAAGTGGGTCACCTAACGGTGCTTCAAGGACATATGCTTTCTTGGCAGCTATGAGGATGATCCTCAGGTTCCAGACCCAGTCCGTATAGTTGCTGGCATCATCTTTTAGCTTGGTTTTCTCTAGGAACGCCTTGAAGTTCATGTTGACATGAGCGTTGGCCATTTGATCTACAAGACATTTTTGCAAAGATTTTATACTAAGTTCATGATAATTAAGTTCATCTAATCAAATTATTTAATGAACTCCCACTCAGATTAGACATCCCTCTAGTCATCTAAGTGTTACATGATCCGGTCGACTAGGCCGTGTCCGATCATCATGTGAGACGTACCAGTCATCATCGATGAACATCTCCATGTTGATCGTATCTTCCATACGACTCATGTTCGACCTTTCGGTCTCTTGTGTTCCGAGGCCATGTCTGTACATGCTAGGCTCGTCAAGTTAACCTAAGTGTTTTGCATGTGTAAATCTGTCTTACACCCGTTGTATGGGAACGTTAGAATCTATCACACCCGATCATCACGTGGTGCTTCGAAACAACGAACTATCGCAACGGCGCACAGTTAGGGGGAACACTTTCTTGAAATTATTATGAGGGATCATCTTATTTACTACCGTCGTTCTAAGTAAACAAGATGCAAAAACATGATAAACATCACATGCAATCAAATAGTAGTGACATGATATGGCCAATATCATATAGCTCCTTTGATCTCCATCTTCGGGGCTCCATGATCATCTTCGTCAATGGCATGACACCATGATCTCCATCATTGTGTCTCTATGAAGTTGCTCGCCAACTATTACGTCTACTACTATAGCTAACGGTTTAGCAATAAAGTAAAGTAATTACATGGCGTTAAATCATTGACACGCAGGTCATACAATAATTAAGACAACTCCTATGGCTCCTGCCGGTTGTTATACTCATCGACATGCAAGTCGTGATTCCTATTACAAGAATATGATCTCATGCATCACAATATATCATTCATCATTCATCACAACTTTTGGCCATATCACATCACAAAGCAATTGCTGCAAAAACAAGTTAGACGTCCTCTAATTGTTGTTGCATCTTTTACGTGGCTGCAATAGGGTTCTAGCAAGAACGTTTTCTTACCTACGAAAAAGCCACAACGTGATTTGTCAACTTCTATTTACCCTTCATAAGGACCCTTTTCATCGAATCCGCTCCAACTAAAGTGGGAGAGACAGACACCTGCTAGCCACCTTATGCAACTAGTGCATGTCAGTCGGTGGAACCTGTCTCACGTAAGCGTACGTGTAAGGTCATTCTGGGCCGCTTCATCCCACAATACCGCTGAAGCAAAATAAGACTAGTAGTGGCAAGAAAGTTTACAACATCTACGCCCACAACAGATTTGTGTTCTACTCGTGCAAAGAGAACTACGCATAGACCTAGCTCATGATGCCACTGTTGGGGAACGTTGCAGAAAATAAAAAATTTCCTACGGTTTCACCAAGATCAATCTATGAGCTCATCTAGCAAGGAGAGAGAGGAGTGCATCTACATACCCTTGTAGATCAAGCGGAAGCATTCAAGAGAACGGGGTTGAGGGAGTCGTACTCGTCGTGATCCAAATCACCGAAGATCCTAGCGCCAAACGGACGGCACCTCCGCGTTCAACACACATACGGTCAGCGTGACGTATCCTCCTTCTTGATCTAGCAAGGTGGAAGGAGAGTTTGATGAAGATCCAGCAGCACGACGGCGTGGTGGTGGATGCAGCAGGGATCCCGGCAGGGCTTCGCCAAGCGTCTGCGGGAGAGAGAGGTGTAGCAAGGGGGAAGGGAGGCGCCAAGTGCAAGGGTCCGGCTGCCCTCCCTCCCCCCTCTATATATAGGGTCCCCAGGGGGGCACCGGCCCTAGGAGATGGGATCTCCTAGGGGGGGAGGCGGACAAGGGGGGTGCCTTGCCCCCCAAGGCAAGTGGAGGCGCCCCCTCCCCTAGGGTTCCCAACCCTAGGCGC
>NC_041389.1:566828260-566857170 GCF_002162155.2 Triticum dicoccoides | reverse complement strand
AAGGAGGGGCTCACCAGCCCACCAGGGGATGGTTCCCATCCCACTTCAGCCCATGGGGCCCTCCGGGATAGGTGGCCCCACCCGATGGACCCTCGGGACCCTTCCGGTGGTCCCGGTATAATACCAGTGACCCCCAAAACTTTCCCGATGGCCGAAACTCGACTTCCCATATATAATTCTTTACCTCCGGACCATTCCGGAACTCCTCGTGACGTCCGGGATCTCATCCAGGACTCCAAACAACTTTAGGTTTGCTGCATACTAATATCTCTACAACCCTAGCGTCACCGAACCTTAAGTGTGTAGACCCTACGGGTTCGGGAGACACGTAGACATGACCGAGACGGCTCTCCGACCAATAACCAACAGCAGGATCTGGATACCCATGTTGGCTCCCACATGCTCCTCGATGATCTCATCGGATGAACCACGATGTCGAGGATTCAAGCAACCCCGTATACAATTCCCATTGTCAATCGGTATGTTACTTGCCCGAGATTCGATCGTCGGTATCCTAATACCTCGTTCAATCTCGTTACCGGTAAGTCACTTTACTCGTACCGTAATGCATGATCCCGTGACCAGACACTTGGTCACTCTGAGCTCATTATGATGATGCATTACCGAGTGGGCCCAGAGATACCTCTCCATCATACGGAGTGACAAATCCCAGTCTCGATCCGTGTCAACCCAACAGACACTTTCGGAGATACCCGTAGTATACCTTTATAGTCACCCAGTTACGTTGTGACGTTTGGTACACCCAAAGCACTCCTACGGTATCCGGGAGTTACACGATCTCATGGTCTAAGGAAAAGATACTTGACATTGGAAAAGCTCTAGCAAACAAACTACATGATCTTGTGCTATGCTTAGGATTGGGTCTTGTCCATCACATCATTCTCCTAATGATGTGATCTCGTTATCAATGACATCCAATGCCCATAGTCAGGAAACCATGACTATATGTTGATTATCGAGCTAGTCAACTAGAGGCTCACTAGGGACATGTTGTGGTCTATGTATTCACACGTGTATTACGATTTCCGGATAATACAATTATAGCATGAATAAAAGACAATTATCATGAACAAGGAAATATAATAATAATCCTTTTATTATTGCCTCTAGGGCATATTTCCAACAAACCCATGAGAAGGGCCTAGAGCGACCTATAGGCGGTTTTGTGACCTTCGTGGACTCCAAGCCAGGAGAGCGGCTGGATAGGTCGCATCTCCCTCATGTAAAACCTAGCTCCCAGCGTGGATATACAGGGGAGCTTGAGGCCCTTAGATGCATATATTCTCCCGTAGAACAACTATTTGTAACAATCTCATCTACACCAATGTACTCCATTGCATGAGGCATCCCTCCACCATGAATAACAATAACAAGCAGAATGTAGGGTATTACTCTTCGGAGGCCCGAACCTAGGTAACTCGTGCATGCGGGCTCTGTCCCAGTACTCCCGTCCATGCAAGGCACCCTACCGAGGGATTTTTTGCTTCGTCATGGGGCCCTTTATAAAAGTGGTTGGATACTTGGGTTGGACACCATGGTGCCGCTGGCACATGGTACGAGCCGTGCACTCGTACTAGATGACATCTTCTGCTCTGGATTGCCTTGTGCGCCACCCACTTGATCTCTTCTTTCTCCATTTTGCGCCTTTCCATGTAAATGATTGATTTTATCCATATATGGCCCATTTCCCCGTGGAAACAAAATAAAGAGAGAATTTCGTAATTTCTTGCATTCATTAGTCATTAGTGCAAACATCTGAGGGAAATCTCAGATTTAATAAGATAAACCAGTTTAATCAATGGTGTGATGAGTGCAAAAAAAGCACTCATCAACCTCCCCAACCTTAAACCTCGACCGTCCTCGATCAACATAGACAGAAATCCAAACTGTAAGGAACTCAATTGTTTAAACTAAAATAAAAATGATTGATTCACTTACGATTGGTATGCCTAGATAGCCCTCCGCTTGTTCGCCTGAAAACTTAGTATAGCTGTAGCGGTGACATGGTTATTATGCAAGTGCTAGTGAAGCAAACATAGTCAACACAAAAGCTCTTTCTATACTAGACAAACAACAAAGTAACTTTCATTCTATTTACTCTAGTTGACACTTGCTTGCCGGCTGCCGCGAACGCATGAAACAAAATTTTCTTTCTTTAGCAATGAAAACATAAATTACGAGAGTGTGAAAGGTATGTAAAGACAACATGATACTAGAGTAACTCGCTAACACCCGACCCAAGAGTGTCTCCTCATCAAGGGTCTCAAGCACTTCATTTCAATCATTACTTTCTAAAACTTTCGTCGTCTAGTAACGGGATTATGTCAAAGAAATGATACATGCATAGAGTTTCGTTGTGGCTTAAATATGAGTACTATGGACCAATATGTTGCCTCTTTCAAGTTCTTTTGATCAGTACTCATTTATTATCACATACACACACTCTTCAAGAGGAAGCTGAATAATATTCGATGTAGGGTTGCCACTACGAACGTTAACAAATCCATAGCCGAAATCAGAGCCAAAACTCAGGTGGATCGTTCATTCTAATTATTATTTCTGGAATGTGCACATCATTCAATTTGCCTACCCGGAATAAACACCCCATCATCACCTAAATCAATACCTCCATGTCGGCAGGGGCGGATCTCCCGGTAGGGCGCTCGGCCTACCTTGATTTTTGGCGATTCTGTTATATATATACAACCTGATCAATCGCTAAAAGAGTAAATCCAGCTAAATTTCACCGTGAAACGTTTTTGGCCGTGATGAAATATTGCAGAGTGCTCCTCTCTGGCGCCCTCAGCGCCCGCTAACGTAGTTGGCGCTCGAAGGAGCGCGGTAGTGGGCCGGCCCAGTATCTCTCGCACCAGATGCTCAAAAACAAACGCGAAGAAAAATGCACACGAACCCACATGCATTTGCTGACGGACTTGGCGCTTCTACCACTGCACTAGGATAGCTTCTTGTGTTTTATGCGGAAACAACACTATTTGACCATGTTTAAACCCCAGTACAAATTATTTTGAAAAAAGGAAGGACAATTTGACCAAGAATTCATGAATTTTAAAAAAAATCGTCGATTTTGACAAAAGGTCATGGATTTCAAAGAAATGTTCACAAAATAAATCATCATTTTTTCAAAAAAGTTCACGAATTTGAAAAAAGTTCACCGGATTTTGATAAAAGAAAAAGTTCATGAATTTGAAAAAAGTTCACCTGATTTTGGTAAAAGAAAAAGTTCATGGATTTCAAAAAAGTTCACGAATTTCAAAAAAGTTCACCGGATTTTGAAAAAGTTCATCGATTTTGATAAAAAAGTTCACGGATTTGACAAAAGTTAATCGATTTTGATATAAAAAAGTTCATGGATTTAAAAAATGTTAATCGATTTTGATAAAAAAAGTTCACGAATTTCAAAAAGTTCATGAAAATTGAAAAATGTTAATCGATTTTGAAAAAAAGTTCATCAATTTTCGGAAAGTTCATCGATTTAGAAAAGAAGTCGATTGATTCTCAAAAAAAGATCATCGATTTTGAAAAAAGTTCACAAAATTTGGAAAAGGTTCATCAATTTTGAAAAAAGGTCATCGATTCTCAAAAAAAAATTCATCAATTTTCAAAAAAAATCGTCCTTTTTTAAAAAAGTTCAAAAATCTGAAAAAGTTCATTGATTTTGAAAAAATGTTTGTTTAATTTGAAAAAGGTTCATTGATTTTGAAGAAAGTTCATTCAATTTCGAAAAAAGAAATAAAAACTTTCCAATAAAAAGAGGAATATGAAAAAAGAAAAAGGGAAAAAGAGGAAAGAAGAAAAGCGGTCAAAAGATGGAAAATGAATAAATCATGTGTTATTGGTGGGGTGGTTAGCATAGCTTATGTTAGAGCAGCAGATCGCGGGTTCGATGCTCACCGGGCGTACAGTTTTTTGCCATTAGAAACAGAAAGAGAAAACGAAGATGGGCGGGCGCACAGTTTTTTGCCATTAGAAACAGAAAGAGAAACACAAAGATGGGCCGGCCTAGCGCACAGGGAAGGGTGTGCGCCCGTTTGCGAAATGTGAAGAAAGGGGCGCTTAAGGCGCCGAATAGGAACCATCAACATTGCACCCACCTAGACAACTTATTGGGCCATAGCAACTAGAAGGTCCCGGGCCAGGGCGGGCGCCTGTTTGCCCGGCCTATGGGCCGGGCCTGGTCCCGTACCAGCATCGCTCGATCCAGTCATCGAGTCCTACGTTTGTCATTAGAAACAGAAAGAGAAAACGAAGATGGGCGGGCGCACAGTTTTTTGCCATTAGAAACAGAAAGAGAAACACAAAGATGGGCCGGCCCAGCGCAGAGGGAAGGGTGTGCGCCCGTTTGCGAAATGTGAAGAAAGGGGCGCTTAAGGCGCCGAATAGGAACCATCAACATTGCACCCACCTGGACAACTTATTGGGCCATAGCAACTAGAAGGTCCCGGGCCAGGGCGGGCGCCTGTTTGCCCGGCCTATGGGCCGGGCCTGGTCCCGTACCAGCATCGCTCGATCCAGTCATCGAGTCCTACGTTTTTCCACGCCATGCCATGCTTCCCCTCGACATGAACCCTAGCAGCCAGCAAGAGTGACCTGCGTTCACGGCGGACAGCAGGAGGGCCGAGCACGTGTTGGAGGTCGACGACCACCAAGAGCGAGCATGGACGTGATCGCTTACTTGTGTTTCCGGCGGCCAGCAGGAGCTCACTGCGGCGTGAGGCCGACGGCTAGAAGGCACGAATGGAAAGGAAAAATGGCTAGCAAAGACGAAGGGGAGAGGTAATTTGTTTTTGAATTTTATTGTCATTTCTTCAAATAATGGTCTGACAATCTACAACTACCATGCAGTGATTAGTGCCATTTTTTGTGATGAATAAAGATTAATGCATTGGGTGTTTCCTTTTTAAACCTGATCGAATGGATGACACAAAGCGACACATGTGATAAGCAATTCAAATTATTCAAAAAGAATGGATGACAAACTTGGTTATGGGGTTTTCTCCAAATTAATTTGGTATGACAATTGAAAAAATGCAATTGCGGTGTTGTTAATTTCATTTTGGATCATAAAGTTATCCTTAAGAGTTCGCCCCACTTTAAAAAAGTTTTGTTCTAATCGCTTCCCTACTGATGGCACTGGCTCAGGGACGTGGCTGAGGGCAGGGTGTCCGCCATGACTCTCTCATTGTTTTTTGTGTCCTCTTTTGGTACCTTGGCTGCCTCGGCGAGGATTTTTTATTATTATTTTGTGAATTTAAAATTTGTATTACTCAAACCTCATCATGATTACAATCAGAGCTAGCAAGCTCCACTGCTTTAGGAGGACCAAAACCTAACCAAGTAATAGCTCTACCTTTCACCCTTGCAAAAATAGCCAAACAATTCCTAACTTTATTTTAGGACCTAGGAATATAATTAATACTAGTCTCACAAAGACTCATCAAATGCTTTATCGGCGAAGAAGTTGTTAAGGTCTCCAGAGAACTTAAATACCTCCTCCCAACGTAAATCTCTGTATGTGATGTGCCTGTGTCCGTCGCCATTGAGCGATTCTTCTTGTCCTTTTTGGAGTGTGTATTTTTTTTTCCCAATCACATCACTCGGTATATATATTTAGTTGCATACAATGGCAACAAAGAAGGGAAGGGGCTGTTTGGATTGTGCCTCATCTTGCCCCACCAATTTTTTGGCATTACCAATAGAAGGGCATGACCAATTTTTTGGCAAGTGGCCATCGTTTAGATTGCAGCCATTCAGGGGCTGTTTGGTTTAGAGCCGTGACTTGCCCGACCAAAAAATTGGTCGTTGGCTAGCCTGGTGGTGGCGTTTGGATCGGATCCAAATAATTGGCAGCCAGTCCCGCCTCAGCCTTCCCTCCTTCTTTTGCGCTAATTAGTTGGCAGAATCGCGAGCGAGGGAATCGTTCGCCAATTTTTTGGCTAGCCAACAGCCCCTACGATTTGGCAGGGCTGAGAAGGGCACGAACCAAACAGCCCCTCATATTTGGTTGGTACACATGCGGAGTAGCCTGCTACATGCATGTTGTGAGGACCCACAGATTAATTATAGCTTGCATGCACCATATACTAATAAAATAAAGGGGAAGGTACCTGAGACCCACCAAGGCAGAGAGTGCACGACACAATGCCAAAATTTTGGCGAAGCTTTTCGCCGCCCTGAACTCGCCCGTGCATTGGCCAAAACTACACTGGCGTATGGCAGGCGTGCTGGGCGTGCCAATTCTTTGGTACTAGTCCAAACGGCCACCAAATTTGACGGGCTTGTCAATTTTTTGGTAGGGCTAGTTTTGGTCGAGATCCAAACACACCCGAAGTGTTCATTTCCCTTGTAGAGGACGTACACCCAACAAGAAAAGGAAGAAGAAAAAATAGTGGATATAAGGTGGAACAAGAATGCGGTGTGGATCAAACACGACACACAAGCTTCCCATTTCCTCCTCTACATCGGTTTCCCTCCGAGGAAAACGAAGGAAGCCTACCCGAGCAAGAATCAAGAAAGCCGTAGACGAAGCCAGCGCGTCGCATGCATGCAGGAGCCGCCGGCCTGTCCCGATCATCTGTTCTCGTCGCCGAGCGACGAGGGGCTCCTCCAGAAGCCGGCGCCGTAGAACCTCGACCACACCTCGTTCTCCATTTCCCCCGCCTCCTCCTCCGGCGGCTGACCCGCGGGCCAGACCACCGCCGCGTCGCCGGGCCCGGCCACGGTGCCGTCGTCGACGAGCAGCTCGTACATGTCCACCGCCTGCCCCGCCGAGGCCGAGCGGCGGCGCCGGCGCGCCCGGACCGCGCGCCGGCAGAGCGCGGCTGGCGCGCGGACCGTGGCGAGCACGACGACCTCCACCATGACGCACGGGAAGCAGCAGCACACGGCGGCGCACCCGGCCGCCGTGCCGCCGGCCACCTCGCCGCAGCGGGGCTGCCTGCCGCTGCGGCTGACATGGTCGCTGTCGCAGCGCTGGTGGCCGTGCGCATGCGGCTGCGGGTGGCTGTGCGAGCGGCGCGGCTGGAAGGCCGCGGACCGCCTGAGCGGGGGCTTGGGAGCGTCCTGCGCCCTCGCCGCGGCGACGGCCACGGAGGTGGCGGGGGCGGAGGCCTCGGAGCGGTGGCGGGGCTTGCTAGAGCGGATGGTGGCCATGCCTTGGCTTGCCTGGGCGAGTCGTTCGCGCGCGGGTGGCCTTAGAGCAGGCGCGGCGGCCACCACGTGGAACGCCCGCCGAAGAAAGTAGTACGTGCGCTCGGCGGGAGGGGAAGCTTAAGGCGTGGGTGGATGACGAGGGTCGCGCTTAAATGGGTGCTGCGGGTCGGGCGGCCATCGCGGCGGCGAAACCGGCCGGCCTCTCTCTCTCTCCATTATTGGATTATTGGGGCGGGGCAGACAGGAAGGCGGAAACGGAAAGACGCCACGGAGCGGAGCAGAGCAGAGCAGCAGACATGCGTGCGTGCATGCATGCGCGCGCACGTTTCGTGGGAGGAGCCGGCCAGCCAAACTTCGTGTGCGAATCTCTACCGTTGCGACTTGCGAGGCCGGCAGCAACGTGGCGCGGAGGGAATGTTGGGCAGCGACACTGTTTGCTTGCTATGCTCTGCGTCGGTACTACCACGACGGAACGGATCCAAATCTTTCGGTTGCACGATCGAACCTCCGTGTCGCATGCGGTGTCGTCTCGTCTC
This sequence comes from Triticum dicoccoides, assembly GCF_002162155.2. NCBI lineage: Eukaryota > Viridiplantae > Streptophyta > Magnoliopsida > Poales > Poaceae > Triticum > Triticum dicoccoides. Next base: position 566,849,443 of record NC_041389.1, on the reverse strand, counting down.
GCGCATCCTCGTGCGCTTTGCGTCCGATTCTCGTGTGGTTTTCCCTTGGATGTATTTTCCGGGACCGATTTTAGAGCATGTTCAACACCTGGCCTATTTTAGGGCATCAAAAGTTGATGTGTCTGCAAGGAGAGCCTGTTGCCCCCCTGCTTTTCAATCTGGTGGTAGACACTTTTGCTAGAATGATAGATGAAAGTGCTCGGGCTGGCTTGGTTAGAGGGTTGTGCCCGGAATTAGTTAGAGGAGGAGTGATGTGTCTGCAGTATGCAGATGATACACTTCTTTTCTTGAAAATGATAGTAGAGTTGCCCTTAATCTGAAATGGGGTTTAACTTGCTTTGAGCAAATTTCTTGAATGAGAATTAACTATGATAAGAGTGCTCTGATCCCCATAAATATGGAGAGTGGGGATTTGGGGGTGTTTTTGGATATCTTCCAGTGTGTTACTGGATGCTTCCCAATTAAATATTTGGGAATTCCTTTGCACTTTGATAAGTTGAGTAGGGAAGACTTACAAGCTTTGGTTGACAAAATTCTTGCTAGGATTGTTGGGTGGAGGGGAAAACTGTTGTCATATTTGGGCAAGATAACACCGATCAGATCTTGTTTGGCCAGTATTTCCCTGTACCTGTTGTCTTTTTTCAAGTTCCCTAGATGGGCCATTAATCTGATTAACTCACACATGGCAAATTGCCTTTGGAGCGATAGCGAAGGAGCTCATAAGATTCATTTGGCCAACTGGCCTTCTATATGTATGAGAAAAGAATATGGGGGCTTGGGGGTTCTAAACCTCCAGGATATGAATGTGTGTCTAATAGGGTAGTGGGTTAAAAGGTATTTAGCTGGGGAAGGCTCGCTGTGGAGGAAGGTAGTGGATAGTAAATACAATACTAGGAACCCCAATATTCTTTGCTGCCAAGATACCCATCCCTCCCAGTTCTGGAAAAGCTTTATGTGGGCTTTGCAGGCTGTGAAGTTGGGGTATAAATGGAAGGTGGGAAATGGGAATAAAGTGAGGTTTTGGGAGGATATCTGGCATGGGAATGCCCCTTTAGCTACGCAGTTCTCGGACTTGTATTATCTTGTCCAGGAAAAGAACAGAACGGTGGCTGAACTGTGGGATGGTAACGAACTTAAGTGTACTTTTAGAAGAACCTTTTCTGATGAATTAATGGTCCAATGGCTGGACTTGGTTAATATTGTGAGATTGACTCCTTTCAGTGGGGAGGAGGATTCCCTGATTTGGCAATATGAGTCTAAGGGGATTTATTCCTCTAAATCCCTGTATGCTATTGCCAATTTCAAGGGTGTACAACCTATCTTCTTGCCTGCTGTTTGGAGTGTTAGAATCCCTCCGAAAGTACAAGGTTTTTTGTGGCTTTTTTCTCAGAACAAAGTTATGACTTGTGATAATTTGAGAAAAAGAGGGATGGTTAAACCTTTGGAATGTGTGCATTGCAAAGAGATTGAATCGGTTTACCACCTCTTTTTTGAATGTATAGTTGCCAGAAAATTTTGGAGCGACATTGAAAACTTGTTCAGTGTACGAATAGTGGACTTTGAGTCGCTTGCAAATTGTGGTTGTGCAAGAAAAAACATATGCTTCTTAATGTAGTTACCTCTGCTATCCTGTGGGGAATGTGGAACTTTAGAAATGCTACTGTATTTAATAGGATCTCTTGGATGTCAATGAAGCAGGTGATGGGGATGGTGTACAGGTATCTGAGGGATTGGACAAAACCATTTCCAGAACTGCAATCGGGCGCGGTAAGGGCCTTTCAGGATTGGCCGTGGGCGAGTCTGAAAGCACCGTTTGCCTTGGAGCCGGACTGAACAACTACCATGGAGGGAGGCGACTGGGAGGCGACTGGGAGCGCCACGCATGGAGGACGTATGACGCTGGCCTACCAGATGAAACACCCTGAAGAGGCGGACTCCATCCAGGTGGTCTTCTCGGGCCTGTGACTGGTCTAATGCCTTGTAAGGAAGTGGCAGTCTGCTCCAAGTGGGGTTGTAAGCTGAAAAACGAGTTTAGTTTCTTTTTTATTTTTGGTGGAGAAGACAGTAGACGCTCTCCCCCCTCTTCTTTGTTGTAAGTTGAACGTTGGATGGTCTGGTTTCTTCCAATGGAATGGAACCGGGGGGTGAGCCCCTTTTCTTCAAAAAAAAAGTTGATGGAGTAAAATATTTGGGAATGGCTAGTGGTAAGTTGACTGAAATTTTAATTTAGGTCAGTCGATTTTGTTTCAGCCGTTGGATGGAAAATATGTGGTTTAGATTGCTTCTTCAACTTCCAGACCACCTCCCTCATCTTCTTCCCTCAACCGCCAAACGTACCACCGGCCGAACCGCCGGCCACCACCGCCTGCGTCCGGAGGCGATCCCACGCAGCCTCGCCTTTCGGCCCTCCCCTCAACCTCCTCCCACCACCATGTTGCCGCCGCCCCCAGCCATCCCTCTAGCCCCGGCGATGCCCAGTTATTTTTTGGCGATACTGCACCACCCCCACACCCCTAAGATAGATAATGGGCGTCCAGTAAGATAGATAGTGGGGTCGCCGGCGAGCTCCTTCCTTCCCTCCGGCGACCTTCTTCCTGTTGGGGAACGTAGCAGAAATTCAAAATTTTCTACGCATCACCAAGATCAATCTATGGAGAGACTAGCAACGAGAGAGAGAGGGAGTGCATCTTCATACCCTTGAAGATCGCTAAGTGGAAGAATTACAAGAACACGGACGTTGGAGTCGTTCACGAAGTGATTCAGATCGCGGCCGAATCTGATCTAAGCACCGAACAACGGTGCCTCCGCGTTCAACACACGTACAGCCTGGGGACGTCTCCTCCTTCTTGATCCAGCAAGGGGAGAGGAGAAGTTGAGGGAGAACTCCGACAGCACGATGGCATGGTGGTGATGGAGCTCGTGGTTCTCCGGCAGGGCTTCGCCAAGCACTACGGAGGAGGAGGAGGTGTTGGAGGAGGGAGAGGGCTGCGCTAGGGGAAGGGTGCGGCTGCACTCTCTCTCCCTCACTATATATAGGGGCAGGGAGGAAGGGGAGGCGCCCTAGGGTTCCCTAGGGGAGGGGCGGCGGCCACAGGGGAAACCCTAGATGGGTTTGGGCGCCCCACCCCCTACGAAACTTGCCCCCAAGTCGGGAGGGGCGACTGCCCTAGGGGTGGCGCCCCCACCTCTCCTGGTTACGTGAGATGGGGTGGGAGGGGCGCTCAGCCCCTTAGTGGGCTGATGTGCCCTCTCCCCTTGGCCCATAAGGCCCCCCAACGCTTGCCGTGGCCTCCGAAACCCCTTTGGACATGCTGGTCATCACCTGGTACCCCCGGAACAATTCCGGACTCCAATACCCTTCGTCCAATATACCGATATTCACCTCCGGACCATTCCGGAGCTCCTTGTCATGTCCGGGATCTCATCCGGGACTCCGAACAACCTTCGGTAACCACATACTATTTCCCATAACAACTCTAGCATCACCGAACCTTAAGTGTGTAGACCCTACGGGCTCGGGAACCATGCAGACATGACCGAGACGTTCTCCGGTCAATAACCAACAGCGGGATCTAGATACCCATGTTGGCTCCCACATGTTCCATGATGATCTCATCGGATGAACCACGATGTCAAGGATTCAAGCAATCCCGTATGTAATTCCCTTTGTCAATCGGTATGTTACTTGCCCGAGATTCGATCGTCGGTATCCCAATACCTCGTTCAATCTCGTTACCAGCAAGTCACTTTACTCGTTCCGTAATGCATGATCCCATGACTAACTACTTAGTCACATTGAGCTCATTATGATGATGCATTACCGAGTGGGCCCAGAGATACCTCTCCGTCATACGGAGTGACAAATCCTAGTCTCGATTCGTGCCAACCCAACAGACACTTTCAGAGATACCTGTAGTGCACCTTTAAAGCCACCCAGTTATGTTGTGACGTTTGGTACACCCAAAGTACTCCTACGGTATCAGGGAGTTACACAATCTCATGGTCTAAGGAAATGATACTTGAGATTAGAAAAGCTTTAGCAAACGAACTACACGATCTTGTGCTATGCTTAGGATTGGGTCTTGTCCATCACATCATTCTCCTAATGATGTGATCCCGTTATCAATGACATCCAATGTCCATGGTCAGGAAACCATGACCATCTGTTGATCAACGAGCTAGTCAACTAGAGGCTCACTAGGGACATGTTGTGGTCTATGTATTCACACATGTATTACGGTTTCCAGTTAATACAATTATAGCATGAACAATAGACAATTATCGTGAACAAGGAAATATAATAATGACCATTTTATTATTGCCTCTAGGGCATATTTCTAACAGTCTCCCACTTGCACTAGAGTCAATAATCTAGTTCACATCACTATGCGATTGTAATGAATCAACACCCATGGGGTTTGATCATATCTTGCTTGTGAGAGAGGTTATTAGTCAACGGATCTGAACCTTTCAGATCCGTGTGTGCTTTGCCAATCTCTATGTCATGTCCTAGATGCAGCTACCACACTCTATTTGGAGCTATTCCAAATAACCGTTCTACTATACGAATCCAGTTTACTACTCAGAATAATCCGGATTAGTGTCAAAGTTTGCATCGGCGTAACCCTTTACGACGAACTCTTTTACCACCTCCATAATCGAGAAAATTCGTTAGTCCACTAGTTACTAAGGATAACCTTGACCGCTGTCCTGTGATCCATTCCTGGATCACACTTGTACCCCTTGACTGACTCATGGCAATGCACACTTCAGGTGCGGTACACAGCATAGCATACTGTAGAGCCTACGTCTAAAGCATAGGGGACGACCTTCGTCCTTTCTCTCTTTTCTGCCGTGGTCAGGTCTTGAGTCGTTCTCAATAATCATACCTTATAACACAACCAAGAACTCCTTCTTTGCTGATCTATTTTGAACTCCTTCAAAATCTTGTCACGGTATGTATTTATTTGAAAGTGATATTAAGCATTTTTTATCTATCTTTATAGATCTTAATGCTCAATGTTCAAGTAGCTTAATCCAGGTTTTCCATTGAAAAACACTTTTCAAATAACCCTATATGCTGTCTAGAAATTCTACATCATTTCTGATCAACAATATGTCAATAACATATACTCATGAGAAATTCTATAGTGCTCCCACTCACTTCTTTTGAAATACAAGTTTCTCATAAACTTTGTATAAACCCAAAATCTTTGATTATCTCATCAAAGCGTATATTCCAACTCCGAGATACTTACTCCAGTCCTTAGAAGGATTGCTGGAGCTTTGCATACTTGTTAGCATCTTTTAGGATTGACAAAACCTTTTGGTTGTATCACATACAACCTTTCCTCAAGAATATCATCGAGGAAATAATATTTTGACATCCTATCTGCAAGATTTCATAAATCATGCAGTAACTGCTAATATAATTCCAACAGACTCTTTAGCATCGCTACGAGTGAGAAAGTCTCATCGCAGTCAACTCCTTGAACTTGTCGGAAAACATCTTAACGACAAGTCGAGCTTTCTTAATGGTGACACTTACCATCATTGTCCGTCTTCCTTTTAAAATCCATTTGTACCCAATAGCCTTATGACCTGCCAAAGTCTACACTTTGTTTTCATACATGGATCCTCTCTCGGATTTTATGGCCTCGAGCCATTCATCGGAATCCGGTCCCACCATCGCTTCTCCATAGCTCGTAGGTTCATTGTTGTCTAGCAACATGACCTCCAAGAAAGGATTACCGTACCACTATGAAGAAGTACGCGTCCTTGTCGTCCTACGAGGTTTGGTAGTGACTTGATCGAAGTTTCATGATCAGTATCATCAGCTTCCACTTCAATTGGTGTAGGTGCCATAGGAACAACTTCATGTGCCCTGCTACACACTGGTTGAAGTGATGGTTCAATAACCTCATCAAGTCTCCACCATTCTCCCACTCAATTCTTTCGAGAGAAACTTTCCCTCGAGAAAGGACCCGTTTTAGAAACAATCACTTTTGCTTCCGGATCTGAAATAGGAGGTATACCCAACTGTTTTGGGTGACCTATGAAGATGCATTTATCCATTTTGGGTTCGAGCTTATCAGGATGAAACTTTTTTCACATAAGCGTCACAGCCCCAAACTTTTAAGAAATGACAGCTTAGGTTTGTCTAAACCATAGTTCACACGGTGTCATCTCAACGGAATTATGTGGTGCCCTATTAAAGTGAATGTGGTTGTCTCTAATGCCTAATCCATAAACGATAGTGGTAATTTGATAAGAGACATCATGGTATGCTCCATTACCAATAGGGTGCATCTATGATGTTCGGACACACCATCACACTATGGTGTTCCAGGCGGTATTAGTTGTGAAACAATTTCCACAATGTCTTAATTGTGTACCAAACTCGCAACTTAGATATTCATCTCTATTATCATATCATAGACATTTTATCTTCTTGTCACGACAATCTTCACCTTCACTCTGAAATTACTTGAACCTTTCAATAATTCAGACTCGTGTTTCATCAAGTAAATATACTTAGCATCTACTCAAATCATATGTGAAGTAAGAACATAACGATATCCACTGCGTGCCTCAGCACTCATTGGACAGCACACATCAAAATGTATTACTTCCAACAAGTTGCTTTCTTGTTCCATCTTACTGAAAAACGAGGCTTTCAGTCATCTTGCCCATGTGGTATGATTGGCATGTCTCAAGTGATTCAAAATCAAGTGAGTCCAAACGATCCATCTGTATGGAGCTTCTTCATGCGTTTTATACCAATATGACTCAAATGGCAGTGCCACAAGCAGGTGGTACTATCATTACTATCTTATATCTTTTGGCATGAACATGTGTATCACTACGATCGAGATTCAATAAACCATTCATTTTAGGTGCAAGACCATTGAAGGTATTATTCAAATAAACAGAGTAACCATTATTCTCCTTAAATGAATAACCGTATTGCGATAGACATAATCCAATAATGTCTATGCTCAACGCAAACACTAAATAACAATTATTTAGGTTTAACACCGATCCCGATGGTAGAGGGAGCATGCGATGTTTGATCACATCAACCTTGGAAATACTTCCAACACATATCGTCACCTCGCCTTTAGATAGTCTCCGTTTATTCCGTAGCTTTTATTTCGAGTTACCAACACTTAGCAACCGAACCACTATCTAATACCCTAGTGCTACTACGAGTACTAATAAAGTACACATTAATATAATGTATATCCAATATACTTCTATCGACCTTGCCAGCCTTCTCATCAACCAAGTATCTAGGGTAGTCCTGCTTTAGTGACCGTTCCCCTCATTACAGAAGCACTTAGTCTCGGGCTTGTTTTCAACCTTGACCTTGCCCTTCTTGAAACTAGTGGTTTCACTAACCATCAACAATTGATGCTCCTTCTTGATTTCTACTTTCGCGGCATCAAACATCGTGAATATTTCAAGGATCATCATATCTATCCCTGATATGTTATAGTTCATCACGAAGGTCTAATAGCTTGGTGGCAGTGACTATGGAGAACCATCACTATCTCATCTGGAAGATTAACTCCCACACGATTTAAGTGATTGTAGTACCCGGACAATCTGAGCACATGCTCAACGATTGAGCTTTTCTCCCTTAGTTTGTAGGCTAAGAAACTCGTCGGAGGTCTCATACCTCTTGATGTGGGCACGAGCCTGAAATCCCAATTTCAGCCCTTTGAACATCTCTTATGTTCCGCGACATTTCAAAATCGTCTTCAGCGCTGATACGTCTCCAACGTATCTATAATTTTTGATTGCTCCATGCTACTTTATCTACTGTTTTGGACTATATTGGGCTTTGTTTTCCACTTTTATATTATTTTTGGGACTAACCTATTAACCGGAGGCCCAACCCAGAATTGCTGTTTTTTTTGCCTATTTCAGTGTTTCGAAGAAACGTAATATCAAACGGAGTCCAAACAGAATGAAACCTTCGGGAACGTGATCTTCTCACCGAACGTGATCCAGGAGACTTGGACCCTACTCCAAGAAGTTTCCGAGAAGGTCACGAGGGTGGAGGGCGCGCCCCTCCCCCCTGGGCGCGCCCCCTACCTCGTAGGCCCCTCGGAGCTCCACCGACATACTCCTTCCTCCTATATATACCTACGTATCCCCGTATGACCGGAGGGAGCCAAAAAACCTAATTTCACCACCGCAACTTCCTGTATCCACGAGATCCCATCTTGGGGCTTGTTCTGGAGCTCTGCCGGAGGGAGCATCCACCATGGTGGGCTTCTACATCATCACCATGGCCCCTCCGATGAAGTGTGAGTAGTTTACTTCAGACCTTCGGGTCCATAGTTAGTAGCTAGATGGCTTCTTCTCTCTTTTTGGATCTCAATACAATGTTCTCCCCCTCTCTCGTGGAGATCTATTCGATGTAATCTTCTTTTTGCGGTGTGTTTGTTGGGACCGATGAATTGTGGGTTTATGATCCAGTTTATCTATGAATAATATTTGAATCTTCTCTGAATTCTTTTATGTATGATTGAGTTATCTTTGCAAGTCTCTTCGAATTATCCGTTTGGTTTGGCCGACTAGATTGGTAGTTCTTGCAATGGGAGAAGTGCATGGCTTTGGGTTCAATCTTGCGGTGTCCTTACTCAGTGACAGAAAGAGTTGCAAGGCACATATTGTATTGTTGCCATCGAGGATAACAAGATGGGGTATTTATCATATTGCATGAATTTATTCCTCTACATCATGTCATCTTGCTTAAGGCGTTACTCTGTTTTTAACTTAATACTCTAGATGCATGCTGGATAGCGGTTGATGAGTGGAGTAATAGTAGTAGATGCAGAATCGTTTCGATCTACTTGTCACGGACGTGATGCCTATATACATGATCATACCTAGATAACCTCATAACTATGCTCAATTCTATCAATTGCTCAACAGTAATTTGTTCACTCACCGTAGAATACTTATGCTCTTGAGAGAAGCCACTAGTGAAACCTATGGCCCCCGGGTCTATTCTCATCATATCAATCTCCATCACTTTATTTACTTGTTTTGCTTTTACCTTTTTACTTTGCATCTTTATACCAAAAATACCAAAAATATTATCTCTATCAGATCTCACTCTCGTAAGTGACCATGAAGGGATCGACAACCCCTAAGCGTTGGTTGTGAGTTGCTATCGTTTTGTGCAGGTACGAGGGACTTGCGCGTGACCTCCTACTGGATTGATACCTTGGTTCTCAAAAACTGAGGGAAATACTTACACTACTGTGCTGCATCACCCCCTCCTCTTCGGGGAAAACCAACACAAGCTCGAGAGGTAGCAAGAAGGATTTCTGGCGCCGTTGTCGGGGAGGCTTACGCAAAAGTCAACATACCAAGTACCCATCACAATCCCTATCTCTCGCATTACATTATTTGCCATTCGCCTCTCGTTTTCCTCTCCCCCACTTCACCCTTGCCGTTTTATTCGCCCTCTCTTTCCCTTTGCCTTTTGTTTGCTCGTGTGTCAGTTTGCTTGTTTGTCGCGATGGCCTTACCTAATTTTGGTGATCTTCACCTTAAAAGGCTAGAAGATATCGAAAACAATGTCAGGAAGTTTATGGTCTTGCAATTTGAACATAATAATTTCTTTAGAAACGAGCCTAAGGAACAAAAGAGTTTTATGAGTTATATGAATAAAGAGCTCGATGATATGTCCAAAGAATTTGATGGTGTAAAAGCCCAAATTGCTCATCTTGAAAAGATGACCGCTGAAATTTCGGATATGCAAGCTACCTTAGTTAATAAGATGGCCGCTAAACCGAATAACTATGAAAATCAAGATGAAGATCTAAAAGGTATTGATGTGTCCCCTATTAAATCCTTGTTTTGCAATATGAATCTTGATGAATCTGATTATGATCTTCCTTTACCTAGAAGGCGTTCTAAGAATTCTAAGTTTTTAGATCTTGATGATGAAATTGATAAAAGTGGGATTGAAAGAAATAAAAATCTAGATATTGCTAAACCCACTATTTTGGATCTCAAGGAATTTAATTATGAAAATTTCTCTTTAATTGATTGTATTTCCTTGTTGCAATCTGTGTTAAATTCTCCTCATGCTTATAGTCAAAATAAGGCCTTTACCGAACACATTGTTAATGCCTTAATGCAATCTTATGAAGAAAAGCTTGAGTTGAAAGTTTATATCCCTAGGAAACTCCATGATGAGTGGGAACCTACCATTAAAATTAGAATTAAAGATTATGAGTTTCATGCTTTGTGTGATTTGGGTGCTAGTGTTTCTAATATTCCCAAAGCTTTGTGTGATTTGCTAGATTTCCGTGACTTTGATGATTGCTCTCTAAACTTGCATCTTGCGGATTCCACTATTAAAAAATGTATGGGAAGAATTAATGATGTTCTTATTGTTGCAAATAGGAATTATGTGCCCGTAGATTTTATCGTTCTTGATATAGATTGCAATCCTTCATGTCCTATTATTCTTGGTAGACCTTTCCTTAGAACGATTGGTGCAATTATTGATATGAAGGAAGGGAATATTAAATTCCAATTTCCCTTAAAGAAGGGCATGGAACACTTTCCTAGAAAGAAAATAAAATTACCATATGAATCTATCATGAGAGCCACTTATGGATTGCCTACCGAAGATGGCAATACCTAGATCTATCTTTGCTTTTATGCCTAGCTAGGGGCGTTAAACGATAGCGCTTTTGGGAGGCAACCCAATTTTATTTTGTGTTTTTTGTTTTTGGTTCTGCTTAGGAATAAATAATCCATCTAGGTTCTGTTTAGATGTGGTTTTATCTTTTAATTAGTGTTTGTGCCAAGTTAAACCTATTAGATCTTCTTGGAAGATAGTTATTTGATCTTGCTGTAATTTCCAGAATCTTTGCGCTCAGTGCACGAATTGTTAAAAATCAGCAGAATGTGATAAAATAGTGATTCCAATTTCTGCTGATCAGTAAACAAATTTTCCAGGTCGTATAATTTTGGTAGAAATTTTTGGTTCCAGAAGTTTGCGTTAGTTACAGATTACTACAGACTGTTATGTTTTTGACAGATTCTGTTTTCGTGTGTTGTTTGCTTATTTTGATGAATCTATGGATATTAAAATAGTTTATGATCCATAGAGAAGTTGGAATACAGTAGGTTTATCACCAATATAAATAAAGAATGAGTTCATTACAGTACCTTGAAGTAGTCTTTTGTTTTCTTTCTCTAACGGAGCTCACGAGATTTCTATTGAGTTTTGTGTTGTGAAGTTTTCAAGTTTTGGGTGAATTCTTTTGATGGATTATGGAACAAGGAGTGGCAAGAGCCTAAGCTTGGGGATGCCCATGGCACCCCCAAGATAATCCACGGACACCAAAAAGTCAAAGCTTGGGGATGCCCCGGAAGGCATCCCCTCTTTCGTCCACTTCCATCGGTAATTTACTTGGAGCTATATTTTTATTCACCACATGATATGTGTTTTGCTTGGAGCGTCTTGTATTATTTGTGTCTTTGCTTAGTCTACCACAATCATCCTTGCTGTACACACCTTTTGAGAGAGCCATTCATGAATTGAAATTTGTTAGAATACTCTATGTGCTTCACTTATATCTTTTGAGCTTGATAGTTTTGCTCATAGTGCTTCACTTATATCTTTTGAGCGTGATAATTTTTTGGTCTAGTGCTTCACTTAGATTATTTTGAGAGTCATTAATAGCATGATAATTTGCTTAATGTTAATATACTTAGTGTTCGAGATATGTGAAACTTTCTTTTGAGTGAATTGAATACTAAGATAAATCTAATGCTTAATAATTGTTTTAAGATATGGAGGTAATAATATCAAAGTCGTGCTAGTTGAGTAGTTGTGAATTTGAGAAATACTTGTGTTGAAGTTTGTGAGTCCCGTAGCATGCACGTATGGGTAAAGTTGTGTAACAAATTTGAAGCATGAAGTGTACCTGGCTTGTGCATCCTTATGAGTGGCGGTCGGGGACGAGCGATGGTCTTTTCCTACCAATCTATCCCCCTAGGAGCATTGTGCATAGTACTTGATTTTTGATGGCTTATAGATTTTTGCAATAAGTATATGAGTTCTTTTGACTAACGTTGAGTCCATGGATCATACGCACTTCTACCTTTCCGCATTTGCTAGCCTCTTCGGTACCGTGCATTGCTCTTTCTCACATTGAGAGTTGGAGCAAACTTCGCCGGTGCATCCAAACCCCGTGATATGATACGCTCTTTCACACATAAACCTCCTTATATCTTCCTCAAAACAGCCACCATACCTACCTATTATGGCATTTCCATAGCCATTCCGAGATATATTGCCATGCAGCTTCCATCATCATTATCATGACATACTTTACTTTTGTCATATTGCCATTGCATGATCATGTAGTTGACATCGTATTTGTGGCAAAGCCACCATGCAATATTTTTCATACATGTCACTCTTGATTCATTGCACCATCCCGGTACACCATCGGAGGCATTCATATAGAGTCATATCTTTGTTCTAAATATCGAGTTGTAATATCGAGTTGTAAGAAAAATAAAAGTGTGATGATCATCATTATTAGAGCATTGCCCTAGTGAGGAAAAGGATGATGGAGACTATGATTCCCCCACAAGTCGGGATGAGACTCCAGACTTTACAAAAAAAGAGGCCAAAGAAGCCCAAATAAAAAAATATTAAAAAAAGAGAAAAAAAAGAGGCCAAAGAAGCCCACCAAAAAAATATAATAAAAAAAATGAGAGAAAAAGAGAGAAGGGGTAATGTTACTATCCTTTTACCACACTTGTGCTTCAAAGTAGCACCTAGTTCTTCATGTAGTGAGTCTCATATATTTGTGCTTCAAAGTAGCACCATGTTTTTCATATAGCGAGTCTCATAAATTGTCTTGCTTATACTAGTGGGGAATTTTTCATTATAGAACTTGGCTTGTATATTCCAATGATGGGCTTCCTCGAAGTGCCCTAGGTCTTCGTGAGCAAGCAAGTTGGATGCACAGTTTTCTTTTGTTGAGCATTCATAGCTCTAGTGCATCCGTTGCATGGCAATCCCTACTCCTCATGTTGACATCAATTGATGGGCATCTCCATAGCCCGTTGATTATCCTCGTCAATATGAGACTTTCTCCTTTTTTGTCTTCTCACACAATCCCCATCATTATATTCTATTCCACCCATAGTGTTATATCCATGGCTCGCGCTCATGTATTGCGTGAAGGTTGAAAGAGTTTGAGATTATTTGAGTATGAAACAATTGCTTGGCTTGTCATCGGGGGTATAGAAGTTGGGAACATCTTTGTGTGACGAAAATGAAGCATAGCCTAACCATATGATTTTGTAGGGATGAACTTTCTTTGGCCATGTTATTTTGAGATGACATAATTGCTTGATTAGTATGCTTGAAGTATTATTATTTTTATGTCAATATGAACTTTTATCTTGAATCTTTCGGATCTGAATATTCATGCCATGATTAAGAAGATTTACATTGAAATTATGCCAAAGTATCACTCCGCATCAAAAAATCTTCTTTTTATCATTTACCTACTCGAGGACGAGTAGGAATTAAGCTTGGGGATGCCTGATATGTCTCCAACGTATCTATAATTTTTGATTGCTCCATGCTACTTTATCTACTGTTTTGGACTATATTGGGCTTTATTTTCCACTTTTATATTATTTTTGGGACTAACCTATTAACCGGAAGCCCAGCCCAGAATTACTGTTTTTTTGCCTATTTCAGTGTTTCGAAGAAACGGAATATCAAACAGAGTCCAAACGGAATGAAACCTTCGGGAACGTGATCTTCTCACCGAACGTGATCCAGGAGACTTGGACCCTACTCCAAGAAGTTTCCGAGAAGGTCACGAGGGTGGAGGGCGCGCCCCTCCCCCCTGGGAGCGCCCCCTACCTCGTGGGCCCCTTGGAGCTCCACCGACGTACTCCTTCCTCCTATATATACCTACGTATCCCTGTATGACCGGAGGGAGCCAAAAAACCTAATTCCACCGCCGCAACTTCCTGTATCCACGAGATCCCATCTTGGGGCCTGTTCCGGAGCTCCGCCGGAGGGAGCATCCACCACGGAAGGCTTCTACATCATCACCATGCCCCCTCCGATGAAGTGTGAGTAGTTTACTTCAGACCTTCGGGTCCATAGTTAGTAGCTAGATGGCTTCTTCTCTCTTTTTGGATCTCAATACAATGTTCTCCCCCTCTCTCGTGGAGATCTATTCGATGTAATCTTCTTTTTGCGGTGTGTTTGTTGGGACCGATGAATTGTGGGTTTATGATCCAGTTTATCTATGAATAATATTTGAATCTTCTCTGAATTATTTTATGTATGATTGAGTTATCTTTGCAAGTCTCTTCGAATTATCCGTTTGGTTTGGCCGACTAGATTGGTAGTTCTTGCAATGGGAGAAGTGCATGGCTTTGGGTTCAATCTTGCGGTGTCCTTACTAAGTGACAGAAAGAGTTGCAAGGCACGTATTGTATTGTTGCCATAGAGGATAACAAGATGGGGTATTTATCATATTGCATGAATTTATTCCTCTACATCATGTCATCTTGCTTAAGGCGTTACTCTGTTTTTAACTTAATACTCTAGATGCATGCTAGATAGCGGTCGATGAGTGGAGTAATAGTAGTAGATGCAGAATCGTTTTGATCTACTTGTCACGGACGTGATGCCTATATACATGATCATACCTAGATAACCTCATAACTATGCTCAATTCTATCAATTGCTCAACAGTAATTTGTTCACCCACCGTAGAATACTTATGCTCTTGAGAGAAGCCACTAGTGAAACCTATGGCCCTCGGGTCTATTCTCATCATATCAATCTCCATCACTTTATTTACTTGTTTTGAGTTTACCTTTTTACTTTGCATCTTTATACCAAAAATACCAAAAATATTATCTCTATCAGATCTCACTCTCGTAAGTGAACGTGAAGGGATTGACAACCCCTAAGCGTTGGTTGCGAGTTGCTATCGTTTTGTGCAGGTACGAGGGACTTGCGCGTGACCTCCTACTGGATTGATACCTTGGTTCTCAAATACTGAGGGAAATACTTAGCTACTGTGCTGCATCACCCCCCTCCTCTTCGGGGAAAACCAACGCAAGCTTGAGACGTAGCAAGCGCCACAATTCTAAACCGTTTAACATTACTGAACTATCACGTAGTCATCGAAACGTGTATGTAAGATGTTCACAACATCCACAGACGACGTTTGAGGTTTAGCACACCGAGCGGTGCATTAAGGACATAAGCCTTCTACGTAGCAATGAGGACAATCCTCAGATTATGGACCCAGTCCACACAATTGCTACTATCAACTTTCAACTAAATTTTCTCTAGGAACACATCTAAAACAGTAGAACTAAAACGCGAGCTACGACATAATTTGCAAAGCCCTTTTGACTATGTTCATGATAATTAAGTTCATCTAATGAACTCCCACTCAGATAGACATCCCTCTAGTCATCTAAGTGATACATGATCCAAGTCAACTAGGTCGTGTCCGATCATCACGTGAGACGGACTAGTCATCATCGGTGAACATCTTCATGTTGATCGTATATACTATACGACTCATGTTCGACCTTTCGATCTCTTGTGTTCCGAGGCCATGTCTGTACATGCTAGGCTCGTCAAGTCAACCTAAGTGTTTCGCGTGTGTAAATCTGGCTTACACCCATTGTATGTGAACGTTAGAATCTATCACACCCGATCATCATGTGGTGCTTCGAAGCAACAATCTTTCGCAATGGTGTACAGTTAGGGGGAACACTTTCTTGAAATTATTATGAGGGATCATCTTATTTACTACCATCGTTCTAAGCAAATAAGATGCATAAACATGATAAACATCACATGCAATCGAATAGTGACATGATATGGCCAATATCATTTTGCTCCTTTTGATCTCCATCTTAGGGGCTCCATGATCATCATCGTCACCGGCATGACACCATGATCTCCATCATCATGATCTCCATCATCGTGTCTCCATGAAGTTGTCTCGCCAACTATTACTTCTACTACTATGGCTAACGGTTTAGCAATGAAGTAAAATAATTACATGGCATTATTCAGTGACACGCAGGTCATACAATAAATAAAGACAACTCCTATGGCTCCTGCCAGTTGTCATACTCATCGACATGCAAGTTGTGATTCCTATTACAAGAATATGATCAATCTCATACATCACATATATTTCATTCATCACATCCTTCTTGGCCATATCACATCACACGACATATGCTGCAAAAACAAGTTAGACGTCCTCTAATTTGTTGTTGCAAGTTTTTACGTGGCTGCTATAGGTTTCTAGCAAGAACGTTTCTTACCTACGCCAAAACCACAACGTGATATGCCAATTGCTATTTACCCTTCATAAGGACCCTTTTCATCGAACCCGATCCGACTAAAGTGGGAGAGACTGGCACCCGCTAGCCACCTTATGCAACAAGTGCATGTCAGTAGGTGGAACGTGTCTCACGTAAGTGTACGTGTAAGGTCGGTACGGGCCGCTTCATCCCACAATACCGTCGAAACAAGATAGGACTAGTAACGGTAAGCAAATTGAACAAACCAACACCCACAACTACTTGTGTTCTACTCGTGCATAGAATCTACGCAATAGACCTAGCTCATGATGCCACTGTTGGGGAACGTAGCAGAAATTCAAAATTTTCTACGCATCACCAAGATCAATCTATGAAGAGACTATCAACAAGAGAGAGAGGGAGTGTATCTTCATACCCTTGAAGATCGCTAAGCGGACGCGTTACAAGAACGCGGTCGGTGGAGTTGTTCACGAAGCGATTCAGATCGCGGTTGAATCCGATCTAAGCACCGAACAACGGTGCCTCCGTGTTCAACACACGTACAGCCTGGGGACGTCTCCTCCTTCTTGATCCAGCAAGGGGAGAGGAGAAGTTGAGGGAGAACTCCGACAACACGACGGCATGGTGGTGATGGAGCTCGTGGTTCTCTGGCAGGGCTTCGCCAAGCACTACGGAGGAGGAGGAGGTGTTGGAGGAGGGAAAGGGCTACGCCAGGGGAAGGGTGCGGCTGCCCTCTCTCTCCCTCACTATATATAGGGGCAAGGGAGGAGGGGGAGGCGCCCTAGGGGAGGGGTGGCGGCCAAAGGGGAAACCCTAGATGGGTTTGGGCGCCCCCACCCCCTAGGAAACTTGCGCCCAAGCCGGGAGGGGCGACTGCCCTAGGGGTGGCGCCCCCACCTCTCCTGGTTACGTGAGATAGGGTCGGACGGGCGCTGAGCCCCTTAGTGGGCTGATGTGCCCTCTCCCCTTGGCCCATAAGGCCCCCCAACGCTTGCCGGGGACTTCGAAACCCCTTTCGGACACGCTAGTCATCACCTGGTACCCCCGGAACAATTCCGGACTCCAATACCCTTCGTCCAATATACCGATATTCACCTCCGGACCATTTCGGAGCTCCTCGTCATGTCCGGGATCTCATCCGGGACTCCGAACAACCTTCGGTAACCACATACTATTTCCCATAACAACTCTAGCATCACCGAACCTTAAGTGTGTAGACCCTACGGGTTTGGGAACCATGCAGACATGACCGAGACGTTCTCCGGTCAATAACCAATAGCGGGATCTAGATACCCATGTTGGCTCCCACATGTTTCACGATGATCTCATCGGATGAACCACGATGTCAAGGATTCAAGCAATCCCGTATGCAATTCCCTTTGTCAATCGGTATGTTACTTGTCCGAGATTCGATCATCGGTATCCCAATACCTCATTCAATCTCGTTACCGGCAAGTCACTTTACTCGTTCCGTAATGCATGATCCCGTGACTAACTACTTAGTCACATTGAGCTCATTATGATGATGCATTACCGAGTGGGCCGAGAGATACCTCTCCGTCATACGGAGTGACAAATCCCAGTCTCGATTCGTGCCAACCCAACAGACACTTTCGGAGATACCTGTAGTGCACCTTTATAGCCACCCAGTTACATTGTGACATTTGGTACACCCAAAGTACTCCTACGGTATCAGGGAGTTACACAATCTCATGGTCTAAGGAAATGATACTTGAGATTAGAAAAGCTTTAGCAAACGAACTACATGATCTTGTGCTATGCTTAGGATTGGGTCTTGTCCATCACATCATTCTCCTAATGATGTGATCCCGTTATCAATGACATCCAATGTCCATGGTCAGGAAACCATGACCATCTGTTGATCAACGAGCTAGTCAACTAGAGGCTCACTAGGGACATGTTATGGTCCATGTATTCACACATGTATTACGGTTGCCAGTTAATACAATTATAGCATGAACAACAGACAATTATCGTGAACAAGGAAATATAATAATAACCATTTTATTATTTCCTCTAGGGCATATTTCCAACACTTCCTTCACTCTAGCCTATCCTTTCTTCACGTGAAAATTGACTGGCCCAAATTCTATATTCAAGCGACTTACATTTAGCTGTTGTGAAAAAAAATTGGGCATGAAAACTGGTTTCTTTGGGCACGAGGAAGCGTCGTCTCCAAGAACAGCCCTAAAATAGGGCAGTCGGATCAACCAACCCATTTTCTTTTTGAACTACTTCGACCATATTTCATATTTCGAACAACGTTCGACCAAAATTTAATCATAGTTCAAATATCAACTACAATCATAGTTCAAATACGACATAAAACTTAAACTACCAACTTTAAACTATAGATTGTGCTAGTCGATATCGTAGGACTCATCACTCTTGATGTCGACCACATTTACGCCTCCTCCATTCTTCTTCTTGTTGCTTTATAACGACGAAGACCCTGCCTCGTCATCATTCTTGCGCTTCTCAGCCTCCTTCTTCTAGTAGAATTCCCTCTGGGCTTGCACATACTTTGGATGTGCTCGATCAAACACCGCCAAGGTGTCCTCGTCGCTCTCACGGATGTTGTTGTGCTCGTCGATAACAATGTGAGGAGCCTAGATCGGACCCGACCCAATTGTCACTCACGGGCCGACGTGCTCCACATTCGCCGAAGTCTCAATCTCCAGGAAATTGAGCTTACAGCGGGGCAGGCCAAGCCTCCACACTGTGACGTCATGCACGCTCGCGGCGATGTCGGTCCACATGAAGCTGCCGAGCCAATACCAGCTGCCGGCGTGCTGGAACTCCACGCTGTAGCTGCCGGACGGCCACCGTCACCCCCCGTTGTAGCCGGAGGAGCTCTTGTGTGAAGGAGCCATGGTGACGGGCCGGATAGGAAGCGGCCCCGAGAAAAAACAACGGTGGCGGGCCGGAGAGGACGCGGCAGCTCCGAAAAAGCGTTGGGGTGGGCAGAGGAATTTGGCGGCAATACAGCGGCGGTGGCGTGATTCCTTAGAGCATATCCAGCCATTTGCCGCCCCCCAAGGGACTAAAATAGCGCCTCCTGGGTGGTAATCGGTGATATTTTTGCTGTGGGGGCGCTCGGGTTCCCAACCGCCGCACCAAGTTGGCACCCAGACGCCATTTTTCAAATGCAAATTGGGCTCAAATTCGAAGACAATGACTCAATTTTAGACGAAATTTAGGCGGTCATTCATATTTGTACAAATTTAAAGACATACATAAAAACTTAAAAATCTACGCCGCTGCCGCCGCCGCCCCGAGCCTACTTCATGCTAAGGAGCTGGTAGAAGGCAATGCAGTCACCATCATCATCATTGTCGTCGTCCTGCACGCCGTCGTCCTTGCTGCAGCCTTGCCCTAGATCGCCGCTGCGGACTAGGTTGGTCAGCGTGGGTGCCTCCTCGTTGTTGTCGGGGAGAACGATGGCGCCACCCTCGTTGCGGCCGCGGCGCCACTCGGAAATCTCCTCCAGAGTGTGGCGCTGGCGCTCCATCTCCTCCCACACATAGTCGTCTCGCGACCATTTCAGGCCGGTATCGAGGTCGGCGGCCATCTCCACGTGTTCTTGCTTAACGACAACATGCGTCACCGGCTCCTTCGGCCTGAGCAGACGAAGATGGTCGCGGGGAGGTGAAGGTTGCCGGCGGCCCTCGTTTATGACGAGGCTGCCGCCGCGGCTGCGCCGACATCTCCTGGGGCTTGGACTTGACGGCAGCGAGCGGCATCGTGCCGGAGGAGTAGGAGCCAGAGGACGACCCCGCCGTGCGCCTCGGCAGTCACGATCTCCTGCTTAGGCGCGAGAACGACAGCGCTGGGTACTCCAACGGCTTCTCATTGCCGCCCTCGATGTGCTCGAGGACGGCCTGGAGCGTGAACCCGGGGGCGCCCCACCACTGACGGTGGTCGTCGGAGTTGTGGTGCCTCCTTGGCGCCGGCGCGGTGTTGGTGCAAGCGAGCTGGTCGGCGTGGCGGCACTGGAAATACACCATTCACAAAGGGTGGTTATCGGGGCCATACCTCGGCTGCTGTCGCGCTTCCTCCAGCAAGGACGCCTGGATCCGCACAATCTCGTTGCGGCGTTCCGTGTCGGAGGGCGGCGGGGGCACGGGGACGCTCCCGACGCTGAGCCTCCAAGCGCCCGACACACACATGTCTGGCGGCACCGGGTAGTTGACCTCGTGGAGAACGCGTGCCTCCCACTCATGCAGCGACCAGCGGCCGAAGCCGTTGGCCGCCGCTCCATCACCGGGGAACCTCTCTGTCATGGGAATGGCTTGACGGGAAGGTGAGAGGGCGAGGGCAAGGTCGGCGAAGAAGAGAAGGTGATCGGCGCTGGAGGCAGGTGAGAGAGAGGTGGTTATGGCGAGTGTGCGGCCAACAGCGATGAAGATGACTTTTATAGTGGCAAAGGGGCGGCAACAGTGTGGACGCGTGGCGAGAAAGGGTGGGATGCGCAGCGGCTCGCCATCACTACGCCGCCCGTGATCAATGGAAGGCTCACCGGCGGCAGCATTGGCATTGATTCACGCGGGATCCGAGACGATGAGATGAGGACAATGGTGAGATGCCCAGTCGCTGACTAGGCGGACCCATGGGGGTGGGAATCTTGCGCGGGAAGTTTTGGCGCCATTTTTCTTTCCCCCAGCGCCCCCGGTCGCCCCCCAGCGCCCTGGGTTCGTCCGCCGGCGCAAATTTCGGCCCTAACCGGCGAAAATTGGGCTCCTGGGGCGCGACTGGACCATTTTTTGGAGCCGGCGATAA